>NW_027361725.1:6170000-6680000 GCF_039654945.1 Dendrobates tinctorius
CCTCTGCTCCATGCCTGGAACCATTGAACAGGGCAACAGGTCCCCAGGGGACAGAGTAGGGGCTGAGGACAGGAAGCCAGCAAAGCAGAGAGCGGGAAAACAGCGCATGCTTTGCTCAGAGCAACCTGGGAAGGACGCTGACGCAGACTGGGGAACAGCCAGAGCCCCCGGTCACAGAGTAAAGACCGGGGTACCACACACAGAGACAGCAGACCATGAGTACGTGAGACTGTGTACTACTGAGATAGCAGAGGTGCGCCCTGACCCCCGTGGACAGACTGAGACCCGCAGAGAAGCAGAGACTGTAGCCCTTGACTACGTAAAGTTGGAGTCTGCAGTGACAGATGAGGTGTGTCCTGATCCCCGTGTGAAGTCTGTGTCCAGTGTAAAGGCAGCAGCTTAAGTGGAGACAGCAGCACGTGCAGAGCCAGTGATCCGCGCTGAGAGACCTAGCAGGGGACGGAGAGTTGTTTCCCCTGGGAGAGGCTGTATGCTATGATTAGACGCTTTCCTGCAAGAGGCTGTGTGCAGTGACAGGGCTGTGACCTCCTTAGAGAGACTGAGCCACGTACATGGTTGCGGTGACTTATGTGTTAATGCAGAGCCCCTGATTCCGGTGAGGAAGCACCACTGCAGAGTGAGAAAGAAGGACTTGGAGCAAAGGGGATATTGTCAGTCTTATGCCCCTCTGGCTCCCGCAGTAACCCCTTGTACCCCAGCTGGACAACGTTAAAGACCCAGGATACAGAGTACTATGGACTACAAGCGCCGCTGGTGATTCGGTGCCAATGTTGGAGAAGAGTGATCCCTTCAATCAAGATCCCTGCAGACTGATACGTTTCATCAAAGGAAAATGTGGCACCCCTGAGGGTTCAGTCGCCACAGAGGTACTGCACCTCCTCCTGAGGTGTGGTGCCCCACTATCCAGGTAAGGTGGAGACACCTGACCACGCTCCAACACCTGCATCCCAGAAAACATAGTAGTGTAGCAAAGCACCCTTTGGTGGCTCCCTGCTTGGAACGCGAAGCGTGCTGGGAGGCGGGTGGAGTTTAGTTTGCACTAAAAGAGCGGGAAGAGGATAGGATCTAGGCAGTTAGTCACAGGAGTCTGACGAGGTCAGTCTGTGAAAGGAGATCCACTGAGTGGGATGGATGAAGGAAGTGCTGCAGCCGACCTCAGTGATCTGGGTCCGCTGACACAAGAAAGGAACATTGATAGAAAGCCTGACTCGCCATAAGAAAGAAAGGATTGATACGGAACGTGAGGAGAATAAGAGAACAGGGACCAGGGTTAGAGGCGAACCCTTCCCAAGTTCTAAGCACAAGGCCGGGGTCCGGTCCCCGAGGTTGTATGGATATTAAATGTAATGGTTCTGCAGCAGACACCGGAGAAATAGAAGTAGTGACCACTTTATTCCCACACCAGACTTGGGGGCACAACAGCAACGTGTGAGCCAGGACTAGGTAGAAGGAGTCCCCGAAGCAGGCTACAGCTGTCTGTCGTACAAGTAGAATTCTTAGGAACATCTGACAGGAGGAACTCCAGTGTAACTCAGTACTGTGAGTACTTCACTAAAAGGCGCTAAGAGGGAGACGTTCAGAAAAGGCACATATGTTGGTGGAGTGTTGGAAAGGAGTACTTCATCTTGCCTGAAAGTTGGCTGAGCGCCTGACCCGGAGGACATGGCACGGATGCGGGCACCTGTACCACAACAGACTGTGAGTAAAGCTTTGGAACTACATGCCCTGATGTCCTCCACTTATTCCTGCATCAACCTGCCCGACACTGCTACATCCCTCCTGTGCCCAACACTACACCATCTAAGTGTCACTTCACCTACACTGCCCTGGGACTACAGCCCTGCCTGTGGAGGGCTATAACATCAATGCTGCACCACATCATCTGTCCCAGAGGATCTGTCTGCAGCGTCGGCTTAACATCTTCCTTGCCGAACACCACAGGTGGCGTCACGAATCATCCACTTTATAAACTTTCACCACCATAAGCACACGGAAACAACCCCTTTTGCAATGGAGCCCAAGGGCCACGGACCGGGTCACTGCTGCCGTGACAACTCCCGTTGAGATCAACCGTCCCGGTACCGAGTACCCCACAGCCCTGGCGGGCGACCTAACTTGGCGTCACGAACAGGATGACGAGACCCGGTGCCACCGGGTTCTGTGTGCCTACGATTTATTGGACCTAACAGCTTGTGAAAATGTGCAGAATAACCAATTTGATAGACTGTAAAATGAATGCTAAAAATGGCCGCCAGCGCGGAGAAGATGGGCGTGACAACATGGGTGGTCCTAAAAAAAGACCGCGAACTGTCCTGGGCCTCCCCTGTCTGAACTTCTATGCGACAGCAACATGGCCCACCCCCCGAGGGGTTCGTATACTGGCATGGTATGGAGTAGGAAGAAGATGCCGCCCCCAGAAGGAGGAGCGGGAGCCGGTGGCGGGAAAAGAGTCCAGACAGGAAGAGAAAGGAGAGAACGCCATGATGGAAGGAGAGAGGAGGCCTGAAGAGCGAAGGGAGGTTAAGCTGAACCTCCCCGATGCAATGGCTGAAGCCTCCGATCTGGCTTCCCATCTAGACCGTCAACAGCTGGAGGATGAGATTACCCGGCTGACTCACGAACTGCGGCTGAAGCAGGAGGCGTTCTAGATGAAGAAATGGCAGCACGCCCGGGAGGGGCCATCATCCGCAGTACCCCAGTCACCAATACCTGCCACTGCTGCACCGGATCTCCTCCAGGCAAACCCTGTGGAGCTTGAGGCTGCTGCCATACCACCGTAGCATCTATCACCGCCGCACCGCTGTCACCGTCGCTGGGAGAGGCCTGCCAGGAGTTGTCCGAGGGCCTGGGAGCTGAAGTGGAGGAAGAAGTAGAGCTCCCGCCTGGACCTGACGCGGCTGCGCAGGTCCCACCGGAGACCCCCGCGGACTCGGAGCCACCAGCCACCCCACCATCGTCTCCGACCTTGAGTCCGGCAGCGCTGGTGAACATTGTATGCTGCCGGGAGGCTCCAGGTATGACTGCCACTCCTCCCAACGAGTTGCCCCTTGAGTTTTCATATAGTGAGGCCGGCATGCTCGAACTCCACATGGGACAATTAGATGAGCTATGCTCTCAATTCAGAAGCACTAAGCTTACTGCGATGGGGATGTGGAAGAAATCCCTGCTGACAAGAGTGAGACAGGAGCAGGCGCGTCCCGTTCGACATCTTCTGATCTCAGCAGAAAAGGCTGAGCAGCTGAGGGGTGTCACCGTACATCATGGGTTTCCTTTGCCACAAATTTAGGACCCCCGCCTCAACCCCTACAAGCGCCCACAGACACCGTTACCACCAGACGTCAGGCCAAAAATCAAGGCAGTAGTGCCGCTAACAGCAGTACCACCTGAAAGGACAGAACAACATCCCTTGGTACCAGCTGCAACCCCTGCAGAGTCACAGGCAACTGAGGTACCACCAGCAACAGTGGATGTGCTACCTATACCAGTAGATGCCAACCTCACTCCAGGAGAAAAGGAGTACCTGCAATTTGTAACCAGCCAAAAGGAAGAGGATGCCCTGAAGTGCTCCCCTAGAAGCAGCAAAAGAAACCAGCTTCCACCACCCCAGGAGGAGACCACTACTAAAGAACATTTCCCAAATAACTAACTTTTGTTACCCAGGAGGGTATTAGCACCATTGTGCCTGGTTTTTTTTTGTTCATCATGTTTTTCCCATTTAACTGTTTCCAGTTTTTGTTGCCAGTCTAGTTGGCAGCCTCTACACTTGAACTGTGGAGGTCATGTACACTGAGTGATCCAGAACTGTCATGTAAATAGTTTGCACCTCTTTAGGTGCTCTCTCTTGGTTTTACATAGGACTTTCCTGGAATAAGGACTACCTCATTTCCTTGTTGAATAGGGACATTTCAAGATGCATTGGCTGGACCAGTGTCTACTCTTTATAGAATTGCACTTAAAGAAAAAAAAATGATGATGCTTAGTATTTTTGTAATAAAAAAGTAAATAGTGATAGCGTTTACAGATTTTACAGAGAATGTTTTATAATGTTTAAGAACAAGAGAGTATATATTGAAGTCTGAATAAAGATTTAAAATTTTAGGTGACGAACCAGGTAGCCACGGTTGTCACTCAGGCTTTTAGAAAGTAGTAAATGTGAAGGAAAAGAGAAAGTGAAGAAGTGTGTTAATGATGATACTTGAAGTGGTAGTGAGTTATTGCCAAAACCACTTTTGAATTAGGTACTATAGTAAAGTATAGATAGTTAGTTAGATTGTTTGTATTGTTCAAGAATGAGTGCCTCCCACATTGGAATGTTTAGATAAGAACTGTTTATTAGCATTATAAAAATTTTGTATGTTCCTGTATTTGTCAACCTTTGTTTTCTTGCAGCTCGCGGATGTGCTGTGTTTAACGGGGGGGTATGTGCCGCCCCTGAGGGTTCAGTTGCCACAGAGGTACTGCACGTCCTCCTGAGGTGTGGTGCCCCACTACCCAGGTAAAGTGGAGACACATGACTACGCTCCAACACCTGCATCCTACACAACATAGTAGTGTAGCAAAGCACCCTTTGGTGGCTCCCTGCTTGGAACACGAAGCGTGCTGGGAGGCGGGTGGAGTTTAGTTTGCACTAAAAGAGCGGGAAGAGGATAGGATCTAGGCAGTTAGTCACAGGAGTCTGACGAGGTCAGTCTGTGAAAGGACATCCCCTGAGTGGGATGGATGAAGGAAGTGCTGCAGCCGACATCAGTGATCTAGGTCCACTGGCACAAGAAAGGAACATTGATAGAAAGCCTGACTCTCCATAAGAAAGAAAGGATTGATACGGAATGTGAGGAGAATAAGAGAACAAGGACCAGGGTTAGAGGAGAACCCTTCCCATGTTCTAAGCACAAGGCCGGGGTCCGGTCCCCGAGGTTGTATGGATACTAATGGTCCTGCAGCAGACACCGGAGGAATAGAAGTAGTGACCACTTTATTCCCACACCAGTCTTGGGGCACAACAGCAACGTGTGTGAGCCGGGACTAGGTAGAAGGAGTCCCCGAAGCAGGCTACAGCTGTCTGCCGTACAAGTAGAATTCTTAGGAACATCTGACAGGAGGAACTCCAGTGTAACTCAGTACTGTGAGTACTTCACTAAATGGCGCTAAGAGGGAGACGTTCAGAAAAGGCACATATGTTGGCGGAGTGTTGGAAAGGAGTACTTCATCTTGCCTGGAAGATGGCTGAGCTCCTGACCCGGAGGACACGGCATGGATGCGGGCACCTGTACCACAACAGACTGAGTAACGCTTTGGAACTACATGCCCTGGTGTCCTCCACTTATTCCTGCGTCAACCTGCCCGACACTGCTACATCCCTCCTGCGCCCGACACTACACCATCTAAGTGTCACTTCACCTACACTGCCCTGGGACTACAGCCCTGCCTGTGGAGGGCTATAACATCATTGCTGCACCACACCATCTGTCCCGGAGGATCTGTCTGCAGCCACCGGCTTAACATGTTCCTTGCCGAACACCACAGGTGACGTCACGAATCATCCACTTATAAACTTTCACCACCACAAGCACACGGAAACAACCCCTTTTGCAATGGAGCCCCAGGGCCACGGACCGGGTCACTGCTGCTGTGACAACTCCCGTTGAGAAGATCCACCGGCCCGGTACCGAGTACCCCACAACACTGCTGGGCGACCCAAAAATAACTATTATTACTGTTGAATACTGTTTATGCTTTTTTTGCTGTTTGCTAAACCCGTTCACTTTATATTCATTTCTACACTGTTAACTTCACCAGTATTATTCCCTGTAAATAAACCTCCCCTTTAACTGTTGGTCCGTCTGCTCCGTGGTGACATACCTATTCCTGCACGTTTATTACACTGACTTGTGCTCCGCTCCTGTACTCTGACTTGCCGTGCTTCCCAGCACATGCTCCATGACTGTACTCTGCCTTGTGCTCTGTACCTGCGCTGTGCTCTGTACTCTGTCGTGCTCCTTTGCACACCTTCTGACTTGCCCTGCACTCAGGCGTGCTTCCCAGCACGCGCTCTGTCTAACCCTGTGCTCTAGCGTGCTCTCGCACGTGCCCTGCTTTGCCCGCTTCTGGGCATGCTTGTCTGTACGTACTCTCGTGTATCTGCCTTGCACTGTCCTGTATCTTGCGCACTCCCGTGTACACCCCTTGTATTGTCCTGAACCCTCCGTACCTCCGTACACTCGCCCTGTATTGTCCTGTACCTTGCGTATTCCTGTGTCCACGCTTTGCACACTCCTGTTTCCTGCACACTCCTAGTTGCATCCTGCAGACACACTCTCTCGTGTCTCCTGTGAGTGGTACCTTACCCCCTTGGGCTTGCCCCTGACACTCCCTGTATAGGGGGTGGTCCTCACTAGGTCAGCTCGCCCTAGGTGGGTTGGTGCCATGACTCAGAGGGTCCACTCCAGGAGTCGTCACACAAGTGCAGTAAATTCATTTGATTTGATTTATTTGTCTAAACAACTTTAGGTCACTCTTCCCGAGATGGCGACGAAACGAAAAGACGTGTTTGTTTTTCACGATTCATTACAAGAATCGCTCTGATGACATCACTAGTTCTAACATTCTTCCAGTTACTCAGATCTTGACAATATGGTTGGTGCTGTGATTTGCACAAAGAAATCCAATGTATTGCCGTTATGATTTTTTCGCCTTAGCGTAATCATTTTTTTATTAAACTTTTTATTAACTTCATAATACATGTTTTTAGGACTCAATTTTTCTGATATTAAGCTCTAAATCCCCTGCTTCCATTCACACAGCCATAGAGTTAAGTAATAAAATTCTGCCTGACTGTAGCCATCACTACAGGGAGCTTCAGCGCTTACTGAAGGAAATTTATAATTCAAGGGATGTACTCCTATAAACCGCTCCTACCACCATTGAAAGATCAAGCGCCTACTGAGACTATACAGATTGCCTGTGTGTCCCAGTCATTCCTTGTTAATCTTTGTTTTTTTGGTGCAGAGCTAAAATAAGAAATATGGATCTGCCGGCCTCGAAGAGAAGAGATCCTCGGACTAGCACATGCGCATGCCTAAATTAATTCCTTTGACCATACAAGGGCAAACGTGCACATGTGCCAGTTTTCCGCTCCACCCACAAGCACTTGAAAGATGTTGAAGGCTTCAGTGTCTATCACTGGACCACGAGCTGACTTAGTGAAGCTAGGATATGCCAAGTGGACACTTGAGCCTTCACTTGCACATGACGTGATTTTTTCAAAGTATGTGTTTTTATCGTAAGCATCAATCATGTTAATTAACACCCCTTATCTATCGATTGACTTAACAGACACCTTCAATGTCATCCACGTGATGTCCTACATTTGACACTGGTGTGGTAAAGCTAAAAACGTGGTTGCCCACATGTATTTAATGTTGGTTTGTGCTGGCACTGGTCCCAATGGGAAGTAAACTTCAGACCAGCCCATGCACAGATCAAACTTTTTACTTCTTTACTTTGTCAATCAAAAACATCGATTGAATTTAACGATTGACCAGGACACCTATATGAGCCATTACAGTTGATCTTTTTAGGTCACAAATGGTGGTGGGAGCAGAATAAAATATTGTTGACAGGTTTCCTTTAAGGCCAGTTGGTCAATCAAATTTCAGTACTATATTAATTTGTCAGGCTCTTCCAATTTGCACAAGGGTTTAGGAACAGTCAATGGGTCAGCTATTTCTTACTTCAACTCTACTTCAATTAACAAGTCAATCTTGATCTGTACATGCACCAGTCACTGTAAAATGAGACCAAATTAATCAGTGCAAACAAGGACAAATATTGTGGGCATGTGCCAGTTATCGGCTTTGCCACACAAGTGCCAGATTTATGACAGCTCAAGAATGCTGTTGAAGACGTCACCAAAGTCAATCAATGGACCAAACGTTGTCTTAGCGAAAATTTACAATCAGTGGACCAGATGTGGGCTTAGCTAAAATATACTTATACAGTCTGAATGCACCAAGTGGACATCAGAGTCTACAGTTGTATATGGCAAAGGGTTGTTTCAAAGCGCTTTCTAATAAGTAAGCATCAATCATGTCAATAGTCTACTGATTGACTTAGACAACACCTTTAGTACCATCCACGGTAGGCCCCAAATCTGGCACTTGTATAGTGGAGCTGAAAACTGGCAGTTTTGCACAGTATTTGATTTAGTGTGGGCAGAGTAATACCTTTTGGCCTGCCCATGTGACGGTCAAATCTCAAGTTTAAGAACTGCGCATGCACAGATTAAAATGTTTATTTCAGCTGTATGTCATGGACAAGAGTTGAGTTACCAATTATTGGCCATGTCAGCTATATGACCCGTTAACACTGCTCTTTTCAGGTCACAGACACTGGTGGGGGTTAGGTATATCTTAACAGATTTCCTTCAAGTCCAGTAGGTCAATCAGATGTCAGTACTGTGTTAATTAATCATATTCTATCAATTTACACAGGTCTATGGGGAGAGTCAATGGGTCTTCTATTGAAGGTGTAGTCTCCATGGTGCTCAATGGCCCATGAAAACCATATTTTATGGTAATTGCTGAACAAATGTAATGGTGCCAATTTTATGAGCAGGCTAAAGACCAACAAGAAATATCTCCATTAATCCATCTTTATCAATGCCATCAATTATGAACTTTGCTTGCAATTTTTTGACACTAGTCATCGCTGTAGTTCTCAGTGATGGAAGGCAAGACAAAGCTTTTGGCAACTCTCTGCATACCTTGACAATAGCTAAAATAGTCCCAGCAGTGGTTGGCCAACACATAAACAATTTGTTGCTCAAGATCACCAAGGTTGTCCCCATGTCAGTAAGGTGGAATAACCATATTATGCAGCTAACCGTGTTTTTCTTATTTTATATTAATCCTTCAATCCCCATAAATAAAAGTAAAGAAGCTATTAATTGTTCTCAGAAGCATATGAGCAGTCATTGCAGCAAAGTGCAATTCAATTGCATATAGAAAAACCTTGACTCTTAGGGAAAAAAAAGGTAATAATGAAATAAAATGCTTTATTGTTTAGGCAAATAAAATCAATGTACAAATAAATGAAAATAACAAGGACAGGTCAGATGAGTTAACACAGATATGCAGTCGAGAGGGAGAGAGGAATGAGACGGCACCTCCACCCCATGGTCAGGTGGAGGGTGTGGACCCAGATCAGAATGTAGATAGTAGCTGAAATGAGCAGAAAGGAGGTGCCTGGGGAACGGTGCATAGATTATTAGGAAGCCACAAGTATTTGAAGAGGTCAGGTGCAGAATACACTTTAGTTGAGCAGGAAACACAATATCATCTCAGTCATCAGTAGACTGTTGTCTTGATTAACTCTTGCATAAAAGCTACAAATACGTCGTGCAAGACAGTTGTGTTGAGATTATCAATGCTTTGAAAAGTCGAAAACCTCATAAATTTACTAGATGGTTCATGAACATTCACGTGCTGTGATCCCGAGTGGCAATGAGGGTAACAAACCACCATAAAGGAGACACCAAGAGACAAAGTATTCAAGACTCCGAGCCACTCTAGCCTGGGAACGTGTTTCAGGACTGATATGAGTTTCTATAACTCAGAGGTTGATATGACAGCTGATATAACGCCTACAATTAATGTATTTGGCCCTTTTTACAATCCAATTCTCTACTTGGTCTACAACCTCCAAACAAGACCACCGTCCCTTAAAAGGTTTCTTGTACAAGACAAATGTAACGTATAGAAGATTCTTTGAAGGTACCCTTTTGAAAATTTCAAGACATAGGACCCCCTTCCATAATCCCTTTCTTGCCAAGTGAAAAACTGCTCTTATTGAGCAAACAAGGTCAGACAAATGGTAGCTTACAAATTTCTCCTGTACCTCTAATAAAAGACCACTATTTCCTGTGAATGAATTGTCTTCTTCTACATAGTCATTTTTTGATAGAAGTTGAGTGGTAAGTAACCAATATGGATATTATTGCAGCTGTGACAGGAATTTTCTATTACTTAAAGTGCACATTGGTATCTAAAGATTCTCATAGGCATTTCATACCTGTCAGTATGAACTAAGAAAATGTCAACCACTGTTGCATTGTGCAGATCCCATAGGGTTTGTCACTTCATTTTTAGAGAACACCTGCGTCATAGTGCACAAGTCCTTACAAAGGGACTTCTTGAAGGGACTGTCCACTTTGGATATCATTTTTAACACACATGGTTTGATATAGTGAGATCCTCCCTTGAGACACCACCAGTCGATGAGATATTACTGTTTGGACCACAAATATCCTTGTATTTCATTGGCATTTACTGTCTACAAAATATGTCCAATGCTTCATTTTGCTAGATTCTTTTCCAGTATCAACTGATTACAAAATGAGAATTACATAAGATGAGCTAATTTGCTGGGAAATTTGAAGGAGGGTTGTCTAATAGTGAGGTATAATATGGCAGACCCTGGTGTAGGCAAGTAGGTATTAGGTAGAAATTTAGAAGATTCTGGGTTTTGGATTGCAGCCAGCAAAAAAATAGAAGAAATACAGAGGCATGTAATTTCCAACAAACTCCAGTGACTTTTCCAGGGTGTTCTTATATTTATAGGCTTCGTGAATATAGGTATTAAATACAGAAATTTAGTTGGTTCACACATGATAGCAAACAGCAGAATTCATAGCTGAATAATAAGTAAATACTCTTCCATAGTGCACCTTTGCTGGGTTGCAAGTTCCAAGTGCCACTGCTTTGTTTTGCCATGTGCACCTCTTCCTGGTGGGTGCATGCCCTATGAACATTACTCTCACAGGATCCATCTGGTTCTTTTATTTAGGATCTTACTCCTCTCTTATAAGGGGCAAGAGTGTCCACATGCATCTAGGGGTGGCTACTCCTCCATCAATAATACAGCAGCCCCCTGTGGTGACAAGCTCCACTCATTGCAAAATGTGGAGTTCCATCGGCTAACGGTGTCCCTCCGTCATCATCATTAGGGACTAGGGATGAGAGACTCATTATTATTATTATTTATTTATATAGCATCATTGATTCCATGGTGCTGTACATAAGAAGGGGTTACATACAAATTACAGATATCACTTACAGTAAACAAGCTTACAATGACAGACTGATACAGAGGGGAGAGGACCCTGTCCTTTCGGGCTTACATACTACAGGATGGTGGGGAAGGAGACAGTAGGTTGGTGGGTTGCAGCAGTTCCGGTGTTGGTTGAGGTGATATCTCCAGTAGTGGTGAGGAGGTAGCGGGGTCATTGCAGGCTGTAGGCTTTCTTGAAGAGGTGGGTTTTCGGGTTCCGTCTGAAGGATCCGAATGTGGTTGATAGTTGGACATGTTGGGGCAAAGAATTCCAGAGGATGGGGGCTATTCGGGAGAAGTCTTGGAGGCGGTTGGGTGAGGAGCGAATAAGTGTGGAGAGGAGGCCTTGGGATGACCGTAGATTACGTGAGGGAAAGTATCGGGAGAATAGTTCAGAGACATATGGAGGAGACAGGTTATAGATGGCCTTGTAGGTCAGTATTAGTAATTTGAACTGGACACGCTGAGGGAATGGAAGCCAGTGAAGAGATTTGCAGAGGGGAGAAGCGGAGGAGTAGCGAGGAGGTGAATTAGTCGGGCAGCAGAGTTAAGGATGGACTGGAGAGGTACGAGGGTGTTAGCAGGGAGACCACAGAAAAGGATGTTGCAGTAGTCGAGGCGGGAGATTATGAGGGCGCACACAAGCATTTTAGTAGATTGAGGGTTGACTCATGACTCATGGATGTTGGAGTTCATTGGGTTCGACCGAACTTTAATCCAAAGTCCATTGCGGGTAGCAGAAGTCTAAGTGAGCTTGATCCTGAACCCGAACCCCATAGAAAACAATGGGGACTCAGAATTTGGTGCTGTAAAATTATCATAGTAAGGGCTACTGGTCTATTTCTCACTTTTTTCCTCACCTCCTCAAACTCCGAACTCCAAAACGAACTTACGGGAGAAATCCGTGTTCAGAGTTCAGCACCACCAGACACTAGGTGTCCGGTACAAACTCCGAACTTTACAGTTCGGGTTCACTCATCTCTATTAGGGACCGACTGCTCTGGGTAACACTCTCCACACTACCACCCCTCATATAAGTATATCTGGGAACAGAATTGCTCTTCCCGACAAATATTAAAATGCATTAAACCAGCATAAAGGCGAAGTCCGACTTAGATTAAAAAAGTAATATACAGAAAAGCCAAGAAAAGTGTCAACGCAATTGATAAAAACCTAAAATAAGGGAAAACAAACAAGTGAAAGATGAGGTCCAGATACCCGGAGAATTTCAATTTTAAGTACTGTCTGCAATGCCACCAACCATGGATGTCACAACCGCAGGTATCCTAATGTCGCCGTTATATTACTTCCCCCGTTGATATAGATCAAAGATTTACGTGGTGGCACAAACTAATGTATTTTCATAGTACTATGTGTGACTTTGGTGGGCTATCAGACAAATAAATGGTTTTTACATGATTGGATATAGAAAAGCCTACAGCTGCTTTGGAGATATGGAAAAATGTAAATCTTCCCCACTGTTTCAATAGATTATTTCAATTCTCACTGTTTCCCATGTTAATAGACTTCCCTGCCACCGACAGTATTTTATTTTAGAACCAGTACTTGTTTTGTTTTTTTTTTGTTTTCTTATTTTTTTTCTTATTTTTTTTCCCCCTGTTGAAAAGAAATAAGGATTCTTGAAAGCTTAGACCGTGAGCAATGTCTTGTGTTCCTGGGCTGGAGAACAAAAATTACTTAATCCATCATTTACAGATGGAGGTACAGGAAGAAGAATGTTGTCATACTTTGCTTTATTTCTCAGCTGTTTGATAGGGAAGCGGAGTGATTGATAGGGCTGATGATCTGGAATGCAGAGACAAATGTAGTGTTTCTGGGGACAGGATAAGATAGCATCTAAATAAGAAACTGGAGAGAGGATGAGGGATGCGGCCCGGGATCCACTTAGTATGACATAATGGATTTTTAGTAAAATTAAAGCCGTCAGTCAAATGAGACACATCTCGCAGATTAACCCAGTCCTATACTACAGACGATCCGTCCGTTATGGCGCACGCGTAGAGTACATGGCCGGCTTGTTGATACTCACCTGCTACATGTTGTCTTCAGTGATGGCAGCTTAGCTGCTTTTCAGGCCTCCTCCACTAGGGTGTGCTGTGATTAGAGTACCTGGGGATTTGAAACTCATCTTAAACTCATCTTATCATGAGCTGTCATACCGTCATGCTTTATACTGCAGCTTTGCTTGTTCAATTTACTGCTGGCAACCCAATTAATGAATGGAGAGTTAATTTCCAATCCAGTAAAGATGGAATAAATTAAAAATACAAGCAAAGTACACATGGTCTTAAAGAGAAGAGAACGGGTCATCAGAATATTAATGTTTTGCTTGAATCAGGTTTGTATTATACATACTGTACATATTATAATTACAGTATATATATATTTATTTATTTTAAGGAGGCTAATGGCCACGTAATCAATGGGAGGTATGTTTGACAGGGATGGCTGCTCCCTGCGATGCAACCTGGAGTATATTGTCTCTAGAGTACATGAGCATTAAAGATGTTGTTTGGTACACCTGGGTCCAGGTTGTGGGTAGCTATGAGAGATGGGAGGGTCTGGCTACCCACACACCTCACCTCTGGGTGAGGGTGCGCACTGTACCCCCTTTCCCTGGAGGAACTGCAGTGATGTCATGATCACATGAACAGCCCATGTGATGTTACCTCACCTGTCAGTGTGGTTACAGGCTACCTAATGGAGCCTGTGTGTTTGGCACATGTTGCAGTGCTGGCTAGTCTGAGCCAGAGGAAGGAGGCCTGTGAGAGACCTCCAGAGAGGATGGCCTGACAACCGTGAGAGATACTAACTGGGGGGTCAGTGAGTAGTGGTTATAGAATACCTCTGGGGATAAGAGGTGTCTGTGAACCTGTGTGGCTAATGCCAACAGTTAACGGACAGTAGTCAGTGTTATGCTAACCGGGGTCAGCGAGGGACCCTGTTTATACCATAAAGCCGAACATGTAAAGGACAGTGTACTTTCTGAGAAACGGTTTATGCTGTACTCTAATAAACTGAATGGACTTTTTAACCCTAAGTGTCCCAATATCTACCTCAACGACCAGCCAAGTGAGTACCCCCCCCCCCCCGTCTACTCATAGTGTGGAACCGTTACAATATACACACATAACATAACATACATGTATAAACAATTTTAAAAAAAATTGGGATATTAGCAGAAATTGCAATGAACATGTCAATGAGCAAGATCTCATCAGGGCAAAGGACACCATAAACGGAGTGGGAGGAGGTGAGCTGTGACATCACTATTGTGAATGGTGGATCCTGTGTTATCTACTGCAAAAGTGCTTTTCAGAAAATGAGAATATCATCAAAAAGTTAATTTCAGTTCTTCAATACAAAAAGTGAAACTCATATTATATAGAGTCATTACAAACAGAGTGATCTATTTCAAGTGTTTATTTCTGTTAAAAAATATTGTTTGCAGTCTGTAAACATAGATACTTAGGGTACGTGCACACACTGCGGATTGGTCTGTGGATTATTCCACGCGGATTTTGCAAAATCCGCAGGTAAATCCGCAGGTAAAAAGACCTGCGGTTTATCTGCGGATTAGCCTGCGGGTTTGCCCTGCGGTTTATCACCTCTACAATGGAGATGGCAAACCGCAGCGAAATCCGCAGAAAGAATGACATGTCTATTTTCCATAGGTTATAATGGTACTGTACAATGCAGCAGATTCTGCTGCGGATCCACAGGGCCAGATCCGCAGCAGAATCCGCAGCTTGTGCTCATAGCCTTACAAGTCTACATAGAAGCTGTATATGGGTCGCCCTCCCAGGGCTGTGGGGTACTCGGTACCGGACCGGTATCAGCGGGATGTGTCACAGCAGCGGGGACCCGGTCCGTGGCCCTGGGCGCCCAAGTAATGGGGGAATGTAATGGTTTGAATAGTTCGTGACGCCACCTGTGGTGTTCGGCAAGTGAGATGTTAGGCCGACGCTGCATGCAGATCCTCTGGGGCTGGTGGTGTGTTGCAGCATGGATGGTGAAGCTCCCCACAGGTGGAGCTGTAGCCCCAGGGCAGTGTAGATGTGGGGGAAGAGGAGAGGCACAAGCTTTGTAGAAGCTGGTACCCAGATGTAGTGGGGTTGGATGCGTTGGCGCAAGAATGGAGGACACCAGGGCTTGCAGTTCCAAAGCTTTACTCACGGTCTGTAGTACACACTGGTGCCTGCCTTCGTGCCATATCCTCTGGTTCACGGACTCAGTCAACCTCCAGGCAAGATGGAATGCTCCCATCCAGCGCTCCACCAACATGTGCCTTTCTGAACGTCTCCTCTATAGCGCCTTTAACTGTGAAGTACTCCCAGTACTGAGTTACACTGGAGTGCCTCCTGACAGATGTTCCCAAGAAATCTACTTGTACGGCAGACAGCTGTAGCCTGCTTCGGGGACTCTCTACTCCTGAGTCCCGGCTCACTATCCAAGTTGCTGTTGTGCCCCCAAGTCTTAGATGGGAGTAGAGTAGTGCATTTACATCCCACTACTCCACCGGTGTCTGCTGCAGAACCATTAGTGTCCATACAACCTCGGGGACCGGGCCCCGGCCTTGCGCTTAGAATTTCTAGGCAGGGTTCTTCCTCTAACCCACGTCGTCTCTGTTCCTTTTTACTCCTACGTTCCGTACTTGTCTTTCTTTCTTATGGAAGCTCAGGCTTCAGTTCAATGTCTTTCTCCTTCTTTCTTTTCCCGTGCCAGCAGACCCAGGTCACTGAGATCTGCTGCAGCACCTCCTTCCACCATCCAGCTTCCAGGGATCTTCTTTCCTCACTCCTCTCTGAGTGGCTTCCTCTCTCAGACTGCCCTGTAATCCTAAACCTTCCCGCTCTTTTATGTATTCTAATCTCCACCCGCCTCCCAGCACGTTTCGTGTTCCAAGCAGGGAACCACCAAAGGTGCTCTGCTACTCTCTAAGCAAGGAGCCGCAATGTGGCTTTGCTGAACTACCATGTTGTGTGGGATGCAGGTGTTGGAGCATGGTCAGGAGCCTCCAACTTACCTGGATGGTGGGGCACCACACCTCAGGAGGAGGTACAGTACCTCTGTGGCGACTGAGCCTCAGGGGCGCCACATATACACAAAACATTTGGATATTTCTCATTAAAACTAACAGCAAAGTTGCTTCATTTTTCGCACACTGGAACAATGAAAAAAACATGAATGGGTTTCTAAGCATTCTGTGTAACTTGTACTCTCCTCAGAAGGTCAGCCGGCATGTGTCCATAATTTGTAAGTCTGAATTTTCTTTTAAATCCTCCATAATGGGAAACTTGCCACTTATGCATTAAACAGAAGACGTTGTCAATTAAACAAGAGGCAAGAAATCAATATAGTGTCAGACAAATTAATTATCAATATGTGAAGTTAAAAATAATGGAATGAGATCACAGGCTTATGCTCAGTCTATACAAATCCGATATCAGGTTAATTCCCCACATCCGCTAGTACAGGTATTAAAGACTTCATTGGCGTGTGCTCCTGCAAATGCATCCGCCAGACAGTGAAATCAGACACAAATGACGGGGATTTATTAGGGATATTTAAAATATTTATGACGGCCCCATGTATCTGCCCTGGAATAGGCGACTGAAGCATATGATATTCCATGATATAAATATTCTGCATCGATCTTGGTCTTTGCCGTTACAATAATTAATCACTTGATATTTAAAGGGTTAGGATCTGAGTAAAGACACCCTGACACATAGCTAGATCGTTAGACGATCGGTGGCAGTCCAATGTTAGTGACCACCATTGATCACAACATGGCAAGAGCACTAATAAGGCGCTGTGCCATTCCATCAGCTATATATGAAAAGGTGGCTACTTTTTGCCAAAAAAACCTGCACATTTTGGGCTGTTGGGGTATTACCCAGACCCAGCCAATGACTATAGTGGCGCTATTATTTGGAAGAAGGCAATTTTTTTCTTTAATCTCATAAATCCCTTTAAATAACCTTATAGTACCCTGGACTTATTTCTGTTTTTTATGTTGTAATATTCTAATATGTATAGGCAGATTAATGGGGCATTCCTATCTCAGTAAGTGACAGGCATATCGCAAGAATATGCCATCACTTAATGATGGGTGACGGTCTGACCACTGGGACATTCACAGATCTGAAGAATGAAGGGGAGAGAGCACTGTTCAGCACCGTGTCCTTTTCTGAGCTATCAGTGCTACTTTTTTCCATCTGTCTTTACCTCCTGTAAAGCCGAACTTTCAATCAGTAAAGAGAAGAGTGGAGAAAAATGGATAGGTAGGAAGATGCAATGAAGTGTGCGACCACCCCAAAGGTGCACCAAGCGCCTTTGCTTGGCTTAGGCTACTTTCACACTAGCGTCGTGTGACGTACGTCGCAATGCGCCGTTTTGGAGAAAAAACGCATCCTGCAGGATGCGTTTTTTCTCCATAGACTTGCATTAGTGACGCATTGCGACGTATGGCCACACGTCGCATCCATCGTGCGACGGATGCGTCGTGTTTTGGCGGCCGCGACGCACACAAAAACGTTACATGTAACTTTTTTTGTGCGTCGTATCCACCATTTTCGACTGCGCATGCGCGGCCGAAACTCCGCCCCCTCCTCCTTGGACAATACACTGGGGCAGTGGATGCAATGAGAAACTGCATCTGCTGCCCCCGTTGTGCAAATCTTTCACAACGTGCGTCGGTTCGTCGGCCCGACGCATTGCGACGTACGTCACACGACGCTGGAGTGAAAGTAGCCTTAAACAGTCATTTTGTGCTGAAGGATTCTGAACCACTAGTATATGCCATCATTAACTGAGAACGGAATATCCCTTAGGGAAGACTCAGACGGCCATAAAACTCAGATGAGGATCGCAACACAATGCTCGGACTGTCCATCGGCTCTACACTTGGGTCGGCAGAGCCGACAATTGGAGCATTGCGTCTTGATCCTCTTCCGAGTTAAAAGGCTTTGTGACTCTACCCTTAAAGTTCTTCCCGACCTGTGACACAGCGTATGCGTCATGAAAGTCGGTGCCAATCCGACCCATGACGCATACCCTGTGTCATGACTTCAAAGCCCCCCTGCGGGTCAGGTGACCGGGGTCAATGAAAGGTCACCTGACCCGCAGATACAGGGGGCTTTGTAATTCACCACAGGGGGCGTGGCTTCGCCCCCACGTGGCTACGATCGCTCTGATTGGCTGTTAAAAGTGAAACAGCCAATCAGAGCGATAGTAATATTTAATCAATGAAAATTGATGAAATATTACAATCCAGCCATGGCCGATGCTGCTGTAGCATTGGACATGGCTGGAGACAATGATCCGACCCCCCCACCGGCGATCGCCCCCCCGCCACTGAATGACAGCGGCGATCTGCCGCCGCTGTCATCATCTGCCCCCCCTCCCATTCCCTCCGCTCCCCGCCAGCTTCTGATCCCCCCTCACCCCCCGGTACCTCCTGAGTTTCCTGAGGCTTGGAATTAGGTTTAGAGTTAGAATTAGGGTTAGGGTTGGAATTAGGGTTAGGCTTGTGGTTAGGGTTATGGTTAGGGTTGGGATTAGGGTTAGGGGTGTGTTGGAGTTAGGGTTATGGTGGGGATTAGGGTTAGAGATGTGTTGGGGTCAGGGCTGTGGTTAGGGGTGTGTTAGGGTTAGTGTTGAAGTTAGAATTGATGGGTTTCCACTGTTTAGGCACATCAGGGGGTCTCCAATCGTGACATGGTGCAACCATTCATTCCAGCCAATTTGGCGTTCAAAAAGTCAAATGGTGCTCCCTCCCTTCCAAGCCCCGACGTGTGCCCAAACAGTGGTTTACCCCAACATATGGGGTATCAGCGTACTCAGGAAAAATTGCACAACAACTTTTGGGGACTAATTTCTCCTGTTACCCTTGGGAAAATAAAAAATTGGGGCCCAAGTATTATTTTTGAGGAAAAAAAATGATTTTTTCATTTTCACGTCTCTGCATTATAAACTTCTGTGAAGCACTTGGGGGTTAAAAGTGCTCACAACACATCTACATAAGGTCCTTCGAAGGTCTAGTTTCCAAAATGGGGTCACTTGTGGGGGGTTTCCACTGTTTAGGCACATCAGAGGTTCTGCAAACGTAATGACAACTGCAGACTATTCCATCAAAGTCTGCATTTAATAACGTCACTACTTCCATTCCGAGCCCTGACGTGTGCCCAAACAATGGTTCCTCCCCACATATGGGGTATCAGCGTACTCAGGACAAACTGGAAAACAACTTTTCTGGTCCAATTTCTCCTGTTACCCTTGTGAAAATGAAAAATTGCGAGCTAAAAAATCATTTTTTGAGGAAAAAAAATGATTTTTTATTTTCATGGCTCTGCGTTATAATCTTCTGTGAAGCACTTGGGGGTTCAAGGTGCTCACCACACATCTAGGCAAGTTCCTTATGGGGTCTAGTTTCCAAAATGGGGTCACATGTGTGGGGTTTCCACAGTTTAGGTACATGAAGGGCTCTGCAAATGTAAGATGATGCCCGCAGACCATTTCTTCAAAGTGAGCATTTCAAAATGTCACTACTTCCCTTCCGAGCCCTGACGTGTGCCCATACAGTGGTCATCCCCCACATATGGGGTATCAGCATACTCAGGACAAACTGGACAACAACCTTTGGGGTCGAATTTATCCTGTTACCCTTGTGAAAAAAAAAATTGCGGGCTAAAATTCATTTTTTTTTAGCAAAAAAAATGATTTTTTATTTTTACGGCTCTGCGTTACAAACTTCTGTGAAGCACTTGGGGGGTTCAAGGTGCTCACCACACATCTAGATAAGTTCCTTGGGGGGGTCTAGCTTCCAAAATGAGGTCACATGTGGGGGGTTTCTACTGTTTAGGCACACAGGGGCTCCGCAAATGTAACTTGACTTCCGCAGACCATGCCATCAAAGTCAGCATTTCAAAATGTCACTACATCCCTGCTGAGCCCCGATGTGTGCCAAAACAGTGGTTCCCCCCACTTATGGGGTACCAGCATACTCAGGACAAACTGTACAACAACTTTTGGGGTCCAATTTCTCCTGTAACCCTTGTGAAAATAAAAAATTGCGGACTAAAAAATATTTTTTATTTTCACGGCTCTGCGTTATAAACTTCTGTGAAGCACCTAGGGGTTTAAAGTGCTCACTATGCATCTAGATAACTTCCTTAGGGGGTCTAGTTTCCAAAATGGGGTCATTTGTGGGGGAGCTCCAAAGTTTAGGCACACAGGGGATCCCCAAACACGACATGGTGTCCGCTAACGATTGGAGCTAATTTTCATTTCAAAAAGTCAAATGGTGTTCCTTCCCTTCTGAGCCCTGCCGTGTGCCCAAACAGTGGTTCCCCCTCACATATGGGGTACCAGTGTACTCAGGACAAACTGGACAACAACTTTCATGGTCCAATTTCTTCTGTTACCCTTGTAAAAATAAAAAATAGCGTGCTAAAAAAATCATTTTTGGAGGAAAACAAATGGATTTTTTATTTTCACTGCTCTGCGTTATAAACTTTTGTGAAGCACTTGAGGGTTCAAAGTGCTCACTACACATCTAGATAAGTTCTTTAAGGGGTCTAGTTTCCAAAATGGGGTCGCTTGTGGGGGAGCTCCAATGTTTAGGCGACAGGGGCTCTCCAAATGCGACATGGTGTCTGATAACGATTGGAGCTAATTTTCCATTCAAAAAGTCAAATGGTGCTCCTTCCCTTCCAGGCCCTGCCGTGCACCCAAACAGTGGTTTATGACCACATATGAGGTATTGGTGTGCTCAGGAGAAATTGCCCAACAAATTTTAGGATCCATTTTATCCTGTTGTCCATGTGAAAATGAAAAAACTGAGGCTAAAAGATAATTTTTGTGAAAAAAAGTACTTTTTTTTTTTACAGATCAATTTGTGAAGCACCTGGGGGTTCAAAGTGATCACTATGCATCTAGAGAAGTTCCTTGGGGGGTCTAGTTTCCAAAATGGGGTCACTTGTGGGGAAGCTCCAGTGTTTAGGCACACAGGGATTCTCCAAAGCACTAAATATTCCAGCATATTTTCCATTCAAAAAGTCAAATGTGCTCCTTCCCTTCTGAGCCATGCCGTGCACCCAAACAGTGGTTTATGACCACATATGAGGTATCGGTGTACTCAGGAGAAATTGCCCAACAAATTTTAGGATCCATTTTATCCTGTTGCCCATGTGGAAATGAAAAAAATGATGCTAAAAGAAAATTTGTGTTGGAAAAATGAAAATGTCCATTTTTTCCTTCCACGTTGCTTTAGTTCCTGTGAAGCACCTGAAGGGTTAATAATCTTCTAGAATGTAGATTTGAGTAGCTTGAGGGGTGCAGTTTTTAGAATGGTGTCAGTTTTGGGTATTTTCTGCCATATAGACCCCTCAAAGTGACTTCAAATGTGAGGTGGTCCCTAAAAAAAAAGGTTTTGTAAATTTTGTTGTAAAAATGTCAACTTTTAACCCTTATAACTTCCTAACAAAAAAAAATTTTGTTTCCAAAATTGTGCTGATGTAAAGTAGACATGTGAGAAATCTTATTTAATAACTATTTTGTGTCACATAACTCTCTGGTTTAACAAAATAACAATTCAAAATTTGAAAATGGCAACATTTTCAAAATTTTCGCCAAATTTCTGATTTTTTCACAAATAAACGCAAAAATTATCGACCTAAATTTACCACTAACATGAAGCACAATATGTCACGAAAAAACAGTCTCAGAATCACTGGGATGCATTGAAGCGTTCCTGAATTATTACCTCATAAAGGGGCACTGGTCAGAATGCAAAAAATGGCCTGGTCATTAAGGTCAAAATAGGCTGGGTCATGAAGGGGTTAACATTTGAAATTATACTTTACAGATAGTGAAAGAAAAGTGATTTTGAGATAACAAAAGGCCGATATGAAGGCACAAAATGATCATAAAATACAGCCTATTTACATTGCACGTGGTATATCACGTTCCATCGTCAGTGTAGCCACGGCTCCAGACTATATAGACATGTACCAAGGTCTCATGCATATTGCAATGTGGTGAGGATCCATAACAAGGCACCAATGGAAATCTATACGTTTATAATGAGCAAAAAATGGTGACATTTTCCAATAAATATTGCTTAGGACATAGGGGTCCATGCACACATCTTTGACATAAGGTCTACTGAGCACAAAACACAGAAATGAAGGGGAAGCAATAGTCTGTGATTACTAATAGCAGCCTACGTGATCGGTTATCCATGGCCTTCAAAATGACCGACTATAGTTACAACTTTCTGTTCCCAGTTACAATAAGAGCAGAACAAGAGCACAAACTGGTGTTTCTTTGGTGAAATCTTGTGCATTTCAGTTGAGTTATTTGGAACAAGATGTCCTTTGGTAAATTAGAAAAACACATAACTTGCAAGGAATAAAGGGCAATGAACACATCGCCGTGAGGACCTCTACCTTCTCTATGGAGGTCCTGTTTTCCTTCCTGGACCATGAAGAAAATATACATTTGTTAATTATTTTTCACCAAAATCACATTTCTTAAAGAGCTACATTGAGCCAATCCAACTCATATTTCCATCTGCAAGGCACTCACGGGAGGTGGAACTTGCCTGCATCGATGGGTTTGGTCCCTGCTGATGGTCAAAAAAGAATAAGCAGCATTACCAACGAGAACATCACGTTACCTCGGATTGCGCTGATTCTGTGACAGTGATGAGACAAGAGGCTGGACTGATATATTCCATTAAATGCATAGTGGCCACTTCACTTATTGGCTGGAAGCCTGAGCCATACTGCAAAATATACCGTAATCACATGATGCACAAATGTCATCATTAACTGGAGGACACAGGAAAGTGTGTGGGCATTAGAGATGGCACACAGGGAAAGGGTATGCTTCACAGTTCTTTGCTTAGACCTTTGATGATGAACTCTTTCCATGCTGAAAAGGTACTTACAATCTAAAGGCTATAAAACCTTTTTCATACACTCTGTAAATTCTGAATTAAAAGGGTTGTCCAGTGAAAACAAGTTATCACCCATGTGGATCCTTTGGAACTTGCTGATGGGTAGGGGTTTGACCCAGCTGGTATTAAAGGAAATCTCACCAGGTCCTTGCTATGTAATCTGAGAGTAGTATGATGTTAGAGCAGAGACTCTGATTCTACCAGTGTTTCACTTACTTGACTGATTGTAACAGTTTTCATAAAATCAGGGATTTATCTGCTGCAGATCTAGCAGAGCTCTTTGAATGCTGAGCTTTGTATAACCCCGCCCACACCACTGATTGGGAGCTTTCTGTGTACACTGTGCATAGACAGAAAACTACCAGTGATTGGGGGTGTGGTTAAACAGACTAGGAAGACTAAGAGGCATGAGACAACTAGTCCTCTGATGAGGAAACACGGATTTTATTGAAACAACATGTAGCAGCCCAGTAAGTTACATCACTGGAGTCAGGGTGTCTGTCTCTACATCATGCTGCTTTCAGATTACATAGTAAACACCTGCTGATGGATTCCCTTTAAGATCAGTAACACAGTCAGATTACTTTCTATTAGTATTGGATACTCCTTTGCCAGGTTGTTGAGAACTAGGAAACTCAGCATGGTCAGGATCATGAGTGAAAGGGATATTAACCAGTTATTGCTGTTTGGTGTTTCAGTCCCTCTGTCCTTGTTCACATTTACGTCACTTGACAAGTGGAAAGGTTTTAAATACAAGAGTTAGGACTGTCCCACAAGGGTTGCCGTGACGTGGCGGGATGGCTTCTACATTATTTTGATCAAAATTATGTTAACTAAATACCCTTATTATTACTATTACTACCTTCATGCAATTTTTGCAATATATTTTTTTACTTTTTTATTCCAGGATATTTGTTTTGTGTTTTGCTTTTGGTTTTCTCTGTGTAAAGGTCATGTGTTCATATGCAATTACATTTTGCATGCACATTAATTTACTTTTTCTGCTCAGACCCAGTTTCTCATTTGTTTCATTGTGCATTCTGTGCATATAAGGGTGTGACCGCCCTGTTTCTGAGTTGGAAAATCCATCCTGTCTGGCCTATACTATTACTGGTGGTTCAGTCCCTCTGTCCTTGTTCACATTTACGTCACTTGACAAGTGGAAAGGTTTTAAATACAAGAGTTAGGACTGTCCCACAACGGTTGCCGCGACGTGGCGGGATGGCTTCTACATTATTTTGATCAAAATTATGTTAACTAAATACCCTTATTATTACTATTACTACCTTCATGCAATTTTTGCAATATATTTTTTTACTTTTTTACTCCAGGATATTTGTTTTGTGTTTTGCTTTTGGTTTTCTCTGTGTAAAGGTCATGTGTTCATATGCAATTACATTTTGCATGCACATTAATTTACTTTTTCTGCTCAGACCCAGTTTCTCATTTGTTTCATTGTGCATTCTGTGCATATAAGGGTGTGACCGCCCTGTTTCTGAGTTGGAAAATCCATCCTGTCTGGCCTATACTATTACTGGTGGTTCAGTCCCTCTGTCCTTGTTCACATTTACGTCACTTGACAAGTGGAAAGGTTTTAAATACAAGAGTTAGGACTGTCCCACAACGGTTGCCGCGACGTGGCGGGATGGCTTCTACATTATTTTGATCAAAATTATGTTAACTAAATACCCTTATTATTACTATTATTACTACCTTCATGCAATTTTTGCAATATATTTTTTTACTTTTTTATTCCAGGATATTTGTTTTGTGTTTTGCTTTTGGTTTTCTCTATGTAATCTGAGAGTAGTATGATGTTAGGGCAGAGACTCTGATTCTACCAGTGTTTCACTTACTTGACTGATTGTAACAGTTTTCATAAAATCAGGGATTTATCTGCTGCAGATCTAGCAGAGCTCTTTGAATGCTGAGCTTTGTATAACCCCGCCCACACCACTGATTGGGAGCTTTCTGTGTACACTGTGCATAGACAGAAAACTACCAGTGATTGGGGGTGTGGTTAAACAGACTAGGAAGACTAAGAGGCATGAGACAACTAGTCCTCTGATGAGGAAACACGGATTTTATTGAAACAACATGTAGCAGCCCAGTAAGTTACATCACTGGAGTCAGGGTGTCTGTCTCTACATCATGCTGCTTTCAGATTACATAGTAAACACCTGCTGATGGATTCCCTTTAAGATCAGTAACACAGTCAGATTACTTTCTATTAGTATTGGATACTCCTTTGCCAGGTTGTTGAGAACTAGGAAACTCAGCATGGTCAGGATCATGAGTGAAAGGGATATTAACCAGTTATTGCTTGTCTAAGGCTCTTAAATCAGTAAACATTTGTGCCCTCAAAACCCTTTACTTTTTACCCATTTCACAGTGTATTAGTACATCCCAGTTTTATAGCTTTTTTGTCAACCATTGATATAAAGATGCGGTGGGTGGGCACAGGGGTGATTGCCCTGGGTCTAAAATTCTTCTGGCCCGGATTTATGGATGGGTAACCCGTATCTTCAGACTATTGCAATTTTAAACACTTGGATCTTTTGGTAGAGCAGTGAGCTTCCACTCTCTGTCCTGTAGGTCTCAAGCTGTTACATGGCTACATACGACAAGACGTCAGGATCCCAGTGCAGGCGGCGTAATGACATTACTCTGTGCACGTGCAGAGGAGAACAGAAGTTCTTGGCTTGGATTAGGAAAGAAAAAACGTAATTTTTTGTGAAGGTGGTACAAAGGTGGCAATAGTATTTTTGGAAGGGGCACTCCGGGGCCATCATTGCTTTTTGCGGTGGTATTAAGGGGGCATTAAAAGATTCTGCAGTGAGGATTATTTGTTTTAAGGGGTTGCTATTTGTTTTCATGAGGGGCTCATTATTATTATTATCATTATTATGCATTTATATAGCGCCATTTATTCCATGGCGCTTTACATGTGAAAAGAGGAAATAAAGACAAGTATAATAAACATGTGTAAGACAAGGGACACACAAGTACATAAGTAGATGGGACCCTGCCCGTGAGGGCTGACAGTCTACAGGGATGGGTGAGGATACAGTAGGAGAGGGTAGAGCAGGTCGGGTGGTGGTTCAGTAGACCGAGGATCATTGCAGACTGTAGGCTTGTCGGAACAGGTGGGTCTTCAAGTTCTTCTTGAAGGTTTCCGTTGATGGTGAGAGTCTGATGTGTTGCGGCAGAGTTCCAGAGTATGGGGGAAGCACGGGAGAAGTCTTGTATGCGGTTGTGGGAAGAAGAGATAAGGGGAGAGTAGAGAAGGAGATCTTGAGATAGCATTCAGGATTAACTGCTTGCTGACATTGAATGGAGTGGAGACACACAGGAGTTGATTCAGAGCAGAGATTGAAAGAGCTGGTTACAGTTGCTTAATAGTCTTTAGGCAAGCCATGTGGCAAGCCGTTTCATCCAGTTTGGGTGGACATTTCAGGACCAATGAGCCCAAAAGAGGACCTCCGGTCGCAGACGGGCAGGGACAAATGTCTTGCCCGGAAGTACTGACTCAAGGCTGACCGGAGCCACAGTCCTCAGGCTCTCGGATGGGACGATCAGCCTCCTCCTCTTCCTCCAATGACACCACGGAGCGGGAGAGAGCATCAGCCCCGGCGTTCTTCTCCCCGGAGAGAAAATGGAGAGTGAAGTGGAACGGGGAGAAGAACAAGGACCATCTGGCCTGGCGAGAATTTAGCCGCTGGGCTGTTTGCAAATACACCAAGTTCTTGTGGTCGGTGAACACCTGGAAAGGGTGGCGAGCCCCCTCCAGGAGGAGTCTCCACTCCGAGAAGGCCAACTTCATCGCTAGCAACTCCCTGTCCCCGATGGAATAATTCCTCTCCGCTGGTCTTGCCGTAAGGGTTGGCAACCTACACTATGCCCTGATGTCAACAGCCCTAAACCATTCATATTTCAATGTGCAAAATTGGGAAGCCTCATCCCTGCGATCACCCTAAAATAGCCAGAACCACCAACTTTTTTATTTGGCTTGCATAAACCTCACTCATTTGCTGTTAAAATCTTACAACAAAATCAGAAAAATCAGTACTGTTGGCAAGTATGCCATTATGGTATTTTTTGGTGAGAATCCGAACCTTGAAAAGTGGAGAATTCTGCATGGATCTGCCTTGTCCATATAAACGCATCAGTAGTTGGGTCATTGTGTTCCTTGAAAAAAGACAATCTTTGTAAACACAGCTGTAGTCGGCATTAAAAACTTTAGTGGTCTTGCAATAGCTGTTTTTTTTTGCGGATGAGAGAACATATTTGATGTTAATCAAATATGTGTTGAAATTTTTAGGAGTTTTCTAAACCTTGACATTTTGAATAATTTGCAAATGATCTGCACCATCGTACACACTGCATAAGATTAAATCAGCCAGAGAAGGATTAATACCTCCCCATAATGCTTTGCAACTATCATATCACATGGTATAGCAAAGCCAATCAGGAGGGACCGTCAATACCAGTATAAAAGCAAAGGCAGAAAATGCAGCAGCCATTTTAGGGTGAATCTGGATAGTGATACAACATCACAGCTAATAACTTAGCCACAGACATAGGACAATAAAGCCAAAAAAACACTAAACAAGCCACACAGGTAGTGTGCGAGGAGCAGAGAATACTTGCTTTTCAGTACAATTAGAATCTTTTGATTCAAGACAAATTTCCTGGAAAAATTCAGATAATCTGGAGTATTCGAATTTCAAATGCTTCACTCTCTCTACTGGTTACTCAAATGTTAGAGTTCCCAAACCAACTTTATTACACGTGATGGCGATACCATCAAACCTATTTTAGTTCATTTTCTTCCCAATGTATATGAGCACAGCAGATCTGCAATCACTAAAAATACTTTGGCCTGGCAATTTGAAATTTACAGCATGCTGGGAGCAAATCTAAAAGTGAAATCATGATAGGGGGCCTCGGCGATATTAAAGGATTAGTGGACAAGTATAATCTGCAATGCAAAACTTCATTCAATATTCAAAATCCCTGCAGTAAAGTGTGTAAGATGTGTTAGATCGACTCATCCCGCGTCCTGATTTGTAAATATGCAGACGTCTCGCAGATCAGGTATCCTTCCCCAGACTTCTTTTTCCATTACTGTATCAAAGATTCACATCATATCTCTATAATGTACTGCTGCCATTTTTCATCGAGTGATAAGACCCGTCTCACTTTTTTCACATCGAAGGAAGAAATTCACTCCGTGGCATTAAAGAGCAATCCCAGTTACAATTGATATTAACATCAATGGGATAGTAAATATTTCTGCCTCATAGGGTAGACAGGATAGAGATAGGCTTTGCTTTAAAGAGGACCTGGCTGCTCTCCTGACATCTCAGTTTTCGTAAGTAACCACGAAATCCAACAATTCTGGAGCAAATACATTGGGCCATTCTTCTATTATTCCTGATGAAAATGTATGAATTAATTGACAACTGGGAGTTATCCTTTCCACTTGTCAATAGGCTGTGTTCTTATACAGTCACCACTGCTTGGACAACGTCTTAAGGGACATGCCTCAATGACAAAGGTCATACAGTAACACCTAAATACAATTTTGGCCATACATTTCTAGTATGAATAACAGAAGTAACAGAACGCAGCTTAAAGAAAATTAAAAGAAAAACAGGTCCTCCTTAAGGGGCATTCAGACGTCCGTGCAAATCAGTGCGAGTTCGTACCACAATGCATGGACCACAATGCATCGGACTGGCCACGGCCCTCCCGACCCAAGTGTGACAGCCTCGTAGCAATACATAAAGCTATCAGGCTTGGGTCAGGAGATCCACAGCCAGTCGATGCATTAGCAGTCTAATCTCTGATATCTGAACTAGCCCTTACAGATTTTTTGGATCAAGATATCCACTTTCTATACACCCTCTGATAAAAAAAGGCACCACTAATTAATAAACTTAGAGTGGCTACAATTAAAATATTTTGTTCTGCAGGAGTTGGCCTCTCCACGCACAATAGCTTGACTTTAATAGGTGAGATGTAATACTTCAGGTTTCTGATGGCTGGAGGTCTAGCAATGGGATTTTTTTTTAAATAGTTAGTTATCAAGGGAACCATCTAAGAAAAAAAAAAATTGATGACCTAATGGAGATGGGTCCTGTGCAGAAGATAGTCTTGTAAGGTTCAAAATGTCCAGTGACAAGGTTCTGGGCGAAAATGTAGGGCATGGATATAAGCAAACCAATCACCTTATAAGCTAAATCCCAGAATCAGCACGTGTGACAAATATAGATAAGGGTGCTGTGAGAATCATGTGGGAATAGTGGATTAGGGCAGGTATATCTCGCCCAGAAACCTTTCCTATGTGGCCTAGTCTGGTCAGTATCTCACCTGGTTACTAATGAATAATAGGAGGCGGATATAAAAGGATGCCAGGTGGTTGTGTGAGTGTCCCAGCCTGGGGACACAGAGAGCCTGTCTGTGTGAGAGACACACGTGAGTGAAAGCAGTGCCCACAGTAACTGTGGTTTGGCTGGACGGGAGAAGCCCGCCAGTTGGTAGTTAGGTTGTACCTTGTTTAGGCAGGATTTGTTTTATGTTTTTATTTCCTTTATGCATTGCTTTCACCTTTAATAAACCTGACCCAGTGTCAGTTATACCCGGACCCCGGCTGTACTCCTGAGTTTCATGCTGAACGCACGTGACCTTTGACCCCAGCAAAGGCGATCCCGGAGTGTTGTATCACAGTGCCCATTCTCAAAACAAATGGCACTGACTATTGACCCAAGTACGGTAAGTAAAAACTTGACAAAGATGGAAAGTCAGGAAATGGAAAAGGGTTGCACCAGGAGTGAAAGTCAGAGGCATAACTACAACAGGTGTAGGGGTTGCATGCGCACCCAAGCGCTGGAGCTAAGAGGCCCAAAAAGTAGCTTTGCTTAAGCATTGCAATAATTGGAGGCCCAGTTGGAGCTTTGGCATTGGGGCCCATGAATTTCAAGTTACACCACTGGTGAACCTTCTGACAGTACTGTTTGCTGATTGATGAGAGTACAAACAATGGGACCCCCACCTATCACAAGAATTGGGGTCAAGTGTCCCCAGTTTGATAGAAGCTGTGATAGAGCCTGTACTTTGTTGATCACAGAGATAGCCAAGTTAGCTTTCTTGTACAGCTGAGTAAAAAGATTGACAGTATTCTAATCCAGGGGCCATTTTAGTAGTGCATGGTCGACAGACCAGAGCACTGGGAACCTCCTAAAACATGAAGCATCCCAGGCGTCTCTCTGATCAGCATACTACGCAACATCATTACGTTGTGGCACAACTCACATGAAGTTGCTCTGGCTCTACTAATTAGAGCAGACATTGGGGATGAACACAGGTAGAAGGTGGAAGGAATCTGGCACAACCATCCAAAGTTAAAATCCAGTTTATTCACAAGCCATTAAAAACAAGGATACAAGAAAACCATGTAAAAACCTGATGCGTTTCTTGTGTAACGCAGGCGCCATTATTCATAGACTATAGGTTTCCAATACGCACAGGATATATCAATCACAAGATCTGCGTGCTACACTGATTGACCATGATGACGTCCAAAAAGACAAGCAAGAAAATTCTATCATATAGCAAGCAAATTGGCCCAAATGGAGGCGACGTAGAATATTGAATTAATAAATATAATATAAATCATTTTTTAGAATTCATCCCATTGGGGAACTTTGTACTTAATTTCAAAATTGAAAACGCTTCTCTTAATGCCAAATGTGTTTGCCAATTACCCCCTCTGGGCAGACAGCACCTTTTCTATACCATAGAATTTAAAATGTGATAAATCATTACTGTGAGTAGTAGAAAAGTGCTTGGCCGCACCTGAGTAGGGACTATTGTTATTGCTAATATTATTTATGTGCTCTGCTATTCACTTCTTAAGCTTCCTGATCGTGCAACCAATGTACCTGACATTGCACAAGCAACCATCAATACAGTAAATCACATGGTGGGAATCACAACTGATGAAAGATTCTAGGACGTAATTCACACGGCACCCTCCGCGTGTATCTCCATCCCGATCATCGATTATTTTGCAGTGTGGTAAGCTCCATCCATTTCCCTTTTTCCCCTTCTCTCTGATGCCACAGGTAACTTGGTGGTTCTCATTACTGGCCATGAACTACTGAAGTGACCCCTGGATTAGGATTCTGCTGATTTTTTTTGCTCATCGCTACTATCTAGGCTTAGAATGGAGTAACTATATGTATCCTCTACCTCCACTCCATTCAAATAGAGCACTCTTGACCCCTTGCGCCTGTTGATGGTGGTCTCAGCTTCAATGGAAACTATCCACATCCAATCCAAATCCGAACCTTATTTTCCTTCAAATTTGGACAAGGAAAGTAACTCGCCCATTTAAAGTACATTAATAAGCCAATCCCACCAAGAACAGGGAATTTGATTTCCATCTAATGTATATGAGGACCTTAAGAAACGGAGACTCTAATCTACTCTGTAGTTAACAGAGGACATACCAAGGACCTCCAAAATCTATGTTGTTGATTGTCACAGGCCTGTCACATACTTCACCAGCCAGATGCTTCCTGCTTAAGATTATGTAACCTCAAAAGTGAAGAGATGAGTAAAACTGAAACCGCATTACACTAACGTTTTGTACTTCACCTTCCCCCATTATACAACTGGTTAACAGTACCACACAGTGGCCTGAACGCCACTTAGATTTATATCTTTCAATTTGTAGACACGCTCTGTGGAAGAAAACTAAATCTTTCGACAATTCTTAAGATTATCCAAGGCTCCCAGGATTTGACCTCTATGTAGTGTACAAGCCATGAACTTCTTGGCTCCTCCCATGGCACCAAGTAACTGGGTACCATGCACTGGTGGATTCTTATAGAAATAACCATGCTAACCACAAATTGGTCATGTCCATAGCAGATAAACATCACAAGTAAGCTTAATCTTCAGATATGAAGATATCTTTGATGAGGAACCTTCGTGGTCCCTAACATAAAGTAACATGTCTAATCCTTAAGCTGTTTAAAGGCGTTCTCTGGAAGAAAAAAATATCTAAAAAAAATGTAATTCTAAATACATTTTTAAATACATTTAATCAACATGTCACAATTGTTTTGTATAGGGAAGTAATCATGATAGTGTAACAAGACGATGTACATTTTAATTTTAAAAGAAACCTGAACAGAAATGTTAGGACAGGTGCCTCTGAGCATGTGCAGTAGGAAGCTTTGCTGCTATAGAGATACATATACCATGTATTGTCATTCAGATAGCCAGGGTGGACAGCAGTGTGAACATCCTCTTTGTACTTTAGTAATACTGATATCTCCAGTATTTTATCAGATAGACAGAGTGGACAGCAGTGTGAGTTGTCTCTTCTTACCTCAGCATCCCTGGTATCTCCAATATTATATCAAATAGACAGGGTGGAAAGTAGTGTGAGCCGCCTCTTCTTACCTCAGCATTCCTGAATCTCCAGTATTAGATCAGATAGACAGGGTGGACAGCAGTGTGAGCTGCCTCTTCTTACCTCAGCATCCCTGGTATCTCCAATATAACAAATAGGGTGGAAAGTAGTGTGAGCAGTCTCTTCTTACCTCAGCATCCCTGGTATCTCCAGAATTAGATCAGACCGACAGGGTGGACCTCAGTGTGAGCAGTCTCTTCATGTCACAGCACCCATGGTATCTCCAGTATTAGATCAGATAGACAGGGTACACAGCAGTGTGAGCAGCCTCTTCTTACCTCAGTACCCTGGTATCTCCATTATTATATCAGACAGACAGTACACAGCAGTGTGAGCAGCCTTTTCTTACCTCAGCACCACCGGAATCTTCAGTATTAGATCAGATAGACAGGGTGGAAAGCAGTATGAGCAGCCTCTTCTTATCTCAGCACACCTGGTATTTCTAATATTAAAGAAGCACTCCCATCAAAACTTTTATCCCTATTAATATATTGCAGTCATATTATATAGCACTGTGCACTTACAATTGCTCGTTTTGCCTAATCTAATGTGCACAGCTATCTCTTCTCTTTTCCATTAGGTCTATGACATCACATTAAAAACTGATTAACTGAATCCTTCTATGCCCTATGTAGGAACAGGAGATCAATATTCTCTGCATGACTCAAAAGTCACTGTAAAAGTCCTTGACAGGGAAAGATGCGGAGAAGCTGGGTAAGTAATTGCAGAGGGGATGATAAATGCACTGATAAGAGACTTCCTGTTTCTACAATAGAGCAGGAAAAAGGGGACAGCAGTGTGAAAAGCCTGTTCTTATCTCAGCACCCTGGTATCTCCGATGACATCAGATAGTCAGGGTGGACAGCAGTGTGAGCAGCCTTTTCTTATCTCAGCACCCCTGGTATCTCTGATGAGATTAGATAGTCAGGGTGGACAGCAATGTGAGCAGCCTCTTCTTACCTGAGCACCTCTGGTATCTCTAGTATTACATTAGACATGCGCCCCATCACTCCAATTATTATCTTTGGGACTAGTGGAGATAGCACTGCGCTTGGTAATCTTCAGCAGTACCATAGACAATGAATATTGCTGTTGCAAGCATGAGCGGCCATCCCTTTTTTGTAATTATGTCCAATCCCATTCTGGGGATGTGAGGATCCCAGGGTTTGGATCTCCAATGCACAACAAGTTATCTATAGACAACATGCCAATTTGGGACAACCCCTTTAAATCAATAAGGAGAGCACCCCTTATAATTGACCTGCTTGTCCATCACAGCTTGATGGATTGCAGGAAAATCCCAGAAAATTTGTTGTGTACCAAGGCTGCTTTTTTTCTCCTCTCGAAAATAGAGCAATTGTGACAATAGACCTCCACAAAACGCGTTACCGTAAATGCATCCCTTGTTGTACATGCCTCTCTTGACAAAACGCAGACATGCACCTTTGTGACAAAAGGGTAATTTGACGGCTAGCAAATGCACCTTAAAAAATAAATTTTTATTGTGTGCACTCCCAAAAAAAGCATTGACTGTCAGTTCACATGAGATCTCACAGCGGTTGACAGGCATATAATCTGCATGCTTGAGCCATAGGCAAAAAGGAGGGGGGTGTCTGCAAGACAGGTACACTTTAAAAATTAAAGACTTGTTAACGCTTTCCTTTCCTTACATTATTAATATGGCAAGGGAAGGTTAATACGTCGCCCTATAACATCACCTCTGCAGTCACCCCTCTCTAAGCATACAGACCACGGATAACATTTTTTTCTGGTAAGTAACTGGCTGCGAGGGGAGATTTTGTGAATTCCATCCACGGTGATAGCGGGGTCTGGAGTCCAAAGGAACACAACATTGTAATCTCTGTAATGTTTTATTTATGGGGAGGAACGCACTGGATAGGGTGTTAACAAACACATATGATTGCTTCAGGGGCATCGCCTCGTCCTGAGGTAATTAGGACAAAGCTGTTTCACTGGATGGGGATCAAGACGGGAGATAAGCATGTGTTACCAGGAAAATAGATAGATCCTCAACAGCCAAGCCACAGACCTTAGTCACAAGAGCCTGTATTATGGAGGATTAGGTTCAGGCTTGATATACATATGCACCCAGAAAAATTATCCATTTTTGACACATCAAAGGGTTAATACCAATATTTTAAGTTGTCTCTTATGATAATTTGCTGATCAGTAGGGAATTTGATCACAAGGACCCCCAGGAATCCAAAAAATGGTACTCTAAAATGTCACGCATGCATTAAATGGTGGCCAAGCATGCTCGCTACCACCCAATGCATTGTCTATTAGACTGCTAGAGAGAACCAGAGTGCTCAGCTTTTTCTGGCGATCCACGGCAAAGCTCTCTCTGATCTCTTTACTGCTCCACCAAATGCAAGGTTCTCTTCATCAAAGTACACTCTGAGTCGGGGCTTTCGATGTCAGGTAGGCCTCAGATGTCATGAGATGTTGCGGCCGAGGCCTAGCCAGCTTAACATCAGAGCTTCCAGTGCCAAGTAGGCCTCGGACATTGGAGCTTCCAGTATCAAGTGGGCTTCTGATGTCACAAGTTGTCTCTCAAGGCTTATCGAGCCTGACATAGGAGCTTTCAGTGCCAAATAGGCCAATGACTTCACAACACATGTCACCCAATGCCTAGCCAGCCAAACATCGGAACTTCCAGTGCCAAGTAGGCCGATGATGTCAGATGATGTGACACCCAAGACCTAGACAGCCTGATACCGGAGCTTCCATTGCCAAGTAGGCCACTGATGATGCAAGTTGTGCCGCTCAAGGCTTAACCAGCCTGACATCGGAATTTCCAGTGCCAAGGTAGCCTCTAACGCCACAAGTTGTGTCACCTAAGACCTAGCCAGCCTGATTTCAGAGCTTCCAGTGCCAAGTAGGCCTCTAACGTCATGACATGTATTGCTCAAGGCCTAGACAGCCAACAATGTGGCATCCAATACCAAGTAGACCTTTGACATCATGATGCACATTGTGATGTCACGACATGCTTAACGGCATCAAAGTCCTACCCGATGCAGAGTGAACAAAGAGGAAAGAGATGTCGAAAGGTGAAACAGTAAGAAATATGCTGGGGAAAGCTACAAGCAGGAACTGATGGGGGCTAGAATGGCAGCACAAGTGAGTGGGAGGTAATTCCCCCCCCCCCATATTTATTATGTTCTTGGATCTGGTTACATAGACAGTCATTGAGACAGACAGACAGGTAAATTTAACACAGCAATAATCAGTTATAGCAAATCACTAAATTTGACCGACATCTCCAGGTTTTCGAATTTTCCATCAACAAATAGAATTTCTCGTATTCAGTCTCCGTAATCTAGAAAAGTAGCATAACGGTGGCAATATAAAATAAAAGGGCATCACGGAAATATTTACAAATGTTCCACTCATTTGTTCAATACACTTTGTAGCATAACACTATTTTATATGCGGCCCTTGATCTGTTCAGAACTGGCGCTTTAGATTTGTGCCTAATGAGAATATAACTGCAAATGAGAGTGGCACAGCGAAATACGACACGATCACAGTGATTTCATTATTCTTTTCAATAACAACAGCGAGGGAAGGAATCAGCAGACTGGAGCAGTAATAAAGCCTAAGCTTGTTTGTATCTGTGCGGAATTTAGGGTCTATTTCCATTGTATTATTTTCTAGACTACACGTAAAATGAATGCAGAATGTAAAATATGTGCCCTCCCCTCTGTAGTGATATCTCTACAGTCATAAAAAGTGCGATGTTCTAACTTAGAATGTCATGAGGGTTAATAGCTCATCAGGCCAGAAAAAGTACCTCCCTGTTTGATACTTTTGCTTATAGAGGATATATAGTGCTGCCAGAATGTGCAGGAAAACTTGTCATATTTCCATACAGCACCCCCGCAGAACAAATGAAGCATTACATGTATTCATGTAATGCATGGACATTTGGGTCCTCCTGAGCAAGATGTACTCTACAAGGCTGCTCTTCTCTTCATTTAATTGATGGAGTTTTCTAATGAGAGACTCGTGGACTCAGCGTGGCATAATAGGGGGTTGTAAAAGAAGTATACTGATTTATTATTAAAGGTGAGCAAAAAAGGTAATGAATGGCACACTGTTCTTAATGGACTTGTCTCAAAAAAAGCAAATTCTGTCAACATGCCCTATCAGGTGGAGAGGAGATCTCCCAACATGGGTGTATTATTACTGTTCATGTGTTGAATGGATGGCAATTAATCTAAATTCCCACCTTGTAGTTGTAAAAGCAAGACCAATTCCTTTCATTTAGATATAGAGGGTCTGTTGCACGTTTTTAAGCTATCCTCTATCCAAAGAATCTGGGCTAACTTACTGATTCTTGTGGATTCAACCACTCATCCTGAGGACAAAGCTTTGCAAAGTCACGTGACTGGTCAAAAGTTGAGCAAGGCATCCTTCGCCCCATTGATGCCGGGTTCTTTAAGGTCCCATTCTCAGGATTGGCTCCATCGGTTGGAAGTTATTTCCTACTAGAGGATAACTTACCAAATTAGTACAAACTCTTAAAGCAACCTTCTGTTCTGATGCAGAAAAGTGACATTACATTTGTCATACAGTCACCCAAACTGTGGCCTTCCCATTGCCTTCTGTGATCTGGTTCTCCTGTATTCAAGATTACCACCACAGTGGCATAGGAAGCCTTGGTAAATCGGAACCATACCTCCAGGGCACAGGAAAGGCATGCAAGACATGCTTCAGACTTACCATTATGATCAAAATGCCACTGCAATGGCCATCTTTGGTGAAGATGGACCAGAACACCAGTTTCAGTAGAGGGGGCAGAGCAGGAGAAATTGAGGGCACCAGGTTTGGTGACTATATACATGACAAAATGTATAGTCACTTTTCAGTGACAGGGTTTTGAGTCGCTTTAATGCAAATCCAATCATGAGTTTATAATTACAGGGAAAAATACCAAAATTTGTACAACACTAAAATCTTGCTAGTTAGATCTTAGTTTTTCTACCCATGCTTATGAAGATATGTCTTCCCCTCACCACTGTGTGACCACCAGAGGAACAAGGTACCCAAAGTCTTATTTTTTTTGTTTTTTGAAAAGTCATTTGAATTATTGTAAAGTGTTGGAGATGCCCCACTAAAACTGATCTGGTCCTACTTTTCCATAAAGTATTGGACCTTCATATTGGGTCCCAGGAGTTCAGAGATATGCTATAACACATCCTGAAGTAGGAATATCTCTGGTTCTTTAGGAAGATGTTCTAATGATCACTTTTAATGTCGTCCACCTTTACATCTTGCCCCATAGTATAGAGGATTCTCATCCAACTTCAAGTCAAGTGACATAAATGGCTAAAATTACAAAGTGATAGTAGAAACAAGCAATTTGCTATTTACCCCTTATTTAAAATCTACTCTGCACTCAAGAACTAAGGTATTTGTAATTTTATAGTTTACTTTTTATTGCCAAATGGACTTTTTTCCAGGCAAGGAGAGTGTGATTGCAAGCTGTTGCTGAAGTTGGCCGGATTACTGGATCTGGCTAACTTCGGTGCCATAAAGCATCTTTGATGCTGCAGACTCAAAACATGCACAGTTCAGGTCTTCGGTTCTACTATGTTGTTGACCCAAACTGTCAATCATCAGAAGAAAACCAATCTCCAGCGAGCAGGAAGCCAGGAGGCGGAGGAGTGATGTGTTCCTGAAGATTGAAGAGGGGTCCATCTTTTAAGGTTTATCATACTGCAAGCTCCTCCTCACATCAAAGGTTTTTCTTCAATTGTGTTATTCAAGCTGGGTATCTATCATCCATAAAGACACGTTTGTAGCCAAGAAAGACATATAAACACGTTCTCTGTTTCTAAGTGTCTGAGCAAAGTCTATAATTTATAATTGATTTGTAATGCCTTACAATTTCACAAGAGTGTGAGCGTGGAACGGCTTGACAAGTATAATCAGTTTGACTTTTCCTCACACAGTTGGCTTTGTGCTGTGCAGCTTTTAATACATTGATTTATGTTGCTAAGTGTTACAGAGTAATGTGAACGCATGACATGACCTTATCGATATTTCAATCAAGACCGAAATCCGGCAGTAGTTTACAGTCACCGATGAGCGAGCCTTGGCTTCAGATTCACTCTTATCACTGGCAGTTTGCAGGTCGAAAGACGTAGGATCTTGTGATACCTTTATTAGTCCACTGAGCAGGTTACAAAAATCAAGCTTTACAAGGTCTTGGTGGAAGTGATAATCCAGTGATGCCAGACGAGAAGACCTAAGTTGTCAACTGCCTCAAAATGGTACACCGCTCGGCCAAAACTCATGTACAAAACGTTAAAAAATACAACATATCATATGAAAACTTTGGAGTTCTGCAGTTTTATGTACAACAAGCCAAATCCTATATAAAAGATATTATGTATTCCAGCAAGTCAAGATTTCTGCTTGAGGTCAACAAAATATTCATTGTAAACTTATCCTGACTACATTCAACTTCCTCCAATGTATGGACGTATTCTATGTAAATGCCATAAATGGCTAAGGTGGGACCCACACCTATGAGGAGGATAGGATTCTGGAAAACTTTTTGGATAATTTTTAGACCATGCATTCACCTGGAGGGTTTTGCCCTCCCTCTGGCCAACATGTTAGGCGATATGTTGAACTCAATGGACTTATTCAACCTTACAACTATGAAAATAGACCCCGTTCTCTCGATCTATAGATGAAACCCCTGGTATAATGGCATATTCTGTGTCAGAAATCAAACGTTGCCTTTGATTGGTAGCAAACATAGATCTTTGGAAAATAAAAAATAATAAGGTGCAGAACTTTTGATGAGTCATAGAATAAATATCTTTAGCATAAAACTAAAAAAATACCCTTTCAAAATTTTTTTTGAAATTTGACATAATTTAGTCATACAAAAGCAGTGGACATTTTTGCCATTTCATTCCCAGCACTGGAAGAATGTGAGATGTAGGACACAACAATTGGACACTTAGGATAAGATAAGACGTTATAAAATTGGCGACAAGATTTATGTGGTCTTGTAGCATTGGTGACACATGTACCAGGTATCGGGTTTGGTTACTCACCCTGAGCTCTGCTGCATAATCTGGACACACAGTAATTGGGCAGGAAGATTTGCATTGGCTTCCTTAAGGCCCCGTCTCACTAAGCAATCTCGGTAGCGAGATCGCTGCTGAGTCACAACTTTTGTGACGTAACAGCGATCTCACCAGCGAGATCGCTATGTGTGACAGCGATCAGCGAGCGGCCCCCCTGCCGGTATCGCTGATCGCTGCAAGAAACCTCTGGACATTTCTTTGGTCGCTGGTCTCCCACTGGCCAGCACGCATCGCTGTGTGTGACAGGCGGGAGACCAGCGATCAGGTGTAAAAAATAATAATAAAAATAACAAATATAGTTATTCTCACTTTCCGACGTCCCGTTCAGCCATCCCGCCTCTCTCCACGCTCCGGTCCCAGTGATCCTTTGCACGAATGACCGCGAGACTTTGTTATCCCGCGAGACCGTGACAACTCGCGGTCATTCGTGCAAAGTATCACTGGGACCGGAGCGTGGAGAGAGGCAGGATGGCTGAACAGGACGTCGGAAGGTGAGAATAACTATATTTTTTATTTTGATACTATTTTCTACAGCGATAGCCAGCGATGCCGGGCGCTCGGCATCGCTGTGCTGATCGCTGGTGAAGCTGTCTGTGTGACAGCTCACCAGCGATCACATAGCGACTTACCAGCGATCCTGACACCTTCATATCGGTGTCGGGATCGCTGGTGAGTCGCTTAGTGTGACGGGGCCTTTACACTTTCCAAAAATACAGTGGACCAAAAGGCTTTCTATCTTATCAAATTGGCCTTCCTCAGTGTTTAAGTGCTTGTCCTAAGCCAATCAGACTGTAGGTCCCAGAAAAGCAGATATCAATGTGACTGAACACATGATCTGTGCATAATACATCTCTATACAATGATTTTGAAATACAATCTGTAAAGACATTCACAGGATATTTTGAAAATACATATATACAAATCGGAAGAATGTGTTTGAGTACATACCGTTCTTGATGCACATCTCAAGAATATGTGGTGAACACATACTCTACATACATCTGCAGATACACATACTGTACACATTTACTGAAGTAAATAAATAATGCAGGAATATTTGCATGATATGAAGTGAATACATACTCTACACATCTACAGGATATATATCTCGTGTATATACTCTGCACACGTCAGAGAATATAAAATGTATACATTGTCAACACAAGTCTGAATATGAAGGGAATACTTTCTCTATACACATCATCAGCAGGATATATTGTGAATGCATACTCTATAAACGTCGTTTTTCTGTAGAAAATGAAGTGAACAACTGCTCTACACATGTCTGCATAATATTTAGCGAATACATACTTTATACACATCTACAGGATTTATTGTGATTACATATAGGGTTGATCGAATAGCTTCGGATAAGAGCTTATCCATATAGCTATAGCGCTTACCGACTAGCTGCATCGGGAACCTGGATACCTGGAGCGCTCCCGATGATCACCTGTTCGGCTCCGCAGCTGCATGTGTCGCGGCTGTTTCACTGTCACAACAAATGTATGGAGAGCCCAACAAACAGGCTCTCCATGCATGTGCTGTGACTGTCACACAGCTGCGACACATGCAGCTGCGGAGCCGAACAGCTGATCATCGGGAGCGCTCCAGGTATCCAGGTTCCCGATGTAGCTAGTCGGAAAGCTATATGGATAAGCTCTTATCTGAAGCTATTCGATCAACCCTAATTACATACTCTACAAATGTCTGCAGAATATATTGTTAATACATAATCTATACCCATCTACAGGATATGACGTGAATACATACTCTACACACGTCTTCAGAATATATTGTGAATACATACTCTATACATGTCTGCAGATTCTATAGAGATTACATACTCTAGACATGTCTGCAGAATAGAAAGTGAATACATACTTTATAAATGTCCACAGAATGTGAAGTGAACACATACTCTACACACGTCTGCAGAATCTATAGTGAATACATACTCTACACACGTCTGCAGATATAGTAAGCACATATTCCATACTCTTCGGCAGAAGTACTTAATATATAGAGTATATATCAGCAAACACCTGATGCAAGTATTCCAGACCTTATCTTAGTTGTCCAGTGAAAACAAGTAACCTATGCAAAGGATAGATAATAAATTACTGACTGGTGGGTGTCCCTTCCCTCTTCGGCAGATTGGAACATTGAGCGGTCGGACCCCACTGATCCACATTATTACCTATCCTGTAAATAGGCAATAACGGGTTTTCATCGGACAACCCTTTTATAGCCAATGAAGTTGTAGACAATCGCGGCCAAACATGTTTCTTACATAATCAGACAAAGCTTGTGCATGTATCACATCTGTTTACAAAACTTTGTGCCATTTGGTGTTTTTCATTGAAAAATGACATCAGAAATTCTCTGGCCAAAGTAAGGTGCTCAGATCACTTAAACGCCCATATTTGGACCCATGCAGTATTCAACTAATGAAGGCCGAGGGTCAGATTTATTAAGGCCAGGGTGCCAGAAATCTAGCTTTTATGGGAAGTCATCATCTGAAAATGACCTACTGTTTAAATCAGGTTTTTGTGTTAAATGTATTGTTTAAATATTTTTGGAAATTCTGGTAATATTTGATTTAACATATCTGTATTAAAAAATAGCAAAAAAACAAACAGTAATCTAGTCATTTTCACACTGGCCACTGGGGCCAGGCTCTAACTTCTTGCTGTTTCAGGAAACAACACATGTATGTGAGCTACAGTGGTCACATCCCAACTCTCTTTTGTGTGCAAAGGGGGTTCAAGTGAAGGGAGGGGAACAAGGGTCATATATGACATCACTTAATATAAATAGTGGATCCTGTGTTATCTATTGTATAAAGAGGTGTTATCAGGCCTTGTCCAGAAGGAGGAGGTGAGCTGTGACATCACCTATTGTGAATGATGGATTCTGTGTTATCTACTGTATATAGAGGTGTTATCAGTCATTATACAGGAGGAGGTTAGCTGTGAATGATAGATTTTGTGTTATCTACTATATATAGAGGAGTTATCATTGTACAAGATGATGAGGAGGTGAGTTGTAACATCGCCTATTGTGATTGGTGGATCCTGTGTTATCAGCTGTGTATACAGGTGTTTTCCGCCATCACTGTACTCCTGCCTCTGATGATGAGGAGCCTTTGCGAAAACTCTTCCTGAAAGGACAGGAAACAGGAGTCTGAAAAAGTGCCAATAGACAGTGTGAAAATTGAAAGATTACTATTTTTCTTTTAAGAATCATAATATGAAAAAAAAAATCACCAACACTTTCGTTTAAATACATGCAGCGTGACCTGATGTAAGCAGTAATTCTCTACAATTTTTAAGTTTTAGCAAAGTCCGAAAATGCTGAAGATTTATTACTGATGTGCGCCTTATTTTTTTAGAAATAAGCAGTGGTCTACTGAGCTGTACCCAAGAGGTGGAGTAAAGAAGCAGAGTCTAATGTGCACCAACGATGACACCGCGTGCACCACTCTGATCGATTTAGTGCATTTTCCAACTTCTTTCCCTAAAATACACGATAACATTAGTAAATCTGCCCCAGTATGCCAAGACCTACATAAAACCAGAATGCCATTTTTAGTCAAAATTTCTTCACATCGTTGATTGGAAGCTGCTGGTACCACAGTGACTTGTTCGAGGACAAGAGTGATTTTCTCCGGTTTAAAGTAGTCAGCAGATTAACGCCACTGAACCGAGCTCGTCCGGAATATATTCACACCATGAAAGTGACACTGACGCCAAACCATACTTAATTAGCAGTTAGAAATTAACTTTTCTCGTCCTTTTTTTCCCCTTCCACAAACTCAATTATTTGTCAGGGTGTGTGACATTTCATTCCAACAGTCGAGCAGTTGTGTTAATTCTTTTTCTTTTTTTTTTGCTGACATCATTCTGCGTGTCTTCACATAAAATTTCTGAAATCCGGCATTTATGGAACTTGATCATTTTTTTGTTTACCAATTGTTGGGATATTTTTGGATAGTCTTAAAAATTTATGACACATTTTTGGAACCTAACACAAAAACAGAAGAAGAACCACAATGTCTTTTCCCCTTAGAATTCATTCCTGACTTTGGCTTTATTTGGTGCAGTTTTGGGGCATTTTTAGGCCTTTTTTATGCATTTTGTTTTAGGCAAAGACTAGAGAGCCTCCGGGCAGACAGAACAAAATAAACTGTACAAAATAAGTGAGTTTTTAATTTCATTTTTTTGCAAAAAAAAAAGATGCAAGCTCTGGCGATTTTTCAAAAGGTTGGTGGAGCTGATCGGGGAAGGCGTAAAAAAAGGCAAAAGTCGCATTTTTTTTCAACTTGGAGTTGTGCGATAATTTCTAGGAAAAACTATCAAAAACTGTCCCAAACTTGCATAAAACAATATGTTTTATATAAATGCAGTTTGCTGCAGTATTTGATGCAATGTTTAGTGCATTTTTTGCACCACAAAATAGAATAAAATGCAGCAAAAAGTGCAAGAAACAAAGAAAAGATCAAATACACAGATAATAATTTGCAAATTTTTTTTGCAATCTTTGATACATTTTTTTATGCAGTTTTTTTTTTAATTTTTAAACCTAAACCAGGAATGACCCCAAATGTGACAGACGGCAAATGTAAATCCCTTGCTCCTGGTGATTTCACACATAAGGCCAGATTAATTAAGACTGGCAATTCGTACGCCGGGCTGAATGAGAGGTATGCAGGAATAAGATGCGCCAAATTCCTTAAGGGGCAAGTGACACTTAAATTGTCTCATCTCATCACTGGCATCCACCTTTGTGCACGTTCCCAGAAACGTTACTTCTGTGAAAGATTGGAATAATGTTTCTGATGCAAGACTCGAGGTAACTTTTGCTGAATTTCACGCCGTCCGGCTTATACATCTCCACCCATTTTGGCAGAACTGTTTCAAACTGGCGTGAAAACGCCAAAAGTCTACTGCCAGCTTTGGACTGAAAAACTGCAGAGGCATAAAAAAAAAAGAAAACCTCAGTGAAGCACACTTCTGTCTTTGGCTACAAAAAAAAGTATCAAAGACGACACAAAAAATTGCATAAAAAGCACCAAAAACCACTGGCGTGAATCTGGCCTTGGGTTTATCATATTTTCTAGATTGTTGCCATAGTGTGCCTTTTTGCTGCAGTTTTTTATGTAATTTTTTTCTGGTTTTTTTTTTCAATGTCATTTGAATGCATTTTTTTCCCTTCAAATAAACGGCAAGACTTTCCTTTAATATTTTCTTCTATCTTGGATCATTTTTTTGTCAAAATTAGCATTAAAAATGCGTCAAAACAGTATCTGTATCTCAAGTCTTTTGTCTTAAGATCAGGCAGGTTTGGTTTGAAATCAGATATATATCTAGATGAAACCTTTTGATTTATTTAATGCCGGATTATAGAAATTTTCTGTCTCTACATTTTTCTTTGTTATTTTTGTTCGTATATTTTGCTTTTTTTCATGAAGAGTAGAGATGAGCGAATCTTTGAAGTTTCAATTCGACAGCTTTGGCAAATTTTTCAAAAAATTGCAAGTACTCCAATTGCCCTGAAAAGACACGTAAAACACTTGGGGGGTCTCCTAGGACTGTATTCAATCCTTTCCAAGCTCTTTAATGCAAACAAATCCTTAGCTATATTCAAAGTAACTCCAACTTCTAAGACTATGGGTAAACATGATAATAACCGTTCTTCACTGCTGTGCTGCCTCACACTCTCTGTAGAGTTTATTCAGTGTTTTATGGCTTCCGATCACTAGAACTAAGCTGTGACGTCCTTTCAATATCCAGACTCATCAAAAAAATGGCTGCTGCATTCCCTGCTTCTGCTTTTTTACAGGCTATGATAGTTCCACTAAAACACAGAAAAACACAGTAAAACTTTACTTTTTTACAACAGAGTATTTTTATACATTTGTTTTACTGTGTCTATGTTTCAGTCTTTTGGTGGTGTGAACACTGTCATACAGACTTGTTTGCATGGTCCATGTCTTTGTGTATATGATAGTTCCACTAACTGGCTATATTATAATGATGTCATGTAATTATGAGGCAGCCCACCTAGCCATATCCAAAGACGTCTGAGCCTTTTCTGGGTGATGCTGCAATATCATGCATCATGTAGGGCTACGTGCACACATAGTTTTAGGTGCTGCGGATTTTGGAAAAATCCGCAGGAAAATTCTCGGGTCAAAAGACCTGCGGTTTCCTGTGGATTAGCTCTGCTTTTTCACACCTCTACAATGGAGTAGGTGTGAAACCACTGCGGATTCCGCACAAAGATTTGACATGCTGCGGATTTGAACCCGTGGCAAATCCGCTTGGAAAAATCTGCAGCATGTGCACAGCGTTTTTCAGTATACCATTGAAAACAATGGTACTGTACAACGCAGCTAAATCTGCTGCGGATCCGCAACAGAATCCGCAATGTGTGCACATGGCCTAAAACAACAGCAGGCACTGCAAATTGTCCAGAATTGCCGAATTTATCGATTTCCTAAAAATGTGCCACAAATTAATTTTGCATCATATCGATTCGCTCATCTCTAGGATTCACTGATTTGTGTTTCATATCGATTTTCATTTTTAAATTCACACATTTTGCTTTATTGGCGAAGAAGCAACGATAAATTAGATATCCTTTATTTTTCGAATTCGCAGATGAAGAAAAGAGAAGAGGAAGAAGCATCATTTCGTCAAGTTTAATGTCCAATTTATTTTTCTTTTTTATAACTTGAAAACTGGAACAAGCTTTGTTTCAAACGAGCGTACAAATGAAATGGCTGACACATGCTGAACTCAACAATGAGACAGTACGGTTAAAGAAAGACCATATTCTTGTACAGATAGATAAAGAAACAATAAATATTTCACCTAGCCATGTTGGAAAGACCTCTAGCCGTCCCAACATTTTATCCATAATAAAAAAAAAGTGCTCGTTTTTCAAACAGAGCGCAAATACCAAGCAATAATAAATAGTTTCAAACTTGTAGTAAAAGACAAAAACCTCCAAAACAACAAAAGCTCATACAATAATAGAAAAAGGTAATAAAAATATTTCGCCTTGCCGTACAAATGCAAACAACTTAACCAACATTTAATTTTGCTTTGCAGTTCTGAAATTACAAAGAGCACCATTATGATGAGGCTGCCGGCAATACACAAACTGGCGGGCTGTCTTTTTAGTTATTTTTTTTACCATGGGCTGTGATGAAATGCTATTGACCGCTTAAAGGGATGCCAGAAAAAACTACGAAAGAGCTTGCTAATTGTGCTTAAAAAAATGGAGATAGTAAATTTATCTAAAAAAAATTGACGTTTGTGCTTGTTGGGTTTTAATTATAACTTTAGATTAAAAGTGGAACGTACCATGTTGGGTAAAAAAGGAGGGGAGTCCACATTTGCTGGTGATGTTACAGGGATATTCAAATTGTTTGGGCAATTTGGATTAAAAACAAACAAACAAATGAGCTGCCAATTTTAGTGGTGGGGAATTATGGGAAAGAAAAATCAGAATTTCATCTCAGCCCATCAAACATTCAGGAATTTTTTTTTTATGGAATGTACAAAAAGGATTGAAAAGCAAAGCAGATGCTAATGGACTGGCAAGACCTGGGTTCATGTTACGTCCTGTTCTGACAGGGGGATGGCATGGTTGTGCCTGGACCATATAGCATAATAATACAGTAGGTTTTGTGTTCTCCTTTAACTGCTTTCAGTTATCTTAAGTACAACATATAGGGAGAAAAGATAGGATGTAGGATGGAGCATAACTCTCTATAAGAGGTTTTTCCAGAAAACGTCACAGGTTACAGTTTGTGGAATGTTCCTGTAATTTTTTATTTTATTTTTTTTTATACAAAAAAAATTCTATTATTTTACACTGGTAATCCGTACCAATCATTCAATACCTGCTAAGGCCTTGATACAAGGTCCAGGCACCCTATAGATTGTTACATCCCTGTAGGAACAGTACTTCTTTTGTAGGCTAATAATGAAAAAAAAAAAAATTGTACAACTCATATTTACCGGTGAACAAAATATTTAAGTTGTTTTGTTTTTTTATTACCCCGAAAGCTGTTAAACAACTTTCTAATTTTTGTTTTATTTTTTTTTTTTTAATTTTCTGTACAGTAGGACTTTAAATTACAAACGCTTTTATTTTATTTTGTATTTTTTTTTTGTTTTTTTTTTTTCAATATTTTATCCTGCCAAATTAAAAAAATATATTATGGCAGCATGGTTTATTTTTTTTTAATTTTTTATTTAATTTTTTTTTTCAAATTCACTAACAAAAAGGTACATTTAATCCTTTTAAAAGGACAAGCGTACAGTTAAAAAATTACAAGCTCCGGTAAAAATACAGCAAGTGCCTACATCATGTGAACCAATCAATATCAATATCCATTCCAGAAGAAAGGGAAAAAAAAAAAAGAAGGGAAAGAAGGGTAAGAGGAAAGGGAATAAACTTAAGCACAGTTCAGAAACGTGATTTTTTTTTTTTTTTGTCTGCAAAGCAATAACAATATTAAGCACTTTTTTTCTACTTACTTTTTCTACATGGTGTAGCAATCACCTTTTAATCCCCAAATACAAGTTTCTATACAGTTTCAAAAATAATAATAATAATAAAAAAAAAAAAAAACGGAAAAAAAAACCACCCAAGGCAGGAAAATAAGTACTAAAACTCAGACTTTACAATTACAGTGACAAGAACAATGTTATAGACCCACCATTAAAGTTTTTTTTTTACTGCAACATTTTTTTCAAGGAAAAAAATTTTTTTCTGGTTTTATTTAAATGCCCAGGCATTCTCGATTATTACAAATACTGGTCCACTTTTACAGTAATCAAGAAATTTTAATATATATAATATATACTAAAACCCCGTCACCAAAAAAAAAAAACAATAATAATAATAATTCAAAAATAAACAATATACACATGGCCATTATGGCATTATTTTTTTTTTTTAAAACCTATTAAGCAAACCTTGAAAAGAAATGATCGTCCAAACACACATACACACAATTATTTTTTTTTCTTTTACCCTTGTACGTATTGAATACTGTAAACGTATTTTAAGACAGAGTGCACTAAATTGAACATAAAGAAAAACAAAAAAAATAGCAGTTGTTCCTGAATTGTTTTTGTTGATTTTTTTTCCCATTCAACGATATTCGGTAAGTTGCGTCATTTTTTTTCCCGTTTTCAATTCAGCAGTAAATAATTTTCGTTTCCATTTTTTTTTTTCTAAGCAGCTTCGTCCTGAAAAGAAACATTGACTGATAAGAAATCAGCCGATAGAAGGTTCAAACTTGTGCTGAGTAAACATCTTCGTTAGATTGGGGTCTGTTATGGCGTTATCGAGTCCACACTATCGTCAACCAGAAAATTTTTTTTTTTTTTAATAAGTAAATGTGGCTTTTGATTTTTTTTGTTTTATTTTTAAAGAAATGTACTTTTCTTGTATTACTATGTTAAAAGTCCTTTTTTTTTTTTGTTTCACAAAAAAAAAATGTTTTGCATTTTGTCTCAAGAGACTCACATAGGAAGATCAGTTTTCAAGGCACTCACAACAAATTCGAATGGCAGTAGACAAACCGTCCAATAAATTATATATATATTCTTTTTTTTTTATAGTGCCAGCATTGTGAATGCCATGCTTAGCAACGCTGGCACTTAATCTCAGGTGTTCCCTTATAGAGTTCAACCCGCCATCAGGTTGCGTAGGAGAATAGGCTGTAATTTCTTGTTCAGAAGCCATGGAAAACTCAAGTTTTTGCTTTTTTTTGTATTTGTTTGTGTGTTTTTTTTGTTTTTGCTTTAAAGTGCGGTCAACAAAATTAAAATGGGTAACCTTTTGATCTCTGCTGTCCTCCTGATGCACGCAAAAGAAAAAAAGAAAACAAAAATGGAAAAAGGATCTTAAAGGCAGGTGTCATTATTCGGAATTTTAGCAAATATTTAGAATAAATAACAAGTTCAAATATATAGTCCACAATATTACAATAACATAACGGTAATGAACTGCAATGATGACCCTTCAGCCTTTCAAGCACTGGGTGACCTGCAAAATGCTGCAGGTGGGTTCAGAGTTTCAAGAATAACCGTGCATCTCTCTGAAATTTGCCGGCCAAGAGTGACTCGCAACGTGAAGCCCACCGAGCTGGGGTTGCAGACCACTTAAAGCAGCAAAAATAATTTGTACGTGAAGCAGATTGCTCAATTATCAATCTGGGACACTTTTTCGAGATATGCCTCTGACAAAATTTCCCACTTATGTTAAAAGTTGGGACTATGTTTTTGAAAAATTTCCCTTTTTTAACTTTTTTTGGTATTTTTGAGGTCTACCACCAAGATTCCTAAAATATTGACTTCTTGGGTTATAGGTTGCATTTTAACTGTTGCGTATGAGATCCTACCATGCAATTAAATAAAAAATAATAATTAAGTGCTAAACATAGTTAAAAGATTGTAATCCGCTGTGTAAATATAACAATCCTGACCCCATCTTCTAGGAATGGCCATACAACATAAAAAATCGGTAACAAATGAAATCAAATAGCTGATGGCTTCTTTGCAAGAAATTACAAAAAGTTTTAGCTTAAATTCCAGAAATGTAGCAGCCCAAAAATGATAATTTAAAATACAATTCTCCACTACTAAGACAACGGGGGGAAACGGGGGATGGGAGTGGGGAAGGAGAGGGGCTACTACTACGGTGGTGCTGGGGGGGGGGGGAGGTGGAATTAACCCCCCCTTTTTTTTGTCCTGAAGGGGTCTGAAAAATCATTGTTGGCTATAACAAGTTATCAGTCCCCGCAGCACAAGAGGGTTTTTCCTTTTTGTTGTTTTTTTTGTTTTTTTAAAACAAAGATGCGCAATAACAAAAAAAAACAATATAAAAAATATAGAAAGAAACTTAAAAAAAACAGCAAAAAAAAAATACCTGCACATGCCAAAAAAAATGACAAATTAAACCCAAATAAATACAGAAATTATTGCACAGTTAAAAGGCTCCACAATTGTTACTGCCTTATTCAACCCTCAGGTTTAAAAGAACTGCAGACACAGGATATATTTTAAGTGCCACTTTGCGACACCTAACATGTTTACGCTAAGTTATGTTTAAGGAGGCAAGTAAGGTCGGCATTCTCAGTTGGCAATAGTTAAATCTGTACAAATTAAATGAATTAACCCATATAGGGGGCCTTAGCTTCTTTCTGCCTGCTCAATTTTCACGTCATTTGTCAGCAAGTGTTCTCCGTGCCACTTTTTCATATGTTTTTCCAGGGTGCTGTAAACGCTGAAGGGCATCTGGCAAATGTCACAGCGGTACACCTCCTTACCTATCTGGCCATGTGTTTTCATGTGGCGCGTCAGCTTGCTGCTCTGTGCACATGCATAGTTGCAGAGCTCACATTTGTAAGGCCGTTCCCCAGTGTGGCTCCGACGGTGGACTGTGAGGTTGCTGCAGTTCTTAAATACTTTGCCACAGAACTCGCACGTATCGCTCCTTCGCCCTTCTTTTGAGCTGGGTCGGCCAGGGCCTGGTCCACCTATGTGAGGGGTGCTGCCCCCGCTCGCTGTCCCACTCCGCCCTGAGAGACCCCCGTCCAGCATATCACCTGGTGGAGTGGAAAACCGCAGGCTTCCGTTTTCTGAAGAGTGTTCAGAAGACGTTGCAAAAGGGGATTGTCTAGAGTCTGTGAATCCAAGAAATGGATCCTTCATGAAGTGCCGTGATGCTGCATATCCAACCAGCCACTGTGAGTAAACGTTTTCTGAAGGGATTATTGTTGCTGGTGGTAAGTCCAAGTCTTTCTCAATTTTTATCCTTTTTGATGAGTTATTGAGACCACTGCCAGAGATGGGCATTGGTTTTCGAGGGAGCAAGCCTGGAAAGGGTTCACCTGAGCCAAAATTTCTACCATTGATCGTCCCTTCTTCATTTCGAATTATCTCTCTCTCTACCACGTCTTCGTCACCTGGAATTCTCCGACAAAGGTCTCGTGGATCAGAAGAGCGTTTCATGAAGTGACTTCTCTTCTGTTTGTCGTTGAGCATGTCACTATATTGCTGCATGCTTGCCAAGTTTACATTCTCCATCACTTTACCTAAGACTAGGGACTTCTCATCATGCATTGGCTTTGCACCGTTTTCACGATTGCGACTCATTTCTGAGTCCATGCTGAAACTGGATTCTGGTCTGCTCTCATTCTCCAGTTCCTCCTCCTCTTCTTCTTCCTCTTCTTCTTCTTCTTCATTGTCATGACCTAAAGAAGGGTCACTTTCATTTCTAAAATCTGTCTCATTGGATTTCCCACCTTCTCCTGTTAACTCACTAGTGCCTGGCTCTGGTGAACTTGTATTTGATAGTCCATCATCTGACCTGCCAGTCATTGAGCCAGCTTTGTGCATATGCGTTTTCATGTGGCGTTTTAATTTGCTTGCCTGAGAGCAAGCGTGGTCACATAATTGACACTTATAAGGTTTTTCCCCTGTATGACTACGACGGTGCACTATAAGATTGCTCTGGAACTTAAAAGTCTTCCCGCAGAATTCGCAAGATTTACTCTTGGCCTGGGTTTGTGGTGGTGTCGTACTGCTTGGGGGCATTGGTGGCAATGGTGGTGTACTCATAAAAGGGGATTTAGGACTTGGCTGGAAGGGATTTAGCAGGCGATGCATAGGATTGCCACGGTTCGGAGATACCGGAGGAGGAGTGGAGTTATTTCCTGCCAGTTCTCGTAGCCTTCGAGAAAAATCCATTGCTGGAGATTCAATTGCCATTGGATTTAAACGCATTACTCTGTCAAAGGCACTGGGATGCTGGGCAACTAACCCCATTTCTTCGGCACTAAGGCGGTGCGGGTCCAGATGATGGCGAGGGGGTGGGCTGAAGAGTGGTGGCGTGTTTGGGAGCCGAGCATCAGCAAAGCCTGGATGATCACGTAGGATGGGTCCAGTCATTCGCAAAAGATTAAAGGGATTACTGTCTCCAAGAAAGTTCATCAGGGGGGATGGTGCAACAGTCTCCGGTCCCAGAGGAGGAGGGATAGTGATTCGGGGAGTAAGGGAACTGCTCGTTGGACTTGTCTCCAGGTAGATGCGAAATCCATGTGTGTTTTGAGCATGTTGAAGCAGAAACCAGGCGCTGTTGAAAGGCTGCTTACATGTTGTGCAAATATAGCTTGAAGGCTCATCTTTACCTAAAAAGAAAAGAGAAAAAAAAGACATTGAAATTATGAAGTCTGTATTTTTTTTTTAATTAAAAATGACATTTATAAATAAAAGTTTAAATCTTTTTCTTACATTTTCTACCTTTTCGTACAAACTCTTAAACATTTCTCGATCATGACACGTAATTAATGTCTTGGAACACTCAGCTTATTCGCCTCTGTGCAAATTTACAGACTGTGGCTCAATATACAACACAGTAATGAATATTTGCTAATATACTTGTAATACACTCTGAACAGCATGGCAGGCTAATGAATAAGTGTGTAGAAAAACAATACCTAATCAATAAGTTCTTCAAAATACTTTACCAAAACGCATTGGTATTGATTTTGTAATGTGCTACAAATAGGAGGCTATATAACAGTGTAGTTTTGTTGAGTACGACATTAAGGCTTATCTGTTACTAAATGTCTATACTTATCTCTAGATCTACATGAAATCACTCATGGGTACAATGATCTTGAGTTTGGGATGATTTAAGAGATATGAGAGCTCTTCCCAAATAATCTACCGTAGTTAAGCATTAGACTAAAGTCAGCCAAACCCTCCAGTATCAACGGGATTGTCCGATAGTCTACTCTGCATGGGGAAGCCTTTTGATTCTTCCTTGACAAATGATGGTTGAATTAAAGCAGATGATCCTTTTTTTCTCCCTGGATAAAAGCTGCCACCAGAGAAGTCAGGCAGCGGCTCTCAGTGAGAACACAGGAGCACTCGATCGAGTCGAGCGTTCACATGAATGGGCGAGCGCTATCTTATGTGTATGAAATTTTTTTTATCAATTTAGAAGATAAGAAATGATGTAGAAATGTTTGACAAAAAGGAAATCATCCATGTAAAAGTGACCATATTCACTTTGGCAAAATCCTTAGTCAATGGAGTGATCGGTTGACTACCATAGTGTATGATGGGTTTCCCAACTCATCCATGATGGCAAATGTTTCAAGAAAGGGGAATTGGCCCACTTGAGTAGGGCCAGCTTACGGAAGTTGTCCACAACTAGGACAACCCCTTTGCAATTTAAATGTTTGCCGCATTAAAATAAAAATATCTATACTGACCGCCCGTGCCGGCACCGTTCTGGTGGTATCTTCACTCGCATTTCCAGGGATCACGTGAGGTTGTTACATCAGGTGAGCCCGGCGCCCAATCAGCACTAGTGTCAATGTCTACACTTTTGGATATATAATAATCAAGAGGAAGTGAGCAGCCATACGTCCAAAAGGGGGATAGGGTTACGAGCACTGACTGGGGGCAAAGGACTCATGTGATAAAACAGCCTCATGGGAGCCATGGAGATGCGAGTGTCATCACTGCTGGGAGGTTGCTTTCACAGGAGGGGAGAATAGATGTTTTTATTTTAACGAAAGGTAAACATTCATAGTGACAAAGGGTTGTCCTATTATTGGACAACCCCTTTAATGGCTAGTTCTGTGAATATTGGCACTGGACACCATCAATTACTACCTAACTTATGGGGTTATTTTCCACTTATGTTTTCAGAAGTTCTTGTTTTTTGGTCAAGTAAACTAGTTCTATTGGTTTCAGGAGTGGTCTATGACTTCTAAAGTGGTTTCAGGAGTGGTCTATGACTTCTAAGGTCTACACTGCTTGACCATTTACAGGTTGATGACCAACCAATGTGGGAAAGTTGAGATGTTCTTCCAAGTACTGATAGCCTATCAAAGGATAAAAAAAAAAAATCTGTATTGCTTCATCAATTATACCACTCATTCCTAGAAAATGAAGAAGTAAAATTTTGATTCGACCTGCCACAAAAAAATGCAGCTCTCCACCTGTACAATAGATAGGTCAGTCTTATATTCTCATCCTGCATGATCTTGTTGGACGCCCAAGGACTTGTAAGAACACAATCAAATACCTTTATGTAAGTCGAGACGGGAAAAGCTGAAAATTTTGGAACCCCCAGTTACATTTTCTGTGCCTCTACAGTTTTATTAGGCTTTATGGTGAGGTCATTGCTCAGAGAGTCTGCATTTTTTATAGCACATTGAACATTTAGGAGACAGAGAACTTGTGTATACTTGACAAGTTCTATTCAGGTAAACCTGGATTACTGAGGCTATTTAATTCAAGTGAACTGGTCGTTTTAAATGGCAGGCTTGCACACAATCACTTGCTGGGACTTGCTGAGAAGAATTTGACCTCTTTTACCTTATGTCTTCTGATCATATAACTCATAAGACCTGAAAGTGCTACAAGGTAGAAAGAACTAAAAGATATATAAATTTATTTTCTTTGTATAATACAAAATAAACCTCAGACTTGGTAAAAAAAAAAAATTCATACAATTCTTGCAGCATTAAGAAACATTTAAAAAAAAGAAAGGTGTTTCCTCAACTTCCCTGGGTCCAGCGCTGAGTCTACACCGCTGAACCAGGTGACTGTTATTGTCAGCGGCAATGACATCACGTTGAGAGCGCTGCAGCCAATAAGTGAGTGCAGCGGCTCTGCTCGAGTTTAAGGCAGTACCCAATCAGTGGGCTGATTGTCTGCAGCGCTGCAGTCAATGACAGATATCATGACAAGCCACAATGACACAATTATTTTTTCTTTTCTTTAACTGCCAGGAAAATGTTTACCGAAACGTGAAAACTTCTTTAATTGCCGTATGTCTTAACATGTGCAAAATGGTACTAGCAATTACCAGTTTTTAGGCTTTGTTCATACTTGGCTGTGACGATGTAGTTTTGTTTTAACGCAGTGGCAGAAAAAAAAAGACATAGTTATGCCATGATTTTCAAAAATCGCTGCAACAAATGATTCAACAAAAATAACGCAACGTGGCCGCAACAAGTGAATGCAGACTAAGGCCAAGCATGGAGATGACAGCCATTTACAAGCTTTAGTTAAGAAGGTTATACACAACCACCAAAAGGGGAGCAAATTTCTAGTAGACACAGTGTCCAGATTTGGCATCATTCTATACAATGACAGGACAGGACTAATACAATGTAAAGAAATGTCACATTAATACATATTTTACCAGAAAACACCAAGCAAGCAAACTCATGCCAATAGATCAACTTACCACCAAGACGTGCAACCTAGGTCATCCTACAACTACTTTAAGATTGTAATTATTATTATAATGAGGAGGTAGCTGAAGATTAGGTCAGAAATGTATGAGTGGATAGGTGATTATGTTTGGAGAGGTAGCAGAAGATTAGGTTGGAGATGTATTTGTTGGCAGATTATTTGGGTTTTTTCTGAAAATTAGGTCAGAAATGTATGGAGAGGGCAGGTTGTGGATAGAAGATTATGTTTGGGGAGGTAGCAGGAGATTAGGTCAAATGTATGAAGAGGACAGGTTGTGGACACAGTATGTTTTGCGAGACAGAAAAGGATTAGGTAAGAGATGTATTGGGAGAACCATTTGTGGACAGAATATGTTTGGAGGAGAGGTAGCAGAAGATTAGTTCAGAGATGTATGGAGAGGACAGGCTGTGTACAGATTGTGTTTGGGGAGGTAGCAGAAGATTAGTTCTGAGACGTATTGAGAATTGGTTGTGGACAAAAGATTATGTTTGGGGAGGTAGCAGAATATAAGGTCAAAAGTATGGAGAGGATAGGTTATAAAACAGAAGATTATGTTTGGAGAGGTAGATTAGGTCTGAGATAAGTGTAGGATATAGGTTGTGAACTGGAGATTCCATGTGGGGAGATAGGAGATTAAATCAGAGATTACAGACAAAGTCACTTTTGAGGAAGAAATGAGGGGAGATGTAGATTAGCTGGTCATCAGCGATAAGTCTAGGTCAAAAATGACAAAGGCATGTGCTACCATTTTTATTGCCTTAAAGTTGGGAAAAGCACGGGTACAAAAATGTTTTTGAGGCAGTGGGTGGTGGTAATGTGCTGGATGTAAGATATGAAAGACAGGGTAGAATCATAGGTCTCTGAGATGCAGCAGACTTGTTAGACTGGGGGAATTGTGGAGCCATTAAATGTGATTGAAAGAACTGACAGAGGGTTGAGTGAGATGGGAGGAATATTTTTTGGCATTGCTTTTTTGTTTCTGTGATTCATCAAACACAGAAAACACATTAGTTTGTTAGAATATAGGTTATGAGTATGTACAAAACAGTTTGTACATTGCTACCTGTAGAAAAACACACACACCACTGCAATTGTCCCTTGTTAGAGCCAGGCAACATTTGTGTTCAAGTATTGGTGGAATCAACTAACCATAGGATGTATTCAGGGTATTTTGGTTTCACACCCTCAAGAGTAACATCTATGAGAAACTGTGACTGAATTTCTATGCAATTGTAAATTAAAGAGTGTAACCTATTTTGAAGCTATTTTTGATGAGTGTGTGGTTTGGCCACCACTGGTTTGGTTGTCACTGCATGTTTATGAAGTTTATGAAGAACTTCTGTGATGAAGTCTTTCATGGTATTCGCTTCAAAAGCTGGGAGTGATAATTAGAGTATCGAAAGATTGGATGAGGATGGACCTATAATGACTGGGAGTTATCTGTACGGCATTGAAAGATTGAATGAGAATAGACTTGGGAGTGATCCGTAGGCTATTTAAACAACGGGTGCGGATGGACCAACAAAGACTGTGCGATTTGTAGGGCATCGAAAGACTGGTTGAGAAAGGACATACAAAGACTGGTAGTGATCTGTAGGTTTTCAAAAAATTGGATGAGGGTGGATCTATACCTACTGCAAATGATCTGTAGGGTATCGAAAGATTGGATGAGGATGGATATACAAGGACCAGGAGTGATCTGTAGGGTATCAATAGATTGTAGGTCAATTCTCATCCAAACACTGGGAGTGATCTCTAGGGTATCAAAAGATTGGATGAGAATAAACCGACAAAGACTAGGAGTAATCTGCAGTGTAATGAAAGATAGGATCGGAATGCACATATAATGACTAACAGAGATCTGTAAGGCATCAAAAATTTGGATGAGGATGGACCTACAAAGACTGAATGATCTGTAGGTTATCAAATGTTAGTATGAGAGTGGAACTACAAATATGGGGAGTAATCTGTAGGGAGAGTTATCCAGTGCTCAAGATGAAAAACTTCTTTATTCAATCATTGCCATAAAATCCATTAAAACTTAGTGCACGGACACTGCCAATACATTTCTGAAGCACAGTTGAATTATTTGGATGTCTGACAGTGCATGATTTGAGTGCTTATTCAGTGCACCCAAAGAAAGTAAGTGTATTTACAGGGAGCTGGTATAATCCTGCTTTTCACAATCCCTTAGGGTATCAAAAGTTAAGATGAGGATGGACCTACAAAGACTAGGAGTAATCAGTAGGGCATCAAAATATACTTTAAGTTTGGATGAGAACGGCAGGAACATTGGATGACAAGATGAGAAGGAAAATGATGCAGCGACCCAAGTCCATTATGGTTTGTGGTTGTCCTAATAAAGGCCTGGAGAGGACAAATCTGGTTTGAATAATTATAAAAAAAAAGTTGTGGGGGAGGGAGAATGACAGCTGTGGAGAGGTTGTAATGTCTCTAAAACAATGGCGGCGCGAGAGCATGTCTTCGTCCTTTCAATGTCTGATCCCTGTCACCCTGCTGAATTGATGTATCTATGCACGGATCTTTTGTCTCTTTTTTCTAAAACATGCAGAACAGGTCTACAGCCTTGATTTCTACAGTACGAGTCATGAAAGGACATCAGGTACAACGTAGAAAGATGCCGTAGGTTCAATAGAAGCAATTTCAAGGCTAATAACAGGGGTAGCGCTCTGTGGCAGATATGTAACACTGTCTTTGTCACATAATAAGCCAATAGGACCTTGGCAGGGTACATGGAATCAAATCCTATTTAACTTGCAAGATGGACCATTGCTGTAAATGACCAAAGCGTGTATTTTGCAATCTTCTAAATCAAGAGTGGGTTTTCATGGAATTCTCATGCCTCGAAATACACAAGCCAGCTGCTGCAGAACTTCAAAATACACATCCAATGCTATATCACTTTATAGGCAGGATGCAGATTATGAGGTTCTGCACTAGGCACGATGCATATTATGAAGTTATACACTAGTCAGGGTGTAGATTAAGAGGTTCTGTACTAGGCAGGATGTATATTTTGAAGTTCTACACTAGTCAGGATGTATATTATGAAGTTCTGTACCAGTCAGGATGTATATTATGAGGTTCTGCACTAGGCAGGACGTAGATTACGAGGTTATGCACAAGGCAGGATGTAGATTATGAGGCTCTGCACTAGTCAGGATGTAGATTAAGAGGTTTTTGCACTAGGCAGGATGTATATTATGAAGTTCTGCACTAGGCAGGATGTAGATTATAAGGTTCTGCACTAGGCAGGATGTAGATTATGAGGTTCTGAACTAGGCAGGAAGTATATTATAAGGTTCTGCACTAGGAAGGATGTATATTATGAAGCTCTGCCCTAGTCAGGATGTATATTATAAGGTTCTGCACTAGGCAGGATGTAGATTATGAGGTTCTGCACTAGTCAGGATGTATATTATGAGGTTCTGCACTAGGCAGGATGAATATTATGAAGTTCTTCACTAGTCAGGATGTATATTATAAAGTTCTGCACTAGGCAGGATGTATATTATGAGGTTCTGCACTAGGCAGGATAAATATTATGAAGTTCTTCACTAGTCAGGATGTATATTATAAAGTTCTGCACTAGGCAGGATGTAGATTATGAGGTTCTGCACTAGGCAGGATGTAGAATATGAAGCTCTGCACTAGTCAGGATATAGATTATTAGGTTTTGCACTAGGCCAGATGTAGAGTATGAGGTTCTGCACTAGGCAGGATGTAGAATATGAAGCTCTGCACTAGTCAGGATGTAGATTATGAGGTTCTGCACTAGGCAAGATGTATATTATGAGGTTCTGCACTAGGTAGGATGTAGATTATGAGGTTCTGCACTAGGCAAGATGTATATTATGAGGTTCTGCACTAGGCAGGATATATATTATGAGGTTCTGCACTAGGTAGGATGTAGATTATGAGACTGTACAGCAGGCAGGATGTAGATTGCCGTATGCGGTTCTATAGTAGGCAGAATGTGTTTTATAATAATCTGCAATAGGCAAGATGTATATTATGAGACTGTATATTAGACAGGATGTATATTATGAGGTTCTATACTAGGCAGAATGTGTTTTATGAGGATCTGAACTACGCAGGATGTATGTTATGAGAATCTATAATAGCTGGGAACTTTTTGAGGATCTAATGGATGTACTATGATGTTGTGAACCACACAAGTGATTTGGAAGGTGTCTATTGCATACACTCCAGCTGCTGCAGAAACTCTTTATCAAAAGGACTCAAGTTGACTTTAATTAACCCAATGACATCACACCTGATTCATTATTAGCTATCACATCATACACGGTTTTCTGTCTTCAATAGGAAAGAAATAATCCAGGGTGCTATAAAATGACACAAAAATGGACTATAATAACTAAGTACGTTGCATTATAACTTTTCAGACAGACTACGAAAAGTAATACACATCTCCTCTGTGGACATTCTCAAGCTCCTTAAAGCCATAACATGTTTCCAAACGCTGTAAATCTTCTTTAAATGCAATGTACCTTTGGCTGTGTGGAGATAATTGACACGAGGCAGTATTATATAGGTTATCTAATACAAAGGGGACTCATTAGTGGCGCAGTACAAACAAGAAGTAATATACATATATTGTTTCCGAGTGGCATTATAGAAAAGTGATCGGCTCCACAGGGATTTATAGAACACCGGGATACAGCAGACATGTACTTGTAAATTTCCCTCACTTGTCTCTTAAGTTAAAGGTTATTCCCTTGATCTGAATCTATAATAAAACATAATAGGCCGAGGTCGTTGGAGAAAGTTTGAATATTTAAATTGCGTATAATAACAGAAAATTGCAGGGTAAAAACTGGACCCGCTAATTGCTGGTGGCAACGCAGACATGTCACCGTCATGCTGCAGCAAAGCTCTACGTCGCGCGGCTGTAGCTTTTCTTCTCATCCCACCTGCTCTTAATATACCCAAGAAGAGGAAGCAAGTCATCCGGGAACTACAAGTCTCAGCACAACCTAAGCCTGTTCAAGACCTTGTCTTTCCCAAGTTCTCTAATCTGGATACTTAATCAATTCCAATCGTGAACTGGCGGTCAAAAAAAATAAAAGTTGTCGACGCGCCTATCATTCATATTTTTGGCTAAAGGTTCCCGAAAATAAAGCTCCCAGTAAAAGTAAAATACAGAGTAGAAGGATTTTTAATGAATGTCAAACTCAAGAGCATCCTTGTGGATAATTGCATTTCTAATTATCCAGGATAGTCACAGAATAAGCCTAATAGTACTGAAGGTAATGTGTCTAAAATATATGTAAAAAAAAATATATCAAATAATATATATATATATATATATATATATATATATATATATATATATATATATATACGCACACACATACATTCTGGGACCATGGGAATGCCGCATAACAATGACAATGTGAATCACAATGACAATGTGAATCAGGTCTGTGTGTGAAAAGTAAAAAAAATAAAAAAGTAGATAATCCAACACATTGGAAACTACTTTTCCCAACATTTACGAACAGTCGCATAAACAAAACAGTAAAAAAAAAAATTTACATTGACCAATCTGTGAAAAAAAAAAAAAAATATATAGGTACATAATCCCGTCTGTCAGGCAGATGTGCTACTTCAGCTCCTAGCATTGACAAGTAGAGTTATGTATGCCGAAACTTTTGGTTTGATGCGAAACAAGTCAATATAAAAAGACCGAACAAACTAAAAAAAAATGAATTTGAGAAACTAGGTTTAAAAAAAAAGCGTTGCACACCAAAGAGGTAGCTAATCCCTCCTCTTCGACAGACATGGTATGACAACTCCCAACATATGACTGGGACTTTTAGAATCATCCATAAAAAAGAAGTCATGTCTATGGACCAAAAAAAAAAAAAAATCTGCTGACCAATTTAAGAAAAAAAACGCAAAACACATCTACCCCATAACAGAGACAGTTAATCCCTCGTCTCCAAACGATATGGCACTATTGCTCCGAAAACGGGACTGGGACTTTTGCCATCATCCAAATAAGGAGTAATGACTATGGAATAAAAAGTTAAAAAATAATCAGTAGACCAATTAAAAAAAAAAAAAAAAATCTACCGTATTCTTCCATAACATAGAGAAAGCTAATCCCTGGTCTACAAAATATATGGCACTACGGCTCCCAAAATGTGACTGCGACTTTTGGAATCCTCCATTATGCCTATAGGCCAATAATAAAAAAAAAAAAATTCTAGTGACAAAATAAAAACAGGGAGATGGCAAGGTAATGTTGTGAGAGAGGGTCGGGAGAGGTAAGGTTTTCACCTTGTCTGAATTACGACAGTCTGTTGAGGTTAACCAACCACAGCATAAGCATAACTCCTGTAGACTTGTCACCGAGCACAAAAGTCATCAGCGACTGAATGTTCTTTCCTGCACCGCAATTAAGACGAATCAATACGACGTGCCACAAATGGTATTTTATTCTCAATAAGAACTCGGGCTGAGTTTATTCAGAATATTTTAGAGCTTCCCTGGGGGATTTTGGTCCAACGCAGATGGCAAATAAAGTACTCTGCCTAAGGCTAGAGCACATTATGCTAATTCTAATGTCAGATGTACTTTAATATACAGCTCTATTTAATCACCCCATTATTTCACATTTCCATATGAAAAACCTGCGGCACTTCTGCAGAGCTTTCAGTCGCTGACAATGCCAACTTCCCTCATCTGACTGACTGAGGAATAGAAAGGCACGCTGGTCAACCTCGCCAGGCTGAATGCTATTGCCGTTTTCACCCTTGCCTCAATTTAAAGCTCGCTGGCTGATGGAATGAATAAAGATCCTACAGGAATGCCGGCATGCGTCCCTCTCTGCTACAAGTCCCTGTGTGCAAGGCGGCTCCTGCAGGGACTGAATCACTGGAGTGACTTGGAAAAGGATTCATCTGTAGTTATCCCACAACCTGGGCTCACTCAGCTGCAATACATCATTGCTGGCCACTGATTTGCCAGAGATTTTCCAAATGAATCAGATCAAAATACCCATATAATATTGCTGTAACGCATGTAATACAGAGGTCGCAGAGATGAATGTGTTACTTGGGTCTGTGGGGCTGTATTGTTTTGCAAAGAGATAGTAGTATGAAAAAGAGCTAATAAACTCAATGAATCGCCGCTACATTGACGATGTTTTTTTTTTATTATTCATGGTCTCCTATGGCTTCTGTACATGACGAGTCTATGCATCCAAGGAATGTTCTGTAAGGGGCTATTCATTTATACATTCATGAGATAAGTATCAAACTTTCAGAATATTTAGGAACGTGTGTATGTGCAGGGTATGTACAGGTAAATACATATATATAGCTTGTGCATGTGAATATATATATATATATATACATGCATGTTTGCGTATGCACAAAATGTGAGCATGCATTCATGCATGCATATATATATATATATATATATATATATATATATATGTGAGATAGATATACAATAGACAGACATACAAAGATAATAGTATGAAAGAAAAAAAATAATAGATAGATAGCTAGAGCTAGATAGATAGATAGATAGATGTGTGTGATAGACATGTAAAAAGAAAACACAGCAGAAGTCTATAAGGGCCAAGCCATACAGAAACACTGGAAACATTAACCCCAAGCTGTTTTGTTACTCAGTAAGTTGTACTTACAAAAAAAGCTAAGATGGCCAATTCATGTGTGCCCATCAACCACAGCAAGGTGACACTTCTCTGATGGGTCCTATCATATCCCTTTCCTACCCCACCGAACATGCCACTTTCGGGCTACGATGCCTACAATAATGGACAAACCTGTCTCTCTTGGGCTATAAGCCTGAATTTTGAATGGACAAGTAGAATTGGTGGAAAACACCTGTAGGTTGTAACCTTAAGAACCTTCGCTTTTTTGTAAGTACATCTTACTGTTTAACAATACAGCTTGGAGTTAATGTTTCCAGTGTTTCTGTATGTCTTGGCCTTTATAGAGTGCTGCTGTGTTTTCTTTTTTCATATCGTTCAGTTATTGCTGCTGGCACCTATTCAGACTAAGGATGTGATTGTCAGGTTTTTCAGGACAGATAGATAGACATATAGATAGACCGACAGACAGATAGATAGATGTGGGTGATAACTTTTATTTGTACATTATATGTATGGACGCCAGCTATCTACCATATTTAGGTCTCTTTGGCAGCACAATATTCACCTTCACCAATGACATGAAGCAGCACAATGCACAAAGTACAAAGTTCTCTCTACTTTCTGTATTGTGAAACACATTGGGAAAAGGCATCCAAGCAACAAAAAAAAAAAAAAAAGAAAAGGAAAAAAACAGAATGCTTTCCTTCTTTGGATCCAAATTCATTACATAAGAGACAGAATAAAGGAATGCAAAGAATCTAAAGTCCTAGGAGAGCACGTTGCCTAAAAGCTATTTTTAAAACAATCAGTGCTGCAATAGAAACACTGGAATGAGAGTCAATTTTTCCTCTATTTGCAGAAGTGCGCCGGTTTTCACTGGAAAGCCGCCTGTGTTTTGTTTGGCTCTCGTTCATACACTGCCTTGGCAGGCTTTCCTTGGATAACACACGGTGAATATCTCTCTTGCAATACAGTAGCACTCTCATTTCAACCGTCCTAGCCACGCGTTCTCTAATAACACAGCGAGAGCGGCGAAATTCTCCTGACTGCAGCTCACCGGAGAGGAAAGAAACACACAGAACCCTACGGAACGTCAACGGCTGCAGAGCTACGAGGAAGCAGCGGAATCTATAACCATTCTTCTCTTATAACGTAACAGCGCCATTCTTGGCAAATGTTCCCGTCTCGGTTTTTTTTTTTTTTTATTTGCTGCGGGTTTTCCACCACAGTTATGAAGCAAATCGTGTGCCTTCTGGCCAAAACATAAAATATTCTGACAATCCTGTGAATCTCTGGATTTCTGCGGTTCATAGAGGATCACAGCTGGTGGTTTGTACAATCTGCGCCATACAATATTTATACGGATTTATCTTTGAGATAGACAATACCCTCGAAAACTTTACTATTAAAAAACGGTATAAACAAATGGTGACATCGAAACGAGAAAAGCGAAGTAACAGAAATTTTTCAGGATGCATTGCCAGTCATAAATTCCATCATTAGAGGCGATCGATGGTGGAACATTTTATAATTTGCCATCTTAAACTTTTTCTTTTCTCCATTATTGGAGATTATTTATCTTCTCCTAATCGGCTTTCATTTTTGGTTTTACCCTTTGTTTCTTCTCAGTTCCTAAAGAGGATGTATCCTATGGATCCACTAGCAACAGAGAATCTCCCTTTTCTCAAACAGTAAGCCCCATGTGGGCAGTAAGACAATCAGATGTGCAAAGGTAGACAGATGTATCACTCACCATCCTTGAGATGTCTATGATGGTACTTAAAGGGGTTCTATATTTTCTATACAATGGACCTCATGCATAAAAACTTAAAAGCTGTTCCGCATGGCACTCGATCAGTTTTCATTTTGTATGAGGTTTTCAGATTTGTGATTTTAGATCCTAATTTTCTCTCCAATACCTTTACACAACCTATTTAGGTAGATATTAGGTCTACAAGGTGTTCAGTTTGGTTTCATTTGTAGAATCAATGGGGTCAATTGGTGATCATTTTGATCGGTGGGATGACAGGGTTCTCATAGCTCATAGTTTGGCAATTATTTCGATTCATTGGGTGTCAGAGTTGTCTCTCACAGCTCAGTGAACATTTCAATACATAGGGTTACAGATTTGTGATCATCTGGATCTAATAGGTTTATGAGTTTTCACAACTTAGTAATTATTCTGACCTGTCGGGCAACAGCTGTGACAGACCGGTAATCATTTGGATCCAATGGGTGATAATTGTCACAGTTTGGTCATCATTATGATCGGTTAGGCAACAGTGCTGTGATAGCTTAGAAATCACTTTGATACATTGGGCGCCAGAGTTGTCACTGCCTGGTGATCATTTTGTTCGGTTGGGCGAAAAAGCGGTCACAACTCAGTGACCATTTTCACCCATTGGGAGAAAAAATGTTCACCGCCCAGTAATCATTTCGATCCATTTAGTAAGAGTTTTCACAAATTGATGATCATTTGGATCTAATGGGTTTCTGAGTTGTTCCGACACGATGAACATTTCGATCTGCGGCTACTGTTGTCACAGCGTAGTGATCATTTTGATTCAATGGGCGAAAAACTTGTCACAATTTGGTTGATTTGTTAGGCAACAGCCCGGTGATCATTTTGAACCATTGGGTGACAGAGTTATCACAGCCCGGTGATCATTTTGATTCGTTGAGTTCCAGAGTTGTCAAAGAATGGTGATCGTTCTGATGCATCGGGTAACAAAGCTGACACTGCTTGGTGATCATTTGGATCTAATAGGTGACCGAGTTGCCACAATTTGGAAATCATTTTGGCCCATTGGGCCATAGACTGGTCACAGCCCAGTGATCAATTTGATCATATCGGCAACTGAGTTGTCACAACCTGATGATAATTTCAATCAGTTAGGTGACTGAAAGGATCACTGGGCTGTGACAAATCTATCAACCAACTGATTGAAATTATCATCAGGCTGTGACAACTCAGTTGCCGATATGATCAAATTGATCACTGGGCTTTGACATGTCTATTGCCCAATAAACAAAAATAATTTCCAAATTGTGGCAACTCGGTCACCAATTACGTCCAAATGATAACTGAGCAGTGTCAGCTCTGTTACTCGATGCATCAGAATGATCACCAATCTGTGACAACTCTGGGGCTCAACGAATCGAAATGACCACCGAGCTGTGATGAATCTATCCAGTGGCCGACAGAGTTGTCGCAGCCATGATGGTAGCGTGAATATGGACTTAAGATGAAGCGATCATCTAGTAATCTTGTGGCCATGGGTTCAAGACCAACCATTTTATCACCTGTTTGTACATTCATGGTCATGCTTGCCATCTTAGGTACGTTGTTTTAAGCTTTTGTTGACTTCTCATACAATGGGATGTTTATGATACAGAACTTAGATTGCAAGCCCTGTAAGTCCATTCTCTTGATGTGATGAAAAGTGTAAAAAAAAAAATAAAAAAATTATATAAAGACCCTGAATTCCCTAATAAGGAAGGATCACCATTAACATCAATGGACATCTAGTCTCCGCTTCTTAAAATATGTAAAGAAAAAAAAAATGAAGCTGTTAGATTTCTTCTTTCAGCTTCCACCTACGATGGGCCTTGATGTACTTCCTAGCATTGCATTGATCGCAGGACGTCTTTTACGAAAGCCGTTTGAGTTTTATGTGCTGAGCAGGGAAGGTCAGAGTCATAAAGTCGCTATTTACTGTAAGTCTTCCAGCGCGGTTCACCTGGGTTATGGCTGTTTTATTTTTTTATTTTTTTTAATACAAATGAACAAGATGACAGAAGAAATAAATCCGTCATTTAGCGTTCTTTTCATGTCGACATGCCAACCTCAGATACGGGCCCGTGAGCTGGGGTGCTCGGCAATGCAGATGCAATGGTAAATATCCCTGTTTCATGTTGATTTAATGACTCGATAAGCTTTTTTCTTTTTCTATCGTTGCTCGACGTAATCCTCACGTTTCATCCTTAGCTGTAGAAAGTGTGTGGGCACCGCCAGCAAGGCCTATTTCTACAAGATAAATATCGGAGGAAAAAAAACCCTAGGAAAACAATTAAAACTGGAAGGTAATAAATGATGAAGAGGCTTATAAGCAGAGGCCTGGCCTGCATCCCAGTGTTCATTCATCCGTGACAAAATCCCCACAGCTCCGAGTCTTTTAGAGGGCAGCTGGGCAGTGAGGATGTCCACGGCAATAGGACTGGGAATTAGATAGGATCGAATGTGCTCGGCGTAATTCTCCACAGAACATGCAATTTTTTCCCCCTTTTTTTATAAAATACATGACAAATGATCCTGTTTCTAAGCAACTGAGCAGATGAGGGGATTTTTAAGTTCCAGCACAAGGCGATATCTCTACCTCAAGATTATTTAGGGACAAAGCGGAGGACCCGGGATCCAGGCGGTGCTCATTAATAAAATTAACAGGAAGTCTGTGCCAGGGGGTGGGGCACCATGTCATCACCGACAGCAAACAGACCCCAGTCCAGAGTCAGTGTCCTGTACTGAACGTCTTATTCTTTGCATTATACTCAGGGGCTGTATAGTGCTCGTTTCCTAGAATTGTACCGTGTATGGCAAACTGGGCGTCTATGTATTTATTATCTATCCCATATCCATCTATGTATCTATTAACTATCCCATATCTACCTCTATTCCTACTTGTCAGGCAATAATTTGGGTGCAGTTCTCTGGCCCAAGGAGATCACCATCAACCCAACCAAAAGAAAAAAAAAAGCACAGGTTTCTCTAGTCACCCATAGGCAATATTTTGACTCTCATATCAATGTTTCTATCTAAAAAAAAATCAACTGGAGGCAGCACACCAAAAATGCATAACAAATTAATTTAATGGCCTATTATTATTATAGCGCCATTTATTCCATGGCGCTTTACAAGTGAGGACGGACCATTGTGGCAATGTTTCGTTTCCAGTGTGTGAACCTAATTCAAGGTTAAAAAATAAAGCAGCTTTGGAGAGGTTTTGCATCCCTATTGTCATAGTGCTACTCTATTTTTCCAATTCTATCTATCTACTGTATCTATCTCATATCTATCTACTTACCTATCGGTCCAACTGATCAATGTTTCTAACACCTATCAACTATCTATGTCTCACATCTAACGCTCATTAGCTATCCATTTATCTACTATCGGTATCTTATATCTATTTTCTCTTACATATCCATCATCTATCTATCGATCAATATTTCCAAGTTCTATTTATCCATATCTATCCATCCATCTAATGTCCCACCATGCAATTCTATCGCATAATTTCCTGTCTTTGCATTTATTTATCTCGTATCTACTATCTAACAATCCTCTGCCAATCTTTTTAACAATCCATCTCATAAATGTCTACTGCCAAATCAATCACTATCTGTCTACCAATCAATGTTTAAAAACAACTAACTACTATTGTTATCTATCTATTGTCTAGCCATATATTTATTATCTATCATCTATTATCTATCTATCATCTATCTATCCTATGTCTTTCCAACATTTATTCAATAACCTATCTCATACATGTCTACTTCCAAATCAATCTCTCTCTATCTACTTACCAATCAATGTTTCAAAAAAACATCTATCCGTCAATCTAATATGTTTACATCCTATATCTATCCCATTATATATCCATTGTTCGACGTACCTTTCCATATGTGCTGGTCAACATATTATCCATATATCTGTTAATTCCTCCGTGTCTACTCAGATTATCATTGCCAGTGCTATAATCCACCTAGCCGATCTCCCGATCCATCCATACACACCATAATCCTCATCTTCCTGGGAATATCCACAACCGATTACTCCTGGCCCAAATATTGAACCAGAAACCGGCAGCCCGTAGTCTCTCGCCAGAGTCTTTGGGAAAGCGGAATTAAATAATAAAAATCATTCATTACAGAATTATTCACTTTTCCCTATGATTCACTTCCTAGTAATTACCATGACCAGCCTAATAAAAACCGCGACAAAACGAAGGTCAACTAGCAGCGAGAAGTGTTCATTTTCAATTCAATGTATTCATCTCGGGCTCCTAATGGCCTCATTTTCTCCCATGCACTTTAATAAATACCACTGAATTACAGGTTAAATAGCTAAATTAAATTATTGCAATTACAGTGTGCAGAGCCCTGAAACTGGTTTACCTTTCCCAGTTCAATTAGAGGGGAAGTTTCAACAGCCTTCGGATCATGATTGCTGTCAATAAAATGAATGGCCCAGGCCGGGCACTATCTGCTTACATGTACTTAGAGGGGCAATGATGGTGGGTCAGCTCGTTATTCCAAATGAAATCCTATCTCACCTCGCTTATGAGCTGCACCTTAACAATTAAATGGAGGTCACAAAGTGATCTGGCTCCACTGTTTGAGTCTGGGGGGGAAACTGACATCAACTAGCCTATATTATCGGAAGTCACATAGTATCATAGTCACCCTGACGTTACAGAAAATTGCTGTGGATTGTAATACTTAACTCTTCAAGGAGGACCCTCCATCAGGTCAAAAGTGGTCAGTTCTTGTTCTTATTTTATTCCTACTTCTCCCCTGAGTAATCCTTTTTTTGTTTCTTTAGAATGCACCACACAGATCCAGAGATATTGGCCTTTCTATTTAGCGCAAGTTTTTGTGGTCTTTACCAAAGAGGTGTGGCTCACAGCACCCAAGACACACCCCAAGATGATCCAGCGAGCCACGCCCTCTTAATAGTGGCCATAAAAATTTTTTCACTAAATAAAAAGCCCCATTTCTCTGTAACCGTATGGCGGATTTAAATAAAACAAAAACCAAAACACTCAGAACAGCAGTGAGAATAGCAACACCTGATCACTTTTGACCATCTTGATAGGACCCCTTTAATTTAAAAAATTTTACAGTAAGGAAGTATTCCGGCCAAAAACATTTAGCATCTGTAAGGTGATCAATGGTAGACAAAAAAACTAAAATTCGCTCAAAATCAGGCAGGAATTTTGGAAGTCGGCCCCTTTTCCTCTTCCTATAACCTAATTTTGGCGAATAGCATTTTATAGGTCGTGCGTCTTTTTTTTTTTTTTTTTTTTTTCTTGCAGTACGAGCTGCAGTTTTTATCATCATTACCATTTTGAAGTCCATAGGACTTTCTCTTCTCCTTTTACTCCAAATTTTTGGGAGGTAAAGATTGCAATTCTACAAACTGAATGCTTTTTCATATCAAACTTCCAGTGTATGGGATCAATATATTGATATTAATTCAGATGCCAAATATGTCAATTCTTTTTATTATTTTTAGATATCTTCTGCAAAATGGAGGGTAATATGGACTTTTATTCTTTATTTGTCTATTACATTGCTTTATTAGTCTCTTGAGTTGAACTTACAATCACTTGTACAATACACTAAAATAATGTAATAAAATTAGTGATCCCCTCTGCCACATGGGGCCTTCAGGAGACCTCCCACCCGGCTGCTATGACACGCTATCGGCACTCATGTTGCAGGGGTAGCGATGGGTGTTAGAAGGGATGCCTTCCATTATTTCCAACCTCTTGAATTGTCACATATGACATCGGCACTTAAGGGATTAACTAGACATTATTTCAATGCCCAAGTTGTACTGTAAAGCAATGGGCGGAGGAGTCAGGATTAATGGTGGCTCAGTCCCACAAAAATATTGAACCACTGAGACATTTATACATAAATTTGTCTCTATGCCTTTTATTTTTTGCATGCCATATTATAAATAAAGTTTTATTCCCATTTTGTATGTAGGAAAAAAAAGGAGAGACGCTTCCCATCGCAACCATTCAGCAACATTCACTGGAATCTGATTGGTTACCTATACCCACCTATTAGATTCTCTCTTTTATGTTGTACCCAACAGTGAATAATAAAAGCTAGAATATGATTGGTTCAGGTTGCTAGGGGCAACGTCTGCCTCCATTAGATGAGGCCTACTTATTAGATGAGACCTGAGCAAATTACTACTTCTTCAGTGCGGCACCTCTTACTAGGAGTCGAATAGGACATTGTTTACTGCAGCCTCAAAGGGCACAGTATGCTATACAGACATTTTACAGAGAAATTCACCTGAGCAGACATATGAAAGTAACCTCAATCTACATCACCACAAGGAAACAACATACCCATGAAAAGAAACCCCATGATGCACATGATCACATATGCAGAAAGGATGCCAAAGTAAAATGGCTCCTGGTTTCCGGCGTTTGCTGCGACTGTGGTCTGGAGACTACGGCTGCAAAATAATTTTTCATAAAGCAATATTGTTGAGAAAAAACAACAAATAAAACATCCTTTTCTTACACAATTGTAATAAGCCCCGCACTCCCTCTGAGGTAAAAAAAAATAAAAATTAGTGTCCCATCCCATTCACCCCAAATTGATGAAATGAAAGCGGGTCGGTGTACTCATATAAATTTTAGCGGACCCCGGGGGTGTCGGCTGTGTGAGGCTATGTGCACTATGTGAGTGGGTCCTCTAAACAAAAAAAAAGCCAGAAAAATCATTCAAAAAACACTTAAAAGACTCCCCTTATTCATAGTTATCGATAAACGACTCGCTGTTCATATATTTAGGCTTTTGATCATTTCTCAACCGCTTCAGGTTTCCAAAAGCACAAAGGGTTGAAAAGAAGTGTTTTTTTTCACTAGGAGGCCGGTTTCACACATCAGTGTCTCCGGTACGTGTGGTGACAGTTTTCTCACGTACCGGAGACACTGACACACGTAGACACATTCAAATGAATGGTCTATGCACATATCAGCGTGTTTTCATGGACCGTTTGTCCGTATGCAAAAAAACACGCTGACATGTCCATTTTTGAGTGACAGTCACAGCACGGATCACACGGACCCATACAAGTCAATGGGTCCATGTAAACACGTACCGCACACAGATGGCGTCCATGTACCATCCATGTGCGTCTTAAAAGTCATAGGGTTAACATTGAAACAAATTGTTTCAATGCACGGACAGAATACAGATGGTACACAAGGATAGCACACGGATGCCACACGAATGTGACAAATTGACACACGGACATCTTCAGTACCTTTTTTCCGGTAACGGAAATATCAGGACGTGTGAATCCGGCCTGAAGTTTCTCAATACTTTGCAAAAAAGTTAATGGGAAGGCTACAAAAACGCCACAAACATGGTCATTTTTTTTGTGTTTTTCATGCATTTTTGAGGCCTAGCGATTTATTCACTGATTAATGGATTAAAATAAAAAAGTCTACAAAAATACTAAAGAAATACAAAAAAGTAACAGAAACCGCTCTAGTTAAGCATTAACAAACCAACGCCTTGAAAACGTCAAATAGAAAGAAGAGTTTCCACTCGAAAAAACTGTTTTTGACAAACTCAAAAAATCTTTTTGTGTGTAGAACATAACCTTATAACCCGAATCTAGCTAGCTCTGATTGCATCAATTTACCTCTCAAGGAGTGTGTTCACATTCAATCTTTTTGCTGAGCTTTTGGAGTTGAAACCAAGCAGAAACTCCAAGTTTTTAAGGAGTTTTGAATTTTTGAGGATTTTAGAGAGCGTCGGCTCCAAAAACTCAGCAAAAAAAGACTCAGTGTTAACCAACCCATAGACATCTCTGTCAATTGTAACAACGGCATTTAAAAGGGTAGAAAAGGGTGAGGTTTCCCTTCTAATGAGCAACAATCCACCCGCCACAATTGCTGGGTGCCGATGACATTCTCATGATAGCCAGGGACCTACTGAAGGCCCATGTGTCTGCCATGTTTGTATACCTTCATAGAAGATTGGTCATGTTGCAATGTATTGTAGAAGTGATTTCAGGTTCAAGTCCCCCAAGGAAACTCATTAAAAAAATGTAAAAATTATAGAAAATATTAAGAATAAATAAAATCTACAAACGTTCATATAACCCCCTACCCCTCCATTTTCCCAGAATGTAAATAAAATCTAAAAAACAATTTAAAAAAATTAACATACCGTATTTGGTATCACCGCGCCCGTAACTGTCCGAGCTGATAAAATATCATAACATTTGTGGTGATCGCTGAAGTGAAAAAAAAAGAAAATCACTGCTTTTGGTCACTTCACCTCTTAGGAAAAAAAAAAAGATCAACAAGACCCCAAAGTGGTAACGGTAAACTATACCTGGTACTGAAGAAAAAAAAAAATCAAGCCCTGAAACAACTCGCTCTTGGAATGTGCGAAAGAAAGGAATCCGAAATTCAGTGAGGTGGTATCACACCAAATAAGCTTAGATACATCACGACCAGAAGATATTCTTCATGTATAATTGATTTACATTATTGGTTTATAAAAAAAAGAAAAAAAAATGACCGGCTACCTCCATAATCGTATCATGTCCCCTGAAATAGAACGCTGCCGCCGTCGTTTTTGTAAGGCCCTGCGAGCGGTGACATTGCACGCAATATTGCTTCCTCGCTGCATAAAATAATCTTGCGCTGTATAAATAAAAATGTTGTGTCGAGACAATAAATGTCAGAACATTCAGAAGAAACATTCGAGACTGAAGAAGAAAAAAAAAAAATCTGCTCCTGACAGGACTGGAGAGAGCAACAGAATGCGGCGGTCACAGGCCGATAAATGATCATTTGTAAACCTCAATAAACCTCCGCGGATAGGGGAATCTGTATTAATCTCTGAACGCAACCCAGAAAATATGATATAAGAGTCCACTTCAAATGTCAGCGGCAACCCAATTTTATCATATTACCGCCGTACATTTGTGCATTCGCAGAGCCATTTACTTTGAAAGTCGAAGAATTTTGCTAATCAAAATGTAATTAGTCCAAATGGCCTAGGCAAAGGGCTATTAGCATAAGAACAAAACAATATTAGGGGAATTTCCATAAACTGCTGAGCAAATGGAAACTGTCTTATAGGGGTGTCTTTTTAAAAAAAAAAATGGCCATCATTTCACTCTAGGAAATAGGAAGAGCTGAACATTTTTCATATTAACCTACTGACAATTTGGTCCTGGAGCTCACGCTATAAGGATATCGGTGGCTGTTCATACAGTTGAAACTAAAAGTTTACATACACTATTATAAAATAACACATCTGCATGTTTTTCTCAATATCTGACATGAAATCAGAATAAGGGTATGTGCACACACTGCAGATTCACCTGCGGGTTTTTTCCTGCGGAACCGCAGGTAAAACCGCAGGTAAAGTGACCTGCGGTTTTGCTGCGGTTTGGCCTGCGGTTTGACACCTGGACAATGGAATAGGTGGCAAACCGCAGCAGAATCCGCAGAAACAATTGACATGCTGCGGAAAAAAACCCGCAGCTTTTCCGCAGGTAAAAAACCGCAGCGTGAGCACTGCGGTTTTTAAAACCCATAGGCTAACATGGTACTGTACCATGTCTGCGGAACTGCTGCAGTTCTGCAGGGCCAAAACCGCAGCAAAACCGCAGCGTGTGCACATGGCCTAAACCTTTCCTGTTTTAGGTCAATTAGGAATACCATAATTATTAATATTTGCCAAATGCCAGAATAATGAGAGAGAGAATGTTTTAAGGCATTTTTATTACTTACTGCAAAGTCAAAAGTTTACATACATGTTATTAGTATTTGGTACCAATGCACTTAAACTGAATTACTTGGGTCACACGTTTGGAATATCCTTCCAAAAGCTTCTCACAATAGTTGGTCAGAATTTGGGTCCATTCCTCCTGACGAAACTGGTGTAACTGATTCAGGTTAGTAGGTCGCCTTGCCTGAACAGGTCTTTTCAGCTTTGCCCATAAATTTTCAATTGGATTGGGATCAGGGCATTGTGATGGCCACTCCAAAACACTGACTTTGTTATCCTTAAGAAACATTGTTACCATTTTGGCAGTATGCTTTGGGTCATTGTCCATTTGGAAGACCAATTTCCGCCCAAGCTTTAACTTCCTGGCTGATGTCTTGGGATATTGCTTCAGTATTGCCACATAATCTTCTTCTCATGATGCCATCTATTTTGTGAAGTGCACCAGTCCCTCCTGCAGCAAAACAACCCCACAACATGATGCGGCCACCCCCATGTTTCACAGTTGGGATGGTGTTCTTAGGCTTCCAAGCTTCTCCCTTTTTCCTCCAAACGTAACAATGGTCATTATGTCCAAAAAGTTCAATTTTAGTTTCATCAGACCATAGGACATGTCTACAAAAATGAAGGTCTTTGTTCCTGAGTGCATTTGCTACTGGCTAACACTGTACAAAGATATACATCTTTCCATTTGCAAACATTAATCTGGCTTTTTTATGGTTCTTTTGGAGTAATGGCTTCTTCCTGGCAAAGTGGCCTTTAAGCTCATGTTGATACAGTACTTGTTTCACTGTGGATATTGACACAATCTTACCAGCTTCCACCATCATCTTCAGAAGGTCTTTTGCTTTTGTCCTTGGGTTGATATGCACATGTCGGAACCAAAGCATGTTCCTCTATGGGACACAGAACCCATCTCCTTCCTGAGCGGTGTGATGGCTGGACATTCCCATCTTGTTTGTACTGGTGAATAATTGTTTGTACTGGTGAATAATTGTTTGTACAGATGAAGCACCTTCAGGTATATTGAAATTGTACCCAAGGATGAGCCAGACACTTGTGTAAGTCTACAATTCTCTTACTGATATCTTGGCTGATTTCTTGAGACTTTCTCATGATGCTACACAAAGAAGCAGTGTGTTTCAAGTGTGCATTGAAATACATCCACAGGTGTGTCTCTAATTAACTCAGATGTTGCCCAAAAACCTATCAGAAGCTTCCAAACACATGACCTCATCATATGGGCCATCCAGAATTGTTTAAAGGCATAGTAATCTTAGTGTATGTAAACTTTTCACTTTGCAGTAAGTAATAAAAATGCCTTAATACATTTTCTCTCTCATTATTCTGGCAATTGGCAAATATTAATAATTATGGTAATCCTAATTGAACTAAAACAGGAAAGGTTTATTCTGATTTCATGTCAGATATTGAGAAAAACATGCATGTGTGTCTTTTTCTATAGTGTATGTAAACTTCTAGTTTCAACTGTATACTTCCAAACAGTAAACCTATAAATGTCCCAAATGTCCTGTGATCTAGGGGAAAAATAACAAGTTCTTTTGACCATATTAGAAAACGTTGGGGGCAATTACCAAGTAGTGATATAAAAGTGACATAGGCCTTTAGAGGAGTTTTATAGTGTAGAAAACAAATTTTTATGCACTCTATAGGGGAATCCTCCAGTCTAGATCCTAATCTCTTAGCTACAGCAGCTGCAAAGTGCGTCCTCACTATATGGAGGACCTATCCTGTCTTGCATTACAAAGACATTCCAGTGAAATCAATATTCACTCTGTAATTCTTCATTTCTCCTGTGGGTATGCTGCAGAGAGACTAAACACTTACCACCAGGATTGCTAACAGGTTATGCCTGAACGTTGGGAATTTCAATATGGGGATACATAATGGATACATTATGGGGAAACATAATGAGCAACTTAATAAGGTTGTTCGGTTTTAGGATAGGTTATAAGTCAGATTGCTGAATTCAATCGAATAGGAATGTAGCTGCAGTTTTTGGCAGCGAGCACTACAGAGCACATGAAGCTGGGCTGTTCTGAGCCTGTTCACTGTTTTCATCCAGCCAGGGCAGGTGCGCCGGGTACCTGAAGCATGCTGTTCCGGCCAGGGCTGTAACTGAGAATAGCTAATGAGTGGAGGTGCTGGGTGTTTGCACAGAATTGCGCCTGTCCAATTCACTATTCACATAAGGCCGCAGCTGAGAACAGCTAATTGGTTTGGGCGCCGGATGTCATAGCCTTGTTCCTCTGCTCCCTATTCACTGTTTATACCTAGCCGGCTCTGGTGATGAAAGGAACTGACTGGTGTGAGTGCCGGGTGTCGGAGCCGTGCTGTTCTGGCCTCGTTCACTGTTTACATCCAGTTTGGTCAGAGCTGAAAACAGCTGATCTGTGGAGCCCTGCTGTTCCGACCACATTCATTGTTTCCATCCAGACACCACCAGGTATGGACTGGGACTGAAATTCAGCCCTGGCATTTGCAATCACACAGGCCCATGTTGTCCCCGTCTCCAAGAGCCAGATGGGATATATTACTAATATTACCCTTGATGGAGGAAAGTAAGGTTTACTACAAGATCAGTATTTCTAATGATACCTGTGGCCTGCTGGGGTAAGTGACAGAGTCAGCATCTTTGTTCTCCATCACAACTGTAAACAGTATGGATGTCTTGAGAACACCAATTCTGTTAACAACATAGCCGACAAGGCAGCCCACGACCAGACAAGTCCTTCTGGCATTTGCCAGAATTGCCAGATGGCCAGTCCGGCCCTAGACACCACCCAGCATCACCACCCCACCCTATGGATAGGCATATTTCAGTTGTGAAAAGTGGAGAACCCTTTCAATGTTTATAAGAGAAAGGTCCTTACACAGCTGCCATTAGATGCACCCACTGATGAGAAGAAGAAAGTTACAAAAACAAGATAAGAATTGAAAAATGGCTTATTATTTCTCGGTTTTCCCAAAATGGTCCCCTACTCCTCAGATTGGTCTGCTTGGATAGTGAATTTCAGGAACTGTTTGCACAAATTCTTCGGTTTGGAAACCCAAAAAACTGGGTCCTGTATCATTTTTTATTGCATCACTTTTGAAGATGAACCTATTTAGTCCCATAGAACAGTGCCATCAGTCATCTGACCACCTCAATGATCCACATGATACATAAGAATTTAATATAACTGTGTGACTTATGCCTACAGGCCTAACCCCCAAAAGACACATCATTTTTAATTTCTCAATTTAGTAGGAGGCTAAGCAACGAGACAAAAAGTGAGAACATTCTAAGCCGCGCCACAAAATACACCACGGTGTATGCGGACTAATGAACTGGCGGGTGTCAGGACTAATTTAATGAATGACTCTATAATTATAGATAAAATTAATTTGAGTATATAATGATATTTCTTCCCAGCTCAAGGCTACAGCTTGTGCCACATATTACATTACTGTAAACAGAGGTGGTGTATATGATTAAGTACGTCTGGGCTCCTAAATCAAAATCCAGCTTTACTGGAACACTTCCTTTCCAGTTTTGCTGTACTATAGCTGACATTTTGCACAGCTATGGAGCTATGAGTTTGTCACCCATGCTAATTAGAAAAGCATAGCCCCATCTCTCCTATTTATACTAGACTCAATGCTGGCTGATATATTAAACAAGACATTTGAATTGATTTTTTTAAAATTTAATCTAAGTTCCACCTCCAATTGCCAGTGTTCCACTGATTCTGGAACAGTTTTTCTTTTTCTTCTGTGACCCTCTGTTCCAAAGTTATGCCCCTTAACAATAAAGAAGCAAATTTTCGCGTCAGCCAACTGGGTGTATACCACAAAACTTCTACTTGGGCGTGGATCTGTTTTGATTGGCTAGTGCCAGGGGAAAAAAAGCCAACACCCACAGAGAAGTTCTATGGTGCACGCCCAGTTGGTTGGAAGGAAAAAGTGTGCACCATTATTACCCGGGGGCATAACTTTGGAAAGGAGGAGCGTAGAAGAAAAAGAAAAACTGTTCCAGAATCAGTGGAGCGGCGGCAATTGCAGGGGGGACTCAGTTTGCATTTAAAAATCTTGAGAAATGTTGCCTTTAAAGCATAACCAATTATTCTATTTTATAGATCTACCCACATTAATATGTTTTATGACTTTATCCCGAGCTTACTAGGAAAAGGATTTATTTCTAAGGGCAAGAGGGAATGAAAAAAAAAAAAACAGAGGAGAGCGAGAGAAGGGAGGGCGCAAGCGGGAGACTGTGTGTGCCAAGTGAGAAACATGATTTGCTACATTAAAAATAGGCAACAGATACACAGTAACTGCTATCGGTTTTGGCAGATACAACAAGGGAATACAAGAGCCCTTTTGATATCTGGCTAGCTGCACAATTCCAGCTGTACTGTTCTGAGCATAACATATTGCAATAATACACACACACAATCAGCCGCGTGGATTTATTCTGCAGACGGTATTATATCCCCACATGGAGCTGAAAAATCAGACGAGCTTCTCCAAGAAGGGGACTGCAAACTGCGGCTCTCAGTCGATAACTACAACAGAATGGGAGTGTTTGGCCAAAGAAGGAGTTGCAGAAGCAGGTGACTACGTTGTAGAGGTGTTAGGCTATGTTCAGATCTCTAATATTTTTCCCATCAAAAATGAAATGTAAGTCACTGGTGGGGTCCTTTAGGAATCGGTGGTGTTCGTCCTGCATAGAAGTCACTTCATCATATTTTCCCTACATAGCAGAACCACAATGCAACTGTGAACATAACCTATATATACCAAGCAGCAGGAGGCTCTGGATGATCACACATCAAGAGTTCACCATGGCTTTTAGCCTCATTCGCAGCAATCAAAGCAAGGAAATCATTGGTGATCATAAGTGATCTTATAATCTAGGTGACTAAATAATAAATTTAAAAAAAAAAATCCAGGGAAATCATTAGCACAACTGAAGTTATTCTAAGTGAATGACAATTAATAAAAAGGAAAAAATATCTAGGGTGTAAACAACTTAGTATAGCTATGTTCATCCTGACCCTCCTGATTCATGACGCAACGGACCACAATGAAGGCTGCAGAACCATGCAGATATAGATGACATTCCATAGGAAAAACGGGTAAGAATTCCAATGGGCGTCATAAGTAATTGGCACTACTATCAAATTCGCATTGATACCAGGGTTCTGCAGAGACAATCCCATAATACAGAGTTTGGTACGTGCATAAAATTTGGCATCGTCCCCCGCTTCAGCTTAGTTCATGAGCAGAAGACTCTCTATCAATAAGGTTCAATCTGTTGACTAAATCTAGATTATAATATGTTGTTATCAAGCAGATTGATCCAGAGGGAGGCAAGAGGCGAGAGTGCCAACGGCAAATATATCCTCAGCCAAACATTCCTCTCTGATGCCCAAAACTGAATCTCTCCCAAATATCCTTCAGAAAAAAAAAGGGCGTATGGCTGCGAGGTTCGGCGCCACAGTTAAATGAGACTTGATTTAACCCTGCAAATCCTGGGTTATTAGATCCAAAAATCCCCCCCCCCAAAAAAAATTTTAATGCCACTTTCACACGAAGCAAAACAAAAATATTAGTGAAAATATATTTTATCATGCATACATTGTGCTTGCGATGTTCATAGGTTTGAATAAGTTGCATTTTTTTTAAAAGTTATTTTTTTCAAAAATGTCTAATTTTTTTAAAAATAAGTTCTAAAATTACAATTATAAAAAATACAATTTAAATACAATTAAATATGTATTCTTTATAGACCACTAAAAACGAAAAAAAAAGTCTACACTTGCCATAATCATAGTGTGAAATAAATAAAAACAGCCTTTAAGTCTCTGTAAAGCCGCCACATCCGTCCCGATCGATCTGCATCTTCTTTTAATTTTATCTGTTTAGTCAGCCAAGAAACAAAAAAAAGGCTCTCATTTAAAAAAGAAAAAAAAAAAAAAAAAAAAAATATGAAGTAATGCTAAGATAATGTCACCCACCATTCATCCACATTTGCAGCGAGTAACCCATTAAGCAGTAATTATTTTTTAATTAAAAATTTGGGATGCTGACATGCGCAGCTTGCTTTGTACATCTGTTATTGATTAAAGTACCCTCTTTTTTAATAAAAAGGAGATTTTTTTTTTTTTTTTTTTTTTTTTTTTTAAATACCACGATTTTTTTTGTGGCTAATTTATTTGCCAAAGAAAATCCAACCATTGCTTATTTTCATCGTGGGGTACAACAGCGCGTATGTGCGCCTGGACGGAGCTGACTGGCCGTGAAAAGAATTCTGAATAAAACACAAACATGAAATTTGGCATGGCCACAGAAGCGGGCTCGGGACTAATTTCAGCATGCGAGCGGCTCTTACACAGTACGACTGGCTCCACTGTAAATGAAACCAGGCGCAGTAAAAATTGCCAGTAAACTGTCCATTAAAGGAACAGCGCTCCTATTTCTTTAGCCTTTTTCTCTTTCCAATATTGGAGACTCTTTCGAACAAAAACATCTGCTGCAGAAATGGGATGGAGCTGACAGGGTGGCAAGCAGGATGGGCATTTTAAGGACCTGAATATCTAACCAAATACTTTACTTCAAAACACAAATCCAGTCTCCTAGTCATTAAAAAAAAATTCAACGGGGACCTGCCTCCTAGGAGTTTTTTTCCCCCATATCCACAAGATATCCCATAAATGGATGACTGGTGTGTGTCCCACCTGTAGGAAGAAAGGGAGTGTGGTGACCCCCATAAGACAATTCTCTCTACACCTCAATACAGAACTGCGAGTTACATAAAGACCTGGGCAAATAATCCCCTTTGCGGAAGGGTTGGGACCCTCACTGATCTTAAGAACAGGGTAAGGAAATGCCTCAATGGGACTAGTGTGGTGCCCCATTGGAATGGGACAATGTACTCAGTTATCTCAGACAGTCTCCTAGAGAATGAATGGAGCAATGATGAGCATGTGCTGCCATCACCTATTTTTATGAGACTGTTCAAAGCTCCGTTCACCCCTTGTTAGGAGTGGCGGAAGGCACTAAATTAAAATATAAATAAAGTACCTTCGCCACTCGGGGTCCACCGTGCAGAAGATGAAAAACTACTGCTAGGTGACGACAGAGCACTATGGCGGTAATGTGCACAGGGGTTAATGGCACCCAATGTGCACTGCTCAGACTCTGTTGAACTCAGAGTCACAGAAACAAAACACAAAAAACGCTGAGTCTGTTTAGGACACAGAACTACAGCGCTGCACCCACGGTATCTGGGCACAGGAGTAGCACTAGATGGCGGTACTTACTCCGTCTAGACCTACCGACAAGGATCGGGTGTAGAGCGTCGCAACCGCGGACGCACGAAGAGCTGCAACTGCAGCGTGGCAAAGACAGAGCCGCTGTAAAGACACTGCTAACTAGCAGGCGCAATGCTGACGCTAGGCTGCTGAGGCAATGGAGCAATAGCGCGCTGGCGCTGATACTGGCAATAACTCAGGCACTCTCACAAACGTAGTATCAGAGGGTAGGGGTTTCCAATGAGTCATTCACCAGTCCATGCCATGCATCCATCAACAAACATACAGCAGCAGTATGGCTATACTAGCGCATGGCAGAACAGCCATGCGCGCTTTTTATAGCGAACGGGACCTTCCGGAAATCTCCAGGTCTCCAAGAGGAGCCAATGGGATCCGACACGGGACCTGAACACCTGACTCCCGAACTCCAATGGGAGTTCGTCCCATGAGCATGCTCAGACGCAGGAGTAGAGGACTTAGCCTCTGGGGAGAGTTACTGCAAGGCAATCTCCTCTGCAGTCTCCTCTACAGCAGATGAGGAGCAGGAGACTGCAGAATGTGAGGATCTAGATTTCAGCAAAGGAGAGGCAGAAATCTGACTCCTAACACCCCTGCCACCAGAGGTGATGTCTATGAGGGCTACAAAAAGATCTGAACAAGCGTTAGGTTCACCCTTTCAAAAGGTTAATCTCAACATTAAAAGTTATTACCTACCCAAAGGATAGGAGATAACTTGAGGATCAGAGAAGGTCTGACTACTGGGACTCTCACTGATCCGGAGTGGAAGGAGATGGACATACTTCCCATGTTCCCCCTTGAAAGATAAGCGTATTGCTGTGCTGAGTAATGTATATTGTGATATGTGTTATTAGAGATAGATTGCATTTTGCCCGACAATAGGGAGAGTTATGGTTAATGTTTGTGACTAGCCAAGAGTGAGAGGGGATAAAGTACAGGAACAGAGACAGTTTTCAGTCAGAAAGTCAGATTGAGCCCAGCGTGCAACAGAATCAAACATAAGGTCTGACTAGCCAGCAGAGCCGCGTGACTTGGGTGTCCTTGACGTAAGTTAAGACCAAGGGAGTGGATAGCGATATCCGCAGTAGAGAAAGGAAAAGTGACAGAAGGATGGAGTGATTAATCGGAAATGGGTCTTTTTGACTGGATGCTTAAGAGTATGGTCCCGAGTTCGTAAGACAGAGAGGTAACGGGCCAGGACGGAAATGGGAAAGTGAGATGAAGACAGTGCCCTGGGCGGTAGTTCCAAGGTGTCAGCAAACAAAGAAGTTAAGCAATGGCCATAATGACAAACTAGTTCCCCTAAGGGAAAGGAGGACCCAGAGCCACGGGTTGAAGATAGGACTCTCACTTACTGGACTGTGGTACTGTGCTGAGTTTTCAAGTAAGCCTAGAGGAGGTAGAGAGACAGTGTGTGAAAATGAAGTGAAAATGCTCAGTAAAAGACTGATTGGTTGGTGGTCGTTCTCATTGAATTTTACACCATCTGGTCCTGGTCAGCTGAAGTCACCGGCATCATGCGGCCTGCAAGGGCGTAGCGCCTCCATAGACAATGCCCGCTCAATGACCAAGAACGCCCAACTACATGTAGCATGCCAAGGCATGAAAGATAAGCACATCGCCCATGGCAGGAGAGAGGTGCTCCAAAATACCCCATGGGACTACAGCAGTGCCCTGTTGGAATGATACACTGTTCTCGGTTATCTCTGTCAGTCCCATTCTTACGGAACAGTTTACCACGACCAGCACTACATATCCTTGACACCTGATTTTTACATCTCAAATTGAAAATTTCTGTAATACAAGCCCCTTATCCATACAAAGCATGCCCTCAAAGACTTTTCCAACAAAAAGCATCTCTTAAGTGGACCTGGATTGTCACCAAGTTTGACGATAAACCGCAAGTTCTTGTAGAACTATATAATATGAGGAATTCACACAAAGCTGGACTAACCGGCCCATATAGCCTAGAAATAGTTACAATCCTATTTCCAGTCATGTCATACAACAAGCTTTCTTTGAAAACTTTAAGCTTAGTGCCACAAAATAATCATTCCTAGAGGGGCGGAGGATGGGGGCATCACTGACAGTTCATGTGTCTGCTTTTATATCTTGCAATGCAATAAAAATAGCCTTTTATCCTGATCTCCGAAGCCTGGAAAATCATTGTGGCGGATGCAATGGGATAGACAAGGAGAAAATTACTCGTGGCTTTGCTTCAACATGAAATTAAAAAGTGACGCTGCAGTCTCATGGGGTTTTTGTGATTTCTCCGGGGTTTGGATAATGCATAAATATCACAACATCCAAGCAAGGCAAAGGTGGTGATAATGGCCCCATTTTGAAGTTCTGTGAGGGGATAGCAAGGTATTGGTGCTCAAAAAGACAACACAAAAAGCACAGTTCAGACACAAAAGGACCAGTCACTATAAAGCAAGTGCATTAGTGATACCACAGGTTCCTGGTTATACAGATTCTAGTGATATCACAAGTTTTTAGATGTATGCATTCTGATGACATCACTGGTTGTTAGTTATGCACATTCTGATGACAACACTTGTTCTTAGTAATGTCCATTCTGATGACATCACTGGTTCTTAGTTATGTCCATTCTGATGACATCACTGGTTCTTAGTTATGTCCATTCTGATGACATCACTGGTTCTTAGTAATGTCCATTCTGATGACATTACTGGTCCTTAGTTATGCACATTCTGATGACAACACTTGTTCTTAGTAATGTCCATTCTGATGACATCACTGATTCTTAGGTCTGTCCATTCTGATGACATCACTGATTCTTAGGTCTGTCCATTCTGATGACATCCCTGGTTCTTAGTTCTGTCCATTCTGATGACATCCCGGGTTCTTAGTTCTGTCCATTCTGATGACATCCCGGGTTCTTAGTAATGGCCATTCTGATGACATCACTGGTTCTTAGTTCTGTCCATTCTGATGACATCCCGGGTTCTTAGTAATGGCCATTCTGATGACATCACTGGTTCTTAGTTCTGTCCATTCTGATGACATCCCTGGTTCTTAGTAATGGCCATTCTGATGACATCACTGGTTCTTAGATCTGTCCATTCTGATGACATCCCTGGTTCTTAGTTCTGTCCATTCTGATGACATCCCTGGTTCTTAGTTCTGTCCATTCTGATGACATCACTGATTCTTAGTTCTGTCCATTCTGATGACATCCCTGGTTCTTAGTTCTGTCCATTCTGATGACATCCCGGGTTCTTAGTAATGGCCATTCTGATGACATCACTGGTTCTTAGTTCTGTCCACTCTGATGACATCCCGGGTTCTTAGTAATGGCCATTCTGATGACATCACTGGTTCCTAGTTCTGTCCATTCTGATGACATCACTTGTTCTTAGTAATGGCCATTCTGATGACATCACTGGTTCTCAGTTATGTCCATTCTGATGACATCATTGGATCTTCGTTATATCCATTCTGATGACATCACTGGTTCTTGTAGATGAAGCCATTGGTGATGGGTGAGAATACAAGGATGAGTTTATTTGTTGTATATTTTAGTTTATGGCTGCTTCAAAAATAAAAATATGAGAATATCCACAAAATTGATGTTGTTTTCATAGAATCAAATTCAAGTTGTTTGAAAAATGTATCCTTCAGATAGAATCTGTAGACACACAAGCATATTATTCATGAACATACTGCACACACACTCTCCACAGATGGCATTGTGTATGTGTCTGTAGAGTAAGGGTCTGTACACAGTGTGTGTCTATGTGTGTGGGTACACAGTGCATGCAGACACTATATAGAAGACACAGCATAAAGAATCTATACATGTCCTATTGCTGTGCAAGCTCTTCATAACACACACTTTCTCTGCCCCACGTTAAAAACTTTTCTGAGCTGTGATTCATTTTGCTTTTATAGAATTAAAAGTAGTTACTTGCTGCCCTCGGAAGCTATATAAAGACGAGCCGCTGCCAATGACACATGCGTGCAACAAGTCTTCGAGGAAGAGTCAGGGAACAATATGTATTTCCTGGTTTAGAACAGATGGAGCACAGCACAGCAGAGGCGAAATACTCATGAAAACATCGTATTCATCACCTCTCCAGTCACGGCCATCTGAAAATAATCTCTCAAAATAACAAAGTGGAAGCCAGTGATAGAGCAGGATACAGTATATGGATACATATATATACAGGGTGGGCCATTTATATGGATACACCTAAATAAAATGGGAATGGTTGGTGATATCAACTTCCTGTTTTTGGCACATTAGTATATGGGAGAGGGGGAAACTTTTCAAGATCGGTGGTGACCATAGCGGCCAATTTGAAGTTGGCAATTTTGGATCCAACTTTATTTTTTCCAATGGGAAGAGGGTCATGTGGCACAACAAACTTATTGAGAATTTCACAAGAAAAACAATGGTGTGCTTGATTTTAATGTAACTTTATTCTTTCATGAGTTATTTACAAGTTTATAACCACTAATAAAATTTGTTCAAAGTGCTGCCCATTGTGTTGGATTGTCAATGCAACCCTCTTCTCCAACTCTTGACACACTGATAGCAACACCGCAGAAGAAATGCTAGCCTAAGGGGGTCAGATTCCTTGTAGGAATGCTCGGACCTGACACCCATAATGTGGTGGTGCATCATCTTGCTGGAAAAACTCAGGGAACGTGCCATCTTCAGTGCATAAAGAGGGCAACACATCATCATGTAGCAATTTCAGATATCCAGTGGCATTGAGGTTTCCATTGATGAAGAATAGCCCCACTGTCTTTGTACCCCATATACCATACCATCACTTATGGGTGTCAGGTTCGAGCATTCCTACATGAACAGTTTCCTGGAAAGTGGATTGGTCGTCGTGGTCCAGTTGAGTGGCCACCAATGTCTCCTGATCTGACCCCCTTAGACTTTTATCTTTGGGGTCATCTGAAGGCAATTGTCTATGCTGTGAAGATACGAGATGTGCAGCATCTGAAACTATGGATACTGGAAGCCTGTGCTAGCATTTCTTCTACGGTGCTGCTATCAGTGTGTCAAGATTGAGAAAAGAGGGTTGCATTGTCAATCCAACACAATGGGCAGCATTTTATAAGTGGTCATAAACTTGTAAATAATTCATGAAACAATAAAGTTACGTTAAAACCAAGCACACCATTGTTTCTCTTGTGAAATTCTCAATAAGTTTGATGTGTCACATGACCCTCTTCCCATTGAAAAAAATAAAGTTGGTTCCAAAATAGCTGACTTCAAAATGGCCGCCATGGTCACCACCCATCTTGAGAAGTGTCCCCCCTCCCATATACTAATGTGCCACAAACAGGAAGTTGATATCACCAACCATTCCCAATTTATTCAGGTGTATCCATATAAATGGCCCACCCTTTATATATTAAATAAATATATATATATATATATATATATATATATATATATATATATATATATATATATATATAATTCTTTTGCATGTTTCTCATACTTAAATGTTTCAGATCACCAAACAAATGTAAATATTATGAAGGTCTTTATTATCAAGGGAAAAAGAAATTGTCATGATCTCAGTGCGGGTTTGACTCGCACACGTGGGGTTAATGTCTGGAACCAGTGCTGATGACTGGCATTTCTGGGGTTAAAGGTTGTGATCCCGGTGCAGGCTTACCTGCACACCTGGGGCTATGATTGTGGCCTCTCCCTGGTTCTGGGGGAGGCTTCTTATAGCCTCAGGATGCTCCCATCTCTGTCAGTTATACTCTTGCCCTTGGCATTGTGTGGTGACCCCTGAGTGTGTTTGTGCTGTGTTCTGGTTACTTGATTCTCTGTGTATGACTCGGTCTGTTCCCTGGATATCGCTTTGGATTCTGCCTGGTACCTTATATGTCTGTTTGGTTTTGATCTCTGCTTGGCCCTGATTATCCGCTCTGTCTCCTCCCTGGTACTGTACTGTGATCCTGTGTATGACCTTTGGCTTTGTCTGACCTCCCGTCTGTTTATCCCTCCTGTACCTCACTGGTCTGTACTGTGCATGACTTCTGCTTTGCCATAATCTGAGTTCTCTGGACCCTGACACTATTAGTTGAAGCACGCCTGGTCACCTCTGCTGCCCTGCTCCCCAGGTAACTCTTAGCACTGCTTCTGTACTCAGGACACGTGCACTGGCTCTATGAGCAAGTGTAGTGCGGTGTCTCTGACATTATAACTGACCGGGATGGGAGCATCCTGAGGCTATAAGAAGCCTCCCCCAGAACCAGGGGTCACCACACAATGCCAAGGGCGAAAGTATAACTGACAGGGATGGGAGCGTCCTGAGACTATAAGAAGCCTCCCCCAGAACCAGGGAGAGGCCACAATCATAGCCCCAGGTGTGCAGGTAAGCCTGCACCGGGATCACAACCTTTAACCCCAGAAATGCCAGTCATCAGCACTGGTTCCATACATTAACCCCACGTGTGCGAGTCAAACCCGCACTGAGATCATGACAGAAATTCAAACCTACAGGACCCTGTGTGAAAAAGTGATTACCCGCACCCAGGCCTGCCACACCTGTTCTCCAACAAGAAATCACTTAAATAGGACCCGCCTGACAAGTAAAAGTAGACCAAAAGTTCCTAAAAAGCAAGACGTCATGCCACGATCCAAAGAAATTCTGGAACAAATAAAAAACAGAGTATTTGAAATCTATCAGTCTGGAAAAGCTTATAAAGCCATTTCTATTTGGGACTCCAGCAAACCACAGCGAGAGCCATTATCCACAAATGGCGAAAACATGAAGTGGTGAACTTTCCCAGGAGTGGCCGACCGACCAAAATTACCCTAAAAGCACAGTGATGACTCATACAAGAGGTCAAAAAAGACCCCACAATAACATTCAAAGAATTCCAGGCCTCACTTGCTCAGTTAAGGTCAGTGTTCATGACTGCACCATAAGAAAAGGAGACTGGGCATAAATGGCCTGCATAGCAGAGTTCCAAGAGAAAACCACTGATGAGCAATAAGAGCCTAAAGGCTTGTCTCAGTTTTGCCAGAAAACTTATTGATGATCCCCGATACTTTTGGGAAAATACTCTGTAAACAAGAGTTGAATTTTTTTGGAAGGTGTCTGACCCATTACAACTGGCATAGAAGTAACACAGCAATTCAGAAAAGGATCATCATACCAACAGTAAAATACGGTGGTGGTAAAGTGATGGTCTGGAGCTGTTTTGCTGCTTCAGGACCTGGAAAACTTGCTGTGATAAACGGAACCATGAATTTTGCTGTCTACCAAAAAATCCTGAAGGAGAATATCCAGCCATCAAGCTGAAGTGCACTTGAGTTATGCAGCAGGACAATGATCCAAAAACACACAAGCAAGTCCACCTCTGAATGGCTTATGAAAAACAAAATTAAAGACTTTGGAGTGGCCTAGTCAAAATCCTCCTGACCTTAATCTGATTGAGATGCTGTGGCATTACCTTAAAAAGGCTGTTCATGCTCGGAAACCCTCCAGTGTGGCTGAATGTCAACAATTCTGTAATGATGAGTGGGCCAAAATTCCTCCAGAGCATTGCAAAAGACTTATTGCCAGTTATCGCAAACACTTGATTACAGTGGTTGCTGCTAAGGGTGACCCAACCTGTTATTAGGTTTACGGGGCAATCATTTTTTCACACAGGGCCCTGTAGGTTTGGATTTCTTTTTCCCTTAATAATAAAGGCTATCAATCACTTAAAAACTGCATTCTGTGATTAGTTGTGTTATCTTTGTCTAATTGTTAAATTGGTTTGGTGATCTCAAACATTTAAGTGTGACAAACAAGCAAAAGAATAGGAAATCAGGAAGGGGGAAACACTCTTTCAAACTACTATATATACATATATGAGTTGAGCAACTCTTTTGACGTGTAAATTTGCCAGCTTCAACAAATTTAGGAAACACTTCTATAAACACTTTGAGGTCTGCTAAAACTGTAACCAACCAATTTAAGCTTTTTGACACAAATGCATGCTTATTGCTTAGTAATGTCAAAGTGAACTCATTGTAGATGGAAGTGGGTTATCACTGATCTTAGGTCACACACGCCATCTCTAGTGTTAATACAGTGTTTTTTGTCTCTATCTTCCAATCTTAATCCATATTCACCACAAAACAACTGTTGCATTCCCTGCCTCTGTTGTTATACAGGCTATAGTAATCCCTACTAGTTGGCTGTGCTATGCCATATATATAAGGAAACACAAACCCTTCCACCACCTTGTCTCTACAGAAGTTGACTCCATACACAAGTCTTGATACAGAGGCCCTCCATACATACAGTAGGTCTTCATATAGATGCTCTCCACCATCTCGTCTGTACATAGATCTTGATATAGATGCCCTCAACCATCTCATCTCTATAGAAGATGACTATATACATAGGTCATTATATAGATGCCGTCCACCACCTCATTTCTATAGAAGGCGACTACCTACATAGGTTGTGATATAGATGCACCTCAACCACCTCATCTCTATAGAAGGTGACTACATACTGTACATAGGTCATGATATAGGTGCCCTACACCACCGCTTCGCTATAGTAGGTGACTCCATACATAGGTCTTGATAAAGATGCCCTCCACCAGCTCATCTTTATAAAAGGTGTCTACATACATAGGTCAGGATACAACCTACAGTAACCACTGATCCACCAGCTCTACCCGCGCCTACTGTATCTTCACCCATCCCCTGTAGATTGTGAGCCCTCGCGGGCAGGGTCCTCTCTCATCCTGTACCAGTCGTGACTTGTATTGTTTAAGATTACTGTACTGGTATGTATTATGTATACCCCTCCTCACATGTAAAGCGCCATGGAATAAATGGCGCTATAATAATAATAATGATGATGATATAGATTCCCTCTATCACCTCTTCTCTACAGAAGATAATTACCTCCATGCATCTTGATGACCAATCAGCCAACAGACCTATCAAAAATAAGATTTACTCCAAAAGCAGCACTAAAATTTATACCAACCAACTAACCAAAAAGATCGAGGTAGTCAACTACATCACACACTATGTCTAAGTCGTTGCAACCACCATTGTTGTAACTGACACTGTGGCGTGGACTTTTGATAGAGGTCAATTGAAGACAATAATATCTCTATAGATTCGTTGTCAAAGACGACTGTACAGTACGTTATTACAACAGACAACTTTATTAGACAAGTCTACCAGGACTGGATAAAACAAATATCAAAGGATCTTGTTTCCAGGTTTTCATATAGTAATGACCAGTGTCGGCTCCCATCATCCACTACTTTAAATAGATGCATACAGCATTGCATTAAAAATTAATTACACATGTTATTTTATTGATAGTGCATAATGTAATGAGCACCAGCTGTGCTAAATATCCAAACTCTTTTATAAGACGGCCATAAAAAAAAAAAAAAAAAAAAAAAAAGAGAGGCGCGCAGGAAGAGAAAGCCCTTCTTACTGCTTCTAATGTCAACGGAAAACAAGAACATTTTATATAAAATATGAATAAAGGGACTTTGATTTTACTGCCATAAGGTCTCTTGACTACCAAGGTGGAGTCTGGTTAACCCCATGTGAAGCTGTCTCATAAAATGATGATGCTAAAAACCACTTGGATTATCACATCTTTTTATTACAAGACCCTAGAAGAAACATCAACGAGCTGAAATTGGTCACCTCTCGAACAACAAGGATCAACGAGACCTTTCAAAAATGACTGGGCGTTACGACGTCTACTAGTGATGAGCGAACATGCTTGGATAAAGTGTTATATCAGCATGCTCGAGAGCCAACCGAGTGTCTTCAGGGTGCTCGAAAAATACGTTCGAGTACCCACTGCTGCATGTCCAGCAGTTGTTCCGACAGCCGCAAAGCATGGAGGGATTGTCTAACAAACAGGCAATCCCTGAATGTGTTGCTGCTGTCGAACAGCCACGAGACATGCACATATTTTTCGAGCACCCTGAAGACACTCGGTTAGCACCCGAGCATGGTCAGATAACACCTAATCCGAGTGCATTTGCTCATTACGAGTCTACTTATCTTGGAAAGGAATAAGTCCCAGAGTCAGCTTTAATGAAGAAGTAACCATAAAAGCGATGTCATGTCTTCACAGAAATCAATACACGTTAGGGAGCAAATAAAGGAGACGTCCACCTTTGCTGAAATACATTGATATTGTACCATTAGGGTAAAGGGTGTTCTCTACATTGAACAGTTCCTCCTTGTTAGAATAGTCCTTTGAAAATAAAAAAAAATAAAAAAAAAAGTAAGATTTATTTAAAGAAAGTTTTCAAAAATATTACAAAAATTTAAAGATTGATTCTTCCCCTTTCTGCATCCAAAATAAATAAAAAAGACACCCAATAAGGAAATTTGGTAATACCTCATTCTTAAAAGTCCAATTTACCAAAATGCTTAATTATTTAACCCATAAAAGGTAAAACTGAAAAAGAAAATTGGAAGGCCAGAATTTACGTTTTTCAGTTGCTACACATCTCCCAAAAAAATGCAATCCAAGGTAATGTTGAAAACATCACGTGTAATGCAAAATGCTACCAATAAAAACTATATCCGCAGGCAAAAAACTAGCACTCATACAGGTCTATCAACAGAAAAAAAGGATTGGTGTCAGAAAATTATGACATACCAATTTTTATTTTTTACAAAGTTTTGAATCTTTTTAAACAATTACATAAACTTAACAATCATGTTATTGGGTCATTTTTACCGCAGCGTAAAAACTAAATAAAAAAAAAAAAAATGTAGAAATTGCGGGGGGGGGGGGGGTCATCATTTTAGTCCTTGGATTTTGTTTTTTAAATGAATGGTATCATTGAAAACTGACTAGCCCTTCAAAAAAACAAACCCTTATACGGTGATGTGGACGGAGAGAAAAAAAAAAATTATGCCTCTTGCAAGAAAAAGAGGGCGAAAAAATGAAAGAGCAAAAATGAAAATTGCCGTTACAGACCACCCCAGTTCCTTTTGTTCAGAAGATACTGCTTTGAGTTAGCTGCGACTTGCGAATGAAGAAGCCTCCTTCAATAAGACTTTGCCTTCCAGGAGCTACGGGCGCTGCTTTCTTCTGTTGCGGTGTTAGGCCATTAGGCAAGGGTTGGACTGTCCCACCAGAGAACCGGAGAATCCTCCGGTGGGCCCTAGCTTCTTCTTTAGGCTAGTTCATAGTACAAACTTTGCAGCTGCTATGGAGCTCTTGAGTGGGGGAGAAAGGTGGGCCCCCAGAATCAAATCCTCTGGTGGGCCCAATGTTCTTCAGTCTGACACTGCATGAGGCTCTACATGGTGGCATGTCCTCCATTCAATGAGATTTCTCATCTTTTCTGAAATTGGCAAATCCTAAAAAAATGAAAGGTACAACCGCACCTCACACAAGTGCCGCCTGATATCTCTGTACTCGCTGACCACCGAAGCGCAACCTGGAGGTGTGCACTCTTATCTGGGCATCTTAGCTGAACTTTCTACCTGCTTTTCCCCCAAACTGAAGAATGTTCATAAATACGGGAGATCATCAAAGTCCGCCGCTTCCAAAAACAGGATGGGAAACCCTTACTAATCTTAAAACAATGAATGTAAATAAGGGTCAGTGTTCTTACCAGAAAAAAAAAAAGATCATTGGAAATCCTTAAGATTCAGCATGTCATTTCTTAAAGGAGTTACTCAGAATTCTAAAAAAAGAAATAAATAATGGCCGCTTTCTCCCAAGAACAGCGCCACATCTGTCTTCAGGTCAAGTTCTGCATTGCAGTTCAACACCTACAGCTGAGGTGCAATACCGCACACGACCTGTGGACGGTGGGGAGCTGTTTACGGAGGTCAGCAGTGCAGAGGATAAAATTGATTTTTTTTTTTTGCATATAACAGCCAGATGCTCTTTGAAATGTGAAGGGCAGCAACAGACAACGACTCCTTTTTTTCCCCCCCACTGCTTACGCATAAACCGTGGCGCAGATTTTCCTTTGGCATAGTAAGAGTTAAGCGCATTTTCATTTACTTTCGAAGAGAAGATAATGTTTCTTTGAGGCAGGACTTGGCCAAACACTGCCATAAACACTTAACATGCTCTTTGATATACCCTATTCTCTAAGTGCTGTAGACTGCAGCAGTAATTATGGGAAAGTCATGATAACAAGTCGATTTCTCCGCAAAGCTGGCATCACTTTCCAGGGAACAGACCACTTGAGAACTAACAGGAGAAAAAATAACCAGACCAGAGAAAATTAAAAAAATATTTTTTCCTCGTTACTTTTTTTTTTTTCCATTTTTTTTTTTAATGAAGCTGCTCCAATCCGATCTGTAGGCAATGAATGAATGCGGGGAGAGGTGGAAAAAGGCGTCCTCATGGGAGAACGCTCTCGGCAAGATATCATGGCAAAACAAGACTCAGGTTCGCAATAATGGACGCTGACCTTATTTTTCACATCCAAAAAACTTAGTACATTTGAATCTTGTTAATGAATTGGAAAAAAATGTTTTTTTGTTTAGAAACAGCGCCACTTTTGCCCATGTGTCTAAGTCTGGTACTGCAGAATTCACTTTAATGGAGATGAGCTGCAATTCCAGACATATCCCATGGACAAAAGTGACAATGTTTCCAAAAAGTACTTCATAAATAATTGTTTCACCTGGTGTAAATCCCGCTGTTCTCCTGAATCCGGCGCTGTTTTTCTTTTGTTCCTGCGCCTCTGCGTTCCTGAGATATGGTCCCCTCTTCCCTGTATAGAAATCTAATATTTTTGACAATGGGAAGTGGTCATCAAGACGACACCCACCGAGAAGCGTTGAGTACCACACCCACTTGGCTAAAAAGACTAGAATTTCATATGGGGAAGAAGAGACCATATCTCAGGAACAGAGAGGCGCAGGAATGAAAGAAAAACATCGCCGGATTCAGGAGAACAGCGGCTTTTACATCAGGATAAAAAGTATTAACTTCTGGCAAGTGGCAGGTTTTTCATTAAAAATGTTTTTAACTAAAAATGGTAAGATATTTCAGCACACACTCGCCACCAATGTCAAGTGGTAAAAAAGCCTTGCATACCATCCTATCATCTTTATGCCATGGCTACCCAATTGGTTTTTCTCCACTTGATGTAAATCCAAGGAGAACCTGGGCACAAGGTAAACTTGAAAAAAAAAAAAATGAAGGATTGTAGTGGCGCCGCCAGATAAATGGAGAAAATGAAAAAGTGCTGGAAAGGCTTTCAGATTAAAAGGGTATTCTGACAGTAATTTTCTTTTAGACATAGATTGATTACAAATAATAAACGTAGGTATACTTGTCTTCCAAGTCCATTTGGGTTGCCACACAGCCCTCTCTAGAGAGTATCACCCAAATAGCTGTGCTATGGCTTACACTGGTTCTAGAGCCTCTGCGGAAGTCTACAGGGCACTGCACCGGAACCGCTGGGGTGTCGAAAGGTGGACTGTCAATCCACATTTGAGAAGACCAGCAGAATTTGACAGCTTGGTTGCTAGGAGTATAATGAGTAGCAAGTACGGTAAGCACTTTTCAGTGTTCTTTCTAAAATGTATCTTCATACCCACCGGTCTGTATCAGATGATAGAAAAATTATAGCCAGATCAGTATCAAATTTGGGGGTCAAAATCCAGCATTTATGATGTAGTCTTCCTAATTTTTTTTTTTTTAAATGTCAGGAGATTGAAACAGGATAAAGAAATAGTGTAGGCTCGTGTAGCGCTAATCCCAGCGTTGCTTCCTTATGGGAATACACCAGGGATTACGGGAAGGAGACTCGGCAGCTCGAAGCTGCTGAAGCTATCCAGAACAGAGTCCAGTTACCACACCCAACGCGAACACCAAAAACATGCCAAAAATGAAAAAAAAAATACTTGATTGCAATCCAAAAATGTCTACGATGAGACATTAATCCCACTCTTGTGTCGCCTGTGTGAGAAGAGGTGAAGAATGCAGGTGTGCACTTTCGGCCGCCTCCTTTGTCATGAATCAGGAAGTAAACCGGACTCGGCTGAATCAATAATTGCCAAGAAGAAGGAAGATAAGTGGTGGGATTCTATTGGTATTTGGAGAACAAGACAGGACATGAGGGGGTGCCGCCCGGCTTAGTTCTCTTAAGACAAAAACACCCAAACAGATGTCTGTGTGTGTCAATCATGAGTCCAGGGCCCCTTACCCAAAACACTGCAGAATACAATCACCGATTCGTCTGCTTAGACACAAAAAACGCAATCTATTCCTGGACATGGAAGTTAGTAAAGAAATGAGCAATAGCGATCTCTACAAGAGTCCCAATGTACAGCACCTCTCAAAAAAATAATCAAAAACCACTTTGGTCATATTTACACAGGCCCACTACACACATGCACAGACGGATCCACAAAAACACAGGCTAAAATGTAGATTTTTGTAAAACTTTTTTATTGAACTTTTTGAAACTTTTTATTTCACTTGTACACTATGGATTGTCCGAGGTAAAAAAAAAATAAGCTCCCTATTTTAGGTAGCCAGCTCACCTGGTAAGACGAGGTTCTAGGGCCCCCTTTCTGCCATCATACAAGTCCCAGAGGTGGGACAGCATCTACAAGGCATCGGACCCACTCCTTTCATAGAGGGAAGTTCAGATTCTCCATAAACCAGCTGTAGCGTCTGTCCCTCTAGAACACGCAGCGAAGGAATATAAATGTCTGCCGCTGGGTTCCCTACAAATTTTTTTAAAAATTGGTCCATGGGAATAAGTAGCAGACCGTTTTTTGGTTCATCAATTTCATATTCTGCTCAAAAGTTGCTTGTCCCAGATCCACCTGGACCCACTACAGTACTTCTGTTATCAGGTACCGCCATATTCAATCTTTGGATGGTGCTGGTAATGGAGGAAACGTCATTAACAGAAGCCCTTGTCTGGCAGTATGGGTGTGTGTACTGTCCAGTAGCAGTAATCAGCTCCCTGTTGTGGCCAATGATACAGCACCACAGCCCACTTAAACTCCCAGTATTACTATTGAACACTGCTAGTTATAGTTTATACTTGACCTGGTTCACTCCTGCTGTCAGCTCTTGTTCAGTCTGTTAATTCCTGTTTCTGACCTCAGCCCAAGATTAGACTATTCTATTCTTGTCTCTGACCGCTTTGTATTGATACAACTTTCTGACCATCCTCTGCCAGATCACTCCATGGACCCAACCCAGGGAAACATGTGTATATCCAGATCTCAACACAGAGATTAAACGGTGAAAGCAAAGGCGCTCCCTTGGTGTAGCTAGTGCAAAGCCTGTCTGTGGAAGCCCTATGAGCTATCAGTCTTCCATTGAGGGCTCATACTCACATGCAAGAAACTTGGACGAGTCTCACACGTCAATACCCGGCACTGCCGCCGGCACTCGGATCGGAGCGTTCAGCTGCATAGAAATACATGGAGCCGCATGCTACGATCCGAGTGCCGGCGGCAGTGCCGGGTATTGACGTGTGAGTCTCGTCCGAGTTTCTTGCATGTGAGTATGAGCCCTAAGAGTGTTTTCCTGACATCACTCCTTGGGGTCCAGTTTGTGGGCGTTACTAGGAAATAGGAGCTCTAAGAAACTGGCCACTTTGCTACCCCTTAAATCTTCAAATAATATTTCCATTTTTTCTAATGTATTTCTTGTTCCAAAGTATCATTTTTATGAACTAGAATAAAAAATAAACAAACATAGTAAAAAAATGTTAAAAAAATTGTGAAATATTGTAAAAAAATAAATAAAAAAATACTGTAATAATGTAAATATTATAATTGCTTTAAAAATATAAGTATTATAGTGTAAAAAATAATAAAATAGATTTTAATAATATATATTTCTATACATATGTACATACATCATACATACAGTAGACATCATTTACTGATGGACTGGTTTGTCGTCTCCACTTGCAAACCAACTAGGAATACTACTTCATCCTTGGCACGGGACCCACTCCTCATCTCGGAAGGGCTGCGTTTGATTTTGTCGTTTATCTTAAATGGCTACGAGACCACCAGTGCAAAACATTTGTGTGAAGACTCTGCCAAAACCACAAGTAAAGGAGTCTAAATTCCCTATGTAAATACTCGGGCTGTGCGCAGAAGGAGAAAAAGTCGACACTAAGTGCTCTTTTGTGAGGTCTGATCTTCAAGGGAAGTTTACGCACAAGCTCATTTCCTGTCATCAACATTTTTGATCCGCTTCCTAATCTAACACATTAGAGGCTACGCAAGACAACAAACAGGTCCGCACTATCCTTCTTTATTAGGGAGAAATCTCTAGCATGTGGCTCTTCGGCTGTTGCAAAACTACAAATCCCAGCATGTCCTGACGACTGAAAGTTAGTTTTAATTAACTATACAACTGTAGACATAACAGAGCCGAGATCGTCACCTGCTACAACTCATGTAAGGAGGTAACGGATATTGGATGAGTAATGAGAATCTTGCCATATATATGTAATTCTTACCTGGTGTGAATGGCGCCATTCTCCTGAATCCGGCGATGTTTTTCTTTTGTTCCTGCGCCTCTCCGTTCCCGAGATATGGCCTCCTCTTCCCTGTACATAAATCAAGTCTTGTTAGTCAAGTGGGTGTGGTTCTCAACTCTTCTGTGGGAGTGTTCTTGAGGACCTTGCCTACTTGGCAAAAAAAGACTAGAATTACATGCAGGGAATAGGAGGCCATATCTCAGGAACGGAGAGGTGCAGGAAAAAAAGAAAAACAGCGCCGGATTCATGAGAACAGCGGCAATTACACCAAGTAAAAAAGAACATATTTCTGACAAGTGACAGGTGCTCTCTAAGCCTGTAGATGTAGCAGAGCCGAGACTGCCATTAGCCACAACTCAAGTCAAGAGTTGCGATTTTGACATACAGTAGGATTATGGTTTGTTTATTGATGTAGCATGGATGAGTTTGTCACTTGGCACCAACTAAGAAACGAGCTGTAGTTTTACAAGGAATGGAGAGCCACAGGTTGAAGTCCACTGACATACAATAAGGCCATTGAGTTAGGCCGAACTTCAGATGTTGCAGAGCAGAAATGAAGAGATGTAGTTTTGCAAGATCTATGAGGACAGTTTAGCTACAGATGTAGCAGTGCTGAGATTATCTTTTGCCCCAATCTGTAATTTCAAGACAAATGACATACAATATCGGGACAGTTATACAGTAAAGTAGCAGAGCTGAAATTATCACGTGGCACAAGCTTAGTTTCATCATGTGATACGTTCAACTCCCAACATGCTTCAGTCACTATAAATGAATATTGGGAGTTGTAGTTGAACTTTCATAATAATATATGAACCTGCAATTTATTTCCAGCATGCGGATGAAATCTAGACTTTTAGGGGCACATTCACACCTGAGTCCTCCAGCTTAGGCGCCCTTATGAGAAAACTGGATAGTTGGGACCCCTAAAGGAGATTTCGCATTGGGTTGCATGACTTGTAAGTTACACCAATGATATCATGGGCCATATTCTGCGTTTGTCACTTGCCAACAATGACGGTTAAATCGCCTCTCACTATATGTAGTTTTCCAATCCGGCTGAAATTATTTTACCTTGCACATACTAAATGACATATTGACCTCTGCTATATCTCCAGATAACACAATTAGACATCAGAGAGAGGAAAACAACCCAGTGTGATACAGTCGCTATCGCAAATGACCCTTATAAAATGTTTTTGCAAAAGTTTGGAGAAGTAAAAAAAAAAAACAAACAAACCAGCTTTGCCCCCCAGCCCCGTAATAAGTTGGTCCCCTGCAGGAGTTTTCTGGGTGAAGTTACCTTCTGTGCAACTTTTATGAGACAGAACGAGTCCCTGTCAAAACAGTGAGCGGAGCGTCAGAGGTGACACCGCTCACAGCAAAAGCGCTGCCTGGATTTTCCAGTTGTGAAATAAAGAGGTCAGGAAGAAAAATGTGACGAGTAACACAGCAGTAACGCAGGAGGGGAAAGGATCCAGCCTAAAAGTGAGGCACGAAGGGCCCAGTGGGTTTATGTGCGACAGCTACTGTAACCTGAATACAGCTGCCATTAAAGTGCTGGGTACAGATGTAGCAGAGCTAATGGCCCCACTCGTTATTTCAGTAGTTCTTTTTTTTTTGTGTCCATTTTTTCCTCTTTTAAAGCATTTTTTCGTGCCAAATTCTTCTTTGAAGTCTATTTTCTACTCTTTCGTCTCCATTGCAGGCTCAATTTTTGTAATCCAGATGTTTGCAGCCAATTCATTCTTTGTGACTCTTTAAAAAAAAAACTTTTTTGCGTAAATTTCTGCAGTCTCTAGAGTGCTGTGTTATAATATATATACATACACACACATACATACATACATAATGGCTAAGAAAAGCTTGGATTTTATCTTTTTTTTTGCATATGAGAAAAAATTCCACACGGAAAAAAAAAAAAAAAAAAAAAAAAAAAGTGTATACACAGACCAAAAATTATTTTTCTTGTTTGCAAAAAAAAAAAAAAAACAGATGAGGTCTAGATTCTGGACTATCTGGAAATGCAGAGCATTTAATCTGTTGTTCCCTGTTATCAGCCATTTTGAGGGCATTGATGGCGACTATGATGCTGTTCTGTAGTATAGCTACAAAAAAAAAAAAAGAAAATTGAATAATAATCCGTTATAGAGAGAACTGCCTGCCCTTTTAGCAGGCACGTGCTGGCAAAAAAATAAATAAATAAAGCAGGGGGGCAGTGGAGGTTTTTTCTTTCTGCACCAAAATCCCAGAAGCCCCCTAGTGGTCAGTGGATGAATCAAAAAAGATTTACCCACTTTGAACTGTTCTATTTCATCATAACAAAAAAAAAAAAAAAAAAAAAAAGTGAAGCTATCCCCTGCTAATTTAAATAAATAAATACATGCATAAACATCTGCTTAATTGGCCCACCCAATTACAGCCTTATTAAAAAAAAAGTTTTCAAAAATGTTCCAACTTATCTAGATGTTCTCTTTTTCAATTCACCATTATTGATTACAAGCAAACCCTGACCCCCTTCGGTCCGATCCAGAATCGCAGGGGTTACAAAGGGGATCGTCGCTAAAGATATTGCCGACTGTACTGTGTCCCTCCAACACCAACCCCCACCCCCAAAGCCAAGACATTAATTCTCACAAGTCGGAGAAAATTACTATGCATGAATGCAAAAAGCATGATCAGGAGTAATTAACATGGCTTCATATGCAAATTTTATTAATGCAGAAGTACAAAGTCATTATGCAAATGAAACTTACGTCAACTCTCTTGACAAATATTCTTCTACAAAGCTCGTTTTCCCTTATGTTTTTTTTTTTAACACTTGCCCAAATTTGTAAAGTTTTTTTTTTACTATTATTATTTTTATTTATTATTACTCCTATTAACCTAATGTCAATTTTTTTTTTTTCATTTTTTTTTGTTTGTTTTTTGCTGTTGTTTTGGCAGGTGCGCAAAAAAAAAAAAAAAAACTTGCACTGAAAGTAGGAAGGGGTAAAAAAAAAAGAAAAACACGAGGGTGAAGCAGGAAAAAAAAAAAAAAAAAAAAAAACAAGCTCCTACCAGCAGGCAGCCAATCAAAACGCCAGAGGCTGTAATGAGCGCGATTGATGACTGTTTGGCTTTACTGCAGGGTAATGAACTAGAATCTAGTCTGAGAAGAGAAATATGAATATTCATGAAGCAGCGCTCCTGCCTTTGATGATTAAAGAAATTTTTAATATTCAAATAAGCGCTTGCCAAGTGATTAACAGAGAACAAGCATGCAGCAGAGGAAATAGACACGACGAAGGTTTGGGAGTCACTCAAGGAGCCAGCTTTTATTTATTTTTACCGATAGATCGCCCCCGATCTGCCCGTAAAATAGTGTATTGTGTATTGGTGGGGGGGGGAGATGGTAAAGAGGCTAATATATGAAAATGTAAAAGTATTTTCTACATTTCCTTTTGTTTCTAGGAATAAGACGATAAACGCTTCCAACGACTGTCAAATAATTATTGGTTCACGTCTAATTTTAGATTCGTCGTTGCCCTTGTTTATAATTACATCCAAGGCATTGTGTAAATGCTAATGAAGTATACAGCGATCTGTGAATAAAGAGCTGACGGGAGAAAGGGGTGACATTTTTCTTTGCTTTTTTTTTTCCCCATTTTTGGTTTATTTGTTAGGCAAAAAGTAAAGTAAATGCCATTATTTTGGCCCCAAGAGCTCGCAGTCTTCCCTGTAGATAGCTACAAAATGTTGTTCGGTCAACTCCGTCATTATTACTTTTTTTTTTTTTTTTTTGTAAAATTGCTGAAAACGGCCCTGATTTTGGAAAATCGTTTCAAAATTTAAAAAAAAAAACGCAACGTGGAGGCATCTTGTAAACCCCGTTTTTGTTTCAAAAATTTGCAAAAAAAAACAACAACAATAAAAATAAAAAAAACTCCTTTCTTCTAATTGGCTTTGGCAGTAGTTAAATTTGACTCTAATCCTAATCAAGATGAAGAGCAATATCACAAGCAGCCCGTAAACGCCTCAATGAAACATTTTCATCTCCTCTGAACCACGAGATGTAGTTACAATATATAACACATCAGCCTTTTTTCCGCCACATCTGCTTCATTTTATTCCCACCCCTGACAAAAAAAAAATCTATTAAAACAAAAACAAAAAAAAAAAACCTCATTGGCATTATTCTTGCCGGAAATCATCATCATGTGGAAAGAAAAGGAAGAGGTGGCGGTCTACCAGACGTGAACGCATCGTGTCTACCGGTATAGGTTATTAACTCCAAATAAGAAAATGATAATAAACATATTCCGCCAAGGATATGAGGAAGCGGTGGGGAGGTGTTATAAACGCCGGGCAGGATTCATAAGATCAGGAGTCTGATTTTAATAGAGAGGATGAGGCGATGTTCAACGAGCTTAAGGCAATATTCACATTAAATGGGGACTGTCTGGTCGGATCAAGTCACCACAAAGGCCGAGTCTTGGTAAACTGTCTGGACAGTGGGGCTTTTCCACACAGTGATTTACATTGTCCGCAATTACTATCGCTTTAGACGAAGCGGCATAATATAAATATATCTGAACTGTAGGATTTGTCATTCCAATTATTTGAAAGAATGGCGCGGGTTGGGGAAAAAGAACTAGACTCTGGTCCAACAGCTACGTCGGTAGTCCAAGCCCAATCTTTGTGAACCTCTTATTACCCACCGGCATCCCAGAAACCACTTTTGATTAGTCCACCGGCCACGTTGATACTCTATGGCTGCCCAACCTCCTATCTGATTATCATTATTGCGGTGTGATGTCATATGTGTGCCACAGCACTAATAATGATAATCAGAATGTAGCATGTAAGCCCGAAAGGGCAGGGTCCTCTATCCCCTCTATATCAGTCTGTGATTGTTAGTTAACTGTGATATCTGTAATTTGTATGTAACCCCTTCTCATGTCATGTACAGCACCATGGAACCAATGGTGCTATATAAATAGATAATAATAATAATAATAATAATAATAATAATAATAATAATAATAATAATAATACTAAGGCACAGCAAGTGGTAGGAGGTTGGGCAGCCATAGAGTACTATCGTGGCCGCTGGACCAGGGTCCTGCAGATCTTTTAGCTCAACTGTAGGCTAGACCGCCAAAAAAAAAACCGTAAGATTGATACTCGATAGATCAAAGAAAATATGCGCTCCGGTTTCGCCTTTTGGTTTACATCTGGAAAACCTTGATAAATAGGCACAAAAAAAAAACAGAAGAAGAAAAATCTTTTGAGGACACAGCCAAAACGCAGAGCCCTGAAGCAGACAGATACAGAGCAGCGCTCTAGCAACGTGGCATCAACGGCTGTTACGAAACACATAGGACACGCAGAGAAGCATTGAAGTATTGTTTTTGACGTCAAGGAAGTGTCACAAGAAATATTTCAGATTTTATTGAGATCAATTTGGAAATTCTTCTGTTCCTTTAAGAAAAGAAGCCATGATGCTTGTGTGAAAAAATATGAAAAACAAAAATAAAACTGACCCATAAAATATGATCACACACCAAATATATAAAAACTGAGGACCACATGTAGAGAAGTGACTTTTGACATAAAATAGGGGTGTTACTTACAGTCAATTAGATCTCATCTAAAACGTCTATGGATTAAAGCAGGGGTCCCCAACCTGTAGCTCGGGAGCCACATGTGGCTCGTGGCCCCATGAATTGTGGCTCGCGACTGTCTGCCAGCTTGGTGCATTAGGTCCAGGTCTAGCAAACAGGTATGAAGAGCACATTTCAAAATGGTGAATTGTGTGAGTAGCCGTGCACAGAAGAGCAGATCTGGAAGCACATATACTGGTCTTAGGGGTTTAGAGATGTTTTAGGTGTGGTACGCTGGAGGATGGTACTACCTGTTAGAGGAGGTGCTCAAGGCTGGATGTGACAGTGGGTTGGGAGACCTTAATGGGAGAATACTGAATGGGGGTATTGTGGGAACCCCTGGATCTCAGTGTACTGCTTTGGAGTGATTTCTGTGGAAAAGCTTTGGTTATCATTATACCTGTAATGGGGACTTCGGTTGACACTACTTTAATGGGGTTGGGAGCTGGATGTGGCTCCCGACCCTCTCTCAGTGCTGAATGAGGCTCGCGACCCTCTCTCTAAGCTGAATGTGGCTCTCAAGGTCAGAAAGGTTGGGGACCACTGGGTTAAAGGGAGTGTGTCAGCAGAAAATTACTCTTCAAACCAAGCACAGTCAACCATAGCACTCTCAGGCATGGCTGTTCGGCGCATCCACCAAGTGGTAGTTCGGCGCACCTTCAGAGTAACAGTCCGGCGCACCCTCGGAGTGGCAGTCCGGCGCACCCTCGGAGTGGCAGTCCGGCGCACCCTCGGAGTGGCAGTCCGGCGCACCCTCGGAGTGGCAGTCCGGCGCACCCTCGGAGTGGCAGTCCGGCGCACCCTCGGAGTGGCAGTCCGGCGCACCCTCGGAGTGGCAGTCCGGCGCACCCTCGGAGTGGCAGTCCGGCGCACCCTCGGAGTGGCAGTCCGGCGCACCCTCGGAGTGGCAGTCCGGCGCACCCTCGGAGTGGCAGTCCGGCGCACCCTCGGAGTGGCAGTCCGGCGCACCCTCGGAGTGGCAGTCCGGCGCACCCTCGGAGTGGCAGTCCGGCGCACCCTCGGAGTGGCAGTCCGGCGCACCCTGCTGCTTACTTGGTTTCTTGATTTCTATCTGTTCCTTCTTCATTGATTGAAAACTCCAGCCTACTAGGAGCCTGAGAAAGGTAGAGATGAGTGAATAAGTTTGATAGATGTAGAACAAGTAACTAGGAAGCTGCAAAGAAACTGTTCAGCCATGCCAAAAGAAACCACTTAGCGTGTGTGCTTGGTTTGAACAGTCATTTCCTGCTGACAGATTCCTTTAAACATGAAGGTGGAGTCTTGTGATCGGTCTTCATGTAATTTCTATTTTTTTTTTTTTTCTTCATGTAGCTGCTGAGGGGGCTGCACAAAGAATAGCTGTACCCATCAACAGGTTCCCAGGAAATAGATATACTTGCTATTTTAGCATTGTAAAATCCAAAATAAATAAAAATCATAGATGCATAATAAAAACAAAAAAAAAAAGAAAACAGAAATAAGAATATTACTGACTCGCACAAGTGTGGATTCTTATGTGTCAGAATATAAAAATGTCATATGCAGATAGAAATCAATGGACAAAAGAAAAGAACTTTAGAAAATTTTATAACATTTAAAAAAAAAAAAAAAAATTAAACTATCTTGTGTTTCAACCTGAAAACAGCCTAAAATTGGAGCCGACACTTTTAGCCTAGGGGCCAAAAAACAGATTTTGTACACTCAGGGGCTGGAAAATCATTGCTTTTTCTAGAGCAAAAACAGCTCCAATACTGACTTAACTTTTTTAAATTTGTGCCGTATTATTTAATTTGCATCCTCTTATATATTGACGTGAAACTGATTGAAAGGACAGTGTGACTTTTTACTTTAAAAATCAGCGCCAATATATCAAGTAATGCATGCCCATTTTGACAATACTGGTGCAAAAACTCAGGCTATGTGGACACGTAGTTTTGAGAGCTGCGGATTTTTCAGCGCGGATTTGTAAAAAAACGCAGGTAAATCCGCAAGTCAAAAGTCCTGCGGTTTACCTGCGGATTAGTCTGCGGTTTCACACCTCACAATGGATAAGGCGTGAAACCGCAGCGGAATCCGCACAAAGAATTGACATGCTGCGGATTGCGTTTTTGGTTTGACCATTGAAAACAATGGTACTGTACAATGCAGCAGAAACTGCTGCGCACCCGCAGGGCCAGAAACGCTGCGGATCCGCAGCAGAATCCGCAGCGTGAGCACATAGCCTCAGCCCAAAAAAGGGAAAATAATAAAAAGAAAAAAAAAATTACATTTAAATTAAATTGAAATATTGTTTGCTTTACTTTAGATAATTTTTGTGGTTGTAATGCTTTTCCTTTTTCTTTTACTTAAGAAAAAAGATAAAATGACTTTATATCCATTTTTTATTGTTTTTTGAAGCTTTAGAGACCTCAATCGTAAAAAAAAAAAAAAAAAAAAGAAAAAATTAGGATCCAGCGTTAATTTTCTAGGCAGGTTGGTTACTTAGAACTAGAAAAATCCCAGGAAACACTATATAATAAAAAAACAATAAAATAAAATAAATAATAAATAAAGTAAATTAGGAAAATATGTGAACACATAAAAGAAATGACAAAAAACCAATATATAATTAAAAAAAATTAAGTTGAATAGGAAATGTCTGAACGTGTAAAAGAAATTACAAAAAAAACCACTATATAATAAAAACTTAAGTCCATTATTAAATATTTGAACACGTAAAAGAAAAATGACAGTGCAAATGAATAAAAACTAAAAACTAGAAGAAAAGAACACACCCCAAAGTGGCTAATCCAGGGGTGGTCTACATCAGACAGCACACATATAGGCTTCCAGAGTCCACAATGCTCCTTAGCTCACTAACCTCAAATATCTGCAAAAAAAAAAAAAAAAACTTCTCAGGAAATCCGAACTGAGCTGAAGAACGTCACAGAGTTTTGCAATCCAGCAGTTTCTTTGGCAGGAGTGAGACAGCCTGGCATTATCCTCTTTTTTCACAGAAAAAAAAAAAAAAACTACTATTTCTGGGCATCCGCTCAAAAACAGGTAGGAAGCAAATGCTTAGAAACGAGGAAATAAAAACAGCCAAGGGATTTTTTTTTTTCTCTTTCCACTACCAGGAATGCCAAACGTAAATCTGATTTATTTACCTTCGTCTAATAGATCAGCTACCAAACTACAGAACGAGAGGAGCAATTAGAAGAAACCGTGTAAAGGAAAAGAAACGATCATGGATTATTTATACCATCATTTTATGGGATTCGCAGCCAAAAAAATATCACCCGTATACAAATAATCTGCTGAGAATTATACCGCAGCAAACAAAGGATGAAGGGTCCCGCTAATAAAAACAATACTTATGTGGTTCCGGCGTTAGTTAACCGCACACGCACATGGGTCTTGCATCCACAGGGGCGGCCGTCAAGAGGCTGATGTGAGCCAAATTAGTGCTGATTGATAATGATAATGATAATGGAAGAAAAATAATAATAATTGCATGCAGCGACCAATCAGATGCAAGGATTCAGCAACTATTTTTAACACCCGGTTGGTAGACATGTACAAATGTAGCAGAGCTGAGTTTGCCGGTTGTACTAAAGCTCAGTTTCTACACTCTGGCCCAGCTAAACACAACTCATGGCGATATCACAGGGGGTAAAGAGATCTTCCAGCATGTGAAGGAAGTTGCTTATGAAGAAAGATGATAAAAGCCATTTCCATGGTTATGTCATAGATGCAAATATCTTCCTGGCTGCTGTAAGCGCACAGTACCATGCAATGCACAATTAATGCCGCCATGTAGTCTGGGTTTTCAAGGTTTTATACCACAAACTAACCAAACAATACTACCACACAATGCTTAAATAATAAACCATACATTGCGCAAACATTACTTCCATACAACAGGTAAACAATAGTGACATTTATAAGGCCCAAATAACACCGCCATACTGCAATAACATAATGCTGCCATGTACTGTAGAAACATTAACATCAATTAATGCACTAGTAATGGTGGCTTACAATGCCCAAAATCGCGAAAGATAATACATCAGTGCTTTTATACTGCTGCCATACAGTGCATAAGTAATACTTCCATATAGTGCTCAATTTAATAGCGTCATATACTGCCAAAATATGCATAATAAAATGTTTAAATACTAGGGCCAGGAAATGCTTAAAGGATACAACTATACTGTGCTTGAGTGATACCATCATATTGTGTCCAAATGTAGCATACAAATAATAGCATCCTACATTGCCCAAATGCGGATAATATTTAGCACAAATACTAAGGCCAGACTACGCATACAAATACTGCCGTACAGTGTAATTTAGTGCCAAATTATTAGTATCATTTAAAGCACAAAATATTTTCATAGTCTGCTAAATTTGTGCATTACAAAAAGAAGAAATACTAGTGCCAATGATGAAGTAATACTGTCATACAGTGCCTGTGAAATACTATCTCACAGAAACCAACTATTAGTGTCATACACTGCCCAAATATGTGTTAGAAAGTGCACAAGTACCTCCATAATGGTGCCAGACAATGCTTCTATAATACTGCCATAAAGTGCTTAAGCAATATTGTGAAGCTGCACCCAAAATTAGTGAAATTTAGGATGCAACTAATAGTGTCATAAACTGGTAATATATGCATGATAAAATGATAAAATGCACAATTACCCCCATACTAGTGCCAGGCAACATGTAAATAATACTGCCATACAGTGCCAAAGTAATATTGTCACAACCAATGGTATCATACACAGTCTAACTGTGCATAATAAAACGAACAAATACCCCAATACTAATGCCAAATAATACTGCCAAACAGTGTCAAAGTAATACTGTCACAACCACGTGCCCAATGATTGGTGTCATTTTATATAATAATAATGCTGTCATGACTGTCCCAACTATGCATAATAAAAACTCACAATACCAGAATAATAGTGCAAAACAGTGCTTAAATAATACTGCCATACAGTCCATCAGTAATATTGTCATATGATACCTCAAATAGCAATGACTTTTACTGCCAAAATATCCATAATAAAATATCTAAATACCAGTGACAGATAGTGTCTAAATATTACTGCCCATAGTGCCTAAATAATGCTCTCATACAGTAGCCAAATGTTAGTATCATTAGTACACATATATTACTGACATAAACTACCTAAATATATATAATAAATTGCAATATAAACCTCACACTAGTGCCAGGCAAAACCTAAATAATGCCGCCTTACCGTGCTTAAGTAATACTGTCATACAGTGCCCAAAATGATTGTGCTTTCCAATGCCAAAATAATAGTAGCATTAGTAGCTAGAATCAAAGGATTAGGAAAAAGAAGGTCCAAAAAGGTGAACGGATGTCTGGGCACACAAAGGGTTACGCTTCTCCTTGTAATGTTAACAAATGATAAAGTCTAATAAAAACAGCTGCCTGACGACAACTCTCAGGATGGAGAAAAGCGGCAATTAAATGTGTGCAAATGCAGATGTTTGAGGGAAAGAGCAACTTTCCTAAGTGTTTTATCTCCTGTGTGTGTGTGAAGGAAGCGACAATATGCACATTCATCAAACGACGCTTTTCTGCCTTTTAGTCTTCAACAATGATGAGTTTCGTTTTGTGATCTTAAGCCATATTTACAGATATTCAAAGGCAAATCCTATCTTGTTAGATTGTTATAAATGGGACCCCAGGGAATGATGCACAGCTCCGGCAGATGTGAAACTCTTGGAGAGACGCACTGCCGTTCTTAACGCTCAAATTAGAAAAAAGTAAAAAACTGCTAATATCACACTCTTCCATTTTCCTGCCAAATGATTACAGTATTTGTGTGTCTCTCCCAAATGTCCAATTACCATGGCTGGGCAAGTTCATATGCAGGAGCGGGCACACCACTAGTCAGTCTGTTTGTCACAAGCTGCACAAAAGACCCCAGAAAATAGGAGAAGACAGACTGATATAAGGGAGGGAAAGAAAAGAAAAAGGAAAGAAAGAATGAATAAGAAAGAGAGCGAGAGGAAGGAAAAGAGAGCGAGAGGAAGGAAAAGAGAGCGAGTAGGAAGGAAAAGAGAGCGAGAGGAAGGAAAAGAGAGCGAGAGGAAGGAAAAGAGAGCGAGAGGAAGGAAAAGAGTAAAGGAGGAAAAGAGAGCGGAAGGAAAAGAGAGCGAGAGGAAGGAAAAGAGAGCGAGAGGAAGGAAAAGAGAGCGAGAGGAAGGAAAAGAGAGCGAGAGGAAGGAAAAGAGAGCGAGAGGAAGGAAAAGAGAGCGAGAGGAAGGAAAAGAGAGCGAGAGGAAGGAAAAGAGAGGAAGGAAAAGAGAGGAAGGAAAAGAGAGGAAGGAAAAGAGAGGAAGGAAAAGAGAGGAAGGAAAAGAGAGGAAGGAAAAGAGAGGAAGGAAAAGAGAAAGGAAGGAAAAGAGAGCGTGAGGAAGGAAAAGAGAGAGGAAGGAAAAGAGAGAGGAAGGAAAAGAGAGAGGAAGGAAAAGAGAGAGGAAGGAAAAGAGAGAGGAAGGAAAAGAGAAAGGAAGGAAAAGAGAAAGGAAGGAAAAGAGAAAGGAAGGAAAAGAGAAAGGAAGGAAAAGAGAGTAAAAAAGGAAAAGAGAGTAAAAAAGGAAAAGAGAGTAAAAAAGGAAAAGAGAGTAAAAAAGGAAAAGAGAGTAAAAAAGGAAAAGAGAGTAAAAAAGGAAAAGAGAGTAAAAAAGGAAAAGAGAGTGGAAGGAAAAGAGAGAGGAAGGAAAAGAGAGAGGAAGGAAAAGAGAGAGGAAGGAAAAGAGAGAGGAAGGAAAAGAGAGAGGAAGGAAAAGAGAGAGGAAGGAAAAGAGAGAGGAAGGAAAAGAGAGAGGAAGGAAAAGAGAGAGGAAGGAAAAGAGAGAGGAAGGAAAAGAGAGAGGAAGGAAAAGAGAGAGGAAGGAAAAGAGAGGGGAAGGAAAAGAGAGAGTGAGGAAGGAAAGATACAGTGAGGAAGGAAAGATACAGTGAGGAAGGAAAGTGTGGTGTAATGACCACTGTGTCCACTAGGGGGCGCTGTGTGGATATCCCAAGAAAATGGATGAGTGGCAGAATTCTGAAGGATAGTTATGTATCTCAAAGTGGGTGGCTTTGAGATGGAGACTTGTGTATGTGTGATCAGCAATATCATGGCTGAGGTGTTGTTTCTAAGTGTAAGGGAGAAGTCTTCAGGTAACTAGAGAGATGGGCGGGTTCTGGTTACCTACAAATCCACCCAGGGGTGTGTCTGATAACACCTATAGTAAAAGGCTATGTGAGTATGTGAAGGACCTGTGATGAGGTCATAGCCATGTAACCTGGTGGGCGTGGCTACGGACCATATATGGTGGCCAGGGTAGGTCACATGGGTGAATGCTGGGACCTGGTTGGTCCAGTTGGGAATGTCCCGTGAGGAGAAGGACCTCCTCACTAACAGCCTGTGGAGCGGCTGTGCGTGTGCAATGGCGATGTGTGCCTGACAGCTCCCTAGAGGGAACTAACGTAGGCGATGGTGAAGCCGCATAAGGAACCCTGACGGGTGAGATAACGCTGAGGCTGATTAGCCTATACAATGGACGCTATGCTGTTATGAACTGTATGTTGTATATTGATGCCGTGGTTTATGACGGTGAATAAACCTCACGGACTGATAAGGTTTTATGGAAAACCCGTACCGGATGTGATTTATTTGCTGCCAAGCGAGTGTCCCCCAACCTTGAATGACAGCACTACGGAAGGATACAGAGGGCGAGGAAGGATACAGAGGGCGAGGAAGGATACAGAGGGCGAGGAAGGAAACAGAGGGCGAGGAAGGAAACAGAGGGCGAGGAAGGAAACAGAGGGCGAGGAAGGAAACAGAGGGCGAGGAAGGAAACAGAGGGCGAGGAAGGAAACAGAGGGCGAGGAAGGAAACAGAGGGCGAGGAAGGAAACAGAGGGCGAGGAAGGAAACAGAGGGCGAGGAAGGAAACAGAGGGCGAGGAAGGAAACAGAGGGCGAGGAAGGAAACAGAGGGCGAGGAAGGAAACAGAGGGCGAGGAAGGAAACAGAGGGCGAGGAAGGAAACAGAGGGCGAGGAAGGAAACAGAGGGCGAGGAAGGAAACAGAGGGCGAGGAAGGAAACAGAGGGCGAGGAAGGAAACAGAGGGCGAGGAAGGAAACAGAGGGCGAGGAAGGAAACAGAGGGCGAGGAAGGAAACAGAGGGCGAGGAAGGAAACAGAGGGCGAGGAAGGAAACAGAGGGCGAGGAAGGAAACAGAGGGCGAGGAAGGAAACAGAGGGCGAGGAAGGAAACAGAGGGCGAGGAAGGAAACAGAGGGCGAGGAAGGAAACAGAGGGCGAGGAAGGAAACAGAGGGCGAGGAAGAAAGAACGGACAGAAGGTAGAGATCTGGAGGGAAGTGGGAGGAAAGGAAGGAGGGAAGAACGGAGGGAGGGAGAGAGGAAGGATGAAGTGGAAAGAAGAGCAAGACAGCAGAATGATGTAAAAGAGCAAAGAAATTAAAGAAGTCAGGGGTTAGCAAAAAAGAAAAAAAGGAAGGGGAAAGAAAGAGGAAGGAAGAAAGGAAAGAGGAGGGAAGGAAGGAAGAAGAGAAAAAGGAAGGGGAAAGGGGAAGGAAGGAGGAGAGATGGGATATTGAAGAGGGAGGAAGGGAAGGAGGGAAGAAGGGAGGGAGTGATGATAAATATCACTGTGATTATTGAATATATGAATTTCATTATTGCTATATACATATAAAATGTGAGATATTTTGTTAACATTTTTTATCAAAAAGCATAAAAGCCATCCAACCGCACCATGGTGACCTGATATGGATTATCTCTAACTTTAACCTTTAACCAGTTTAATAACATTTCAATTAATGAAAGAAACTATTTGATTAGACTACCACTTACAGAAGATGCACAATATTCACATCTAGTTGTACCAGTGTCCTCTGAGTGAGAGGACAACAGACCATCACAAAGTGACACCTATCACTGTGATATCACTAGTTGTTTCACAGAAATGTCAGTCACTATTAAGTCTCACTGCTCGATATCACAATCTTGTCTTCTCTGCCAAGGAGATCCAAGAAGAACCCTTATTAATCAGCTGTGGGAAATGTAGTGTTACATGGTGCCCATTCTAATTAATGAGGGCCTGTCAGGACCAGGTCTTCCAGAGGTGTTACTTGCTGTCTAATGGAGGGGGTTCCCAATCATCCAATATGCCAACCATATGCTGTAACAGGGCCTATAGGAAGGGGTTGTCCTTAATATAAATAATATGAGTTATGATATGTATTTATAAAGATCATATGTTAGATATTTTATTTTGGAGCATTTGGGAAGCCCCAGATTGCATTTTTGGCCCACGACCCTGAATGTCTTAACTTTTGTCTGTGTTAAACATCAGAATTAAAACAGTTAAAGGAACAAAATGTGTCTGCTGAGTAAAATGAGGTACAAGTGAGCAAACCAGCTTAACCGCTCGCAGGACTGATTAGTAACAAAAGAGGCTGAAGTTGTTGGCGGTTTCCAGCCCTTGAACCTACTACACTGCGCTCTATAAATTTCAACTTGGAATACTTCTCTGCTCCTTCAAAAGATACTATGGCTGGGTGCCAAGTCTGGCTGCCACCCGTGAAACCGGGGAAGGGGAAGGGAAAAAAAAAAAAAAGAATAAATAAAAACTTCTTACTTCGGAAACTTCCCTTCAATCTCCATTCTTTATGAGCTGGTAGCAGCCCACCCGAGAAAGTCAATGAAGGCCGAGGCAGAAGGAGTCTCAGGCTGACACTTCACAGTCCTAACCAATGCAAGAATGAGGAAAAGTAACCATACAGGACCCAAGTTATCATCAGCAGGGTTTTTGAAGCCACTTTTCTTTTACCTTTTTGCCTTGTGATATTCATTGTCAGGTTTTTTTGCTCCAAAATTCTTCAAAGTGGAGCATGAGGTGCACGACCAGCTCTACCCTCGCCTACTCTATCCTCCACCAATCCCGTTGTAGATTGTGAGCCCTCGTGGGCAGGGTCCTCTCTCCTCCTGCACCAGTCCTGACTTGTATTGTTTAAGATTACTGTACTTGTATGTATTATGTATACCCCTCCTCACATGTAAAGCGCCATGGAATAAATGGCACTATAATAATAAAAATAATGAGGTTCATGATAATTGCCTAAAATCAAAAATGCTTTTCATTTTGATTTTCATCTGTTTTGAGACCTTTTTGTGCAAAAAGGCAAGCGTTTTGCCAAATGGTACAACATTTTTGCCTGGCATACAGAAAATCACTTAGGAAAGGGGGGACTGGAATACACTTACATCAAACTTTGAAACTTTTTTTTAAAAAAGTCACAATTGATAAATTAGCTGAAAACATTAGGAAACTAAAAATCTCACCCACAATAGCGAACAGGAAAAAAAAAAGTTAGGCGAACAGATATAATAAGCTTTAAAAAAAAGGTTCAAGTTAAAAGAATGAGGAGCAATCGAATATCAGGTGAAAAGCCACCAAATACTAGACATAAACAAAAAGGGCAAATGCAATAATGAATAGAGCCCAACGTTTTTTACTGGCACAATGTTGCTTGAAGGTGGGACTCTACCTAAAAAGGATTGGACCACAGCGATTAGAATTTGAACTGAAACACAACAAACAAACTGAAGCAATGAAAATTGTGTAATACACGGGGGGCAGGTCAGTCATCTCAACTGGGCTCGTTATGATTAACAAAGCTGTTAGGAAGGACGGAGAAAGTAAGGAGTAGATAGATAGATATGGGAAAGAAACAGATAGATATATAATAGATAGATAGATAGATAGATAGATAGATAGATAGATAGGGGATAGATAGATAGATAGATATGGGATAGGTAGATATGGGATAGATAGATGATAGATGGATGATAGATATGGGAAAGAAACATAGATAATAGATAGATGGATAGATAGATAGTAGATAGATATTAGATAGATAATAGAAAGATAGATAATAGATGGATAGATAGATAGATAGATAGATAGATAGATAGATAGATAGATAGATATGGGATAGGTAGATATGGGATAGATAGATGATAGATGGATGATAGATATGGGAAAGAAACATAGATAATAGATAGATGGATAGATAGATAGTAGATAGATATTAGATAGATAATAGAAAGATAGATAATAGATAGATAGATAGATAGATAGATAGATAGATAGATATGGGATAGGTAGATGATAGATGGATGATAGATATGGGAAAGAAACATAGATAATAGATAGATGGATAGATAGATAGTAGATAGATAATAGAAAGATAGATAATAGATGGATAGATAGATAGATAGATAGATAGATAGATAGATATGGGATAGATAGATAGATAGATAATAGATAGATATTAGATAGATAAAAAGTGCTGCCTCCTTTTTTCTTTTTATTATTTATACAAATGGATATTTGTTTGGAAGGCCCTGCATCCTGAATTCATCTATACGGTGCTGTTCCATTTATTCTGATAGATAATAGATAGAAATGGAAGGAAGATAGGTTGATTGGTGATAGATATGTGGGTAGATATTTAAGAGATAAATATGAGATGAAAGAGAGAAAGAAAGAAAGAGCGAAATAAAGAAAAAGAGGAAGAAAAAGAGAAAGAAAAAGAAAGAGAGAAAGAAAGAAAAAGAGTGAGAAAGAGAAAAAAAGAGAGAGAAAGAAAGAAAGAAAAAAAAAGAAAGAAAGAAAGAAAGAAAGAAAGAAAGAAAGAAAGAAAGAAAGAAAGAAAGAAAGAAAGAAAGAAAGAAAGAAGTCTAATATTGAGTGACTTGGTGCCGCTGCTGTCCCTGGTGTTAATACATAAATCTGTCCATGTGGATGGAGTACGCTGGCTTTCTAGGAGTGTAAAAGAAAATGGCATTGTGTCTCCTAGGAAGTCGTGTCTCACTGATCCTCTCAGACATGGAAATGACACAGTAATTAACTTAGTAGGTTTTAGTGTGGGGGAGGAGCAGTTCCCATAATCCATCGGCGGAGATATTGTAATAATTTGTCCTATCACATGCCCCACCTACACTTAGTAATTCGACATTTGGGCTTTGCAGACCCCTGGACCAATGCAGACTTTTTGGAGGGGATTTTTTATTTTGTCAGCATCCTTTAGCTCTAAGACAGAGGACAGGGGGATCACAAAGGAGCTGGCCGTTCTACTATGGGAGCTGATTTACAATGATCCCAGTGCTTATGGAATGAGAACAGACAAGGAGTTGAGGAGGAGGTGGAGGGGGGGTTGTCAAAGTGAAACAAAAAGACAAGGGGAAGAGAAGGCAAACATGTATTCAGGGGCAGACGCACTGACCAAGGTCAACGCAGAGATGCAGACCCCAAGAGCAGCTGCGCAATTATCCCAAAATTATGCACAGACTTGAACATTCCAGGAATCGGACCAGGATGCCAGCTTGCTACGGGATATGGAGGAAAGTGGAAATGATTTTAATTGCAACTTCGGATTTGAAAGACACGAATTAGGCTTGGTTCAAACGCACTTTTTTTTTTAATTACTAATCCAAACAGAGTGAAAAACATTGTCCAGTTTGAAAAATGAATTATCATTAAATTCAATGGGAAAAAAACAAAAACACCCATTGTAAGGGCTCATACTCATTTGCGAGAAAAAAAATCGGATTGCACTCGCACCAATGTTATTCAATGGGTGACATCTCATCTGCGATCTTTTTTCTCAGCTGAAATCGGAATAAGAAAAAAAAATCCCAGCATGCTGCATATTGCTGTGTATCTCAGACGAGACTCACCAATGCAAGTCAATGGGGGGGGAAAAAAAAAAAAAAAAACACATCGCACAGCACTCAGACTATCCGTATGCCATCCATTTTTTACAGATACCTTACCATTCTCTTGCATAGAACACTATAAATGGTCCTGTAAATGACTGCAGAATAATAGTTCCAGAGGAAAAAAACGCATTGAACACGGATTGCATGCGCATGCTCCGTTTAAAAAAAAGTCACATGCCACTCACATGACTCTCATCCTTTTTTTCGGTCCTGATATCAGAACTTTTTTTTCTCACATATGGGTATGAGCCCATAGAATTGAGATTTTCTCCATCGGAACAGATTGGAAAACTCATTACAAAACTGATCTCATTTGTGCATCCATCGCCCAATCTGTCGCCCGTTGACCTAAATGCATATAAAAGAAAAACATTTTGTCTTTTTTTATTTTAAAGGCGCTTCTCAAACTTGCATTTCGATTGGAGCCTCATTAGATTGTTTCTCACTAACTTTTTTCCTAATTTTGGAAAATATAGGTCAAAACCTCACGATGAAAAATAGAAGTTGTGAACCTGGGTCCAATCTGTTGTTCACTGACCTAAATATTAAAAAAAACACTTTTAATTTGTAACAAAAAAACAAACCAAACTGTTGCATTTTGATCTAAGCCCCAATCGATCTGTTGTCTATTAACCTCAATGCAAAAATAAAATTGTATTTTTTTGCTGTAACGAGACCCAAAGAGTGCAAATTTTGGCATTGACTGAACTGTTGCTTTTCCAGTTGAGTTCCTTTGCACGCACTCGGCCATTTCCCTGATATATATTTTTTTTCAAGAGACAGAGCAAAGTAAAAAAAAAAAAAAACTAGTCAAAAATTGTCATTGTTCATTGATCTAAAAAATCTAAAGAAAAAATTGCCTTTTTTTTTTTTTTTTTAAACCATGACCCAAAGTTGCAGCTTCTGCAGTTGATTTAAGGCTACTTTCAGACTTCAGTTTTTTAAATCTGTTGAGGCTGGAGACGGTGCAGGAGAGGGAGAGGGCGAGAGGGTCTTTGTGCATGCGCAGTGGAAAAAAGCGGTCCGGCGCTGTCAAAAAACGTTGCAAGGAATGTTTTTTGCAGACGCCGGACAGGCATTTTTTGCCGTATCCGGCAAAAGCCGGACACGCCGCATGGCCATCAGGCGCAATGCGGCGATAATGCTAGTCTATGCGGAAAAGCTGGATCCAGTGGCAACCGGCGCCGGATCTCCGGCTTTTACATTTTTCACCGCATTGTGCCTGATGCTTAAAAACTGATGTGTGAAAGTAGCCTAAGCTGTTTTCAGTTCTTCATAAGACCCATTGGGTAATTTCCTCAACTTTTTCTCCACCTTGTAGAGAGTGATGAAAAATAAGACTGATCCCGAACTAAGATGGATTCCGGCCCTTAATGGGTATGATGACGGACGAGTCTATCCTGAATGCAGAAACACAACAATAAGTTTCAGCCCACAAAAATTATTTTTTGTGTAAAAATATATATATATATATATATATATATATATATATATATATATATCTCTTTTTGCGGAATGGACATCCAGCAATTGGAACCAAATAAATACGTGCAAACGACACCGTGGGAACATAATCTTTAGCAGTGTCTCGGTAAAATATGCGAATATATTCATATACCAATTATGCCTGCAAAGTGGTGATATACTGTGACAGTCCTCAAGGCCAGTATTTTAATGGCTGCAAAAAAAAAAAAAAGAAGCGTTGTCCGCACAGGCTTTAACATCTGCTGTGCATATGGCTGACCCTTTGTGGGACTGAAAAGACCCAGAATGCACTGCAGATTTGGTCTGGACATAAAGGGTTAAATGCCAATTATTTTTTTGGGGAAAAAAAAAGCATACAAAATTTGCTAGGTTTGAAGATATAGATCTATTTTTAAGCCAGTAAGAAGGGTTAACGAGTCGTTCCCACTACTTGTCTAGAGCACACCAACAAGAAAAACATTGGCTCACGAAAGCGAACTCACTGCCAGCAAGACGCAGCGCGAGTGAAAAGTCCGCTCTGTTTTCATTACATCTCAGGGATTTCCGGATTCCGAATCCCCAGATACTCCACCCACTTTTTTAGCTTTCACCCCTGTGCGATGGATACGTAATTAGCTCTAAGGAAGAGAATACAAAAAAGTCGGTACTGGTCCTTATAAAGTGGGGGATTAGTTATAGATTATGAGAGGTAGAACACTAAGTAGCTGCATAAAATGTGAAGGTATGTTCTGTGTGGATAGATAATAGATAGATAATAGATGTAAAATAGATCTGTGGAGTGCTGCCTCCGCTCTTTGGATTTCTAGATAGATAGATATATAGATAGATAATAGATAGATGAGATAGATAGACAGACAGATAGACAGATAGATGAGATAGATAGATAGATGAGATAGATAAATAGATATGTGATTGACTGATAGATAAATATGATCTAATAAGCTTGAGATTGTTAGATAGCATAGTAATAGTGTAGCTAAGTGAAGGACAGTAGCCCCCTAGCCCCTCACATTGCCCTAGGAGTGCGGCGGTGCGGAATTGCTTGTTGGGTAGATGACCCTGTACAGACCGAGATCTCCGGGTGTGTTGTTTGAGGTGTGACAGTAGCTGTCCAGGCTCTGCTGTACAGGGTGTGGCGGTGGTGCGGTGCTATCTTTTGGCTTAGAGTTCTGGTGACCGGCGGTGTGATGTTGGCACGCAGTGACATGTAGTAGGCGGGAATCTTGCTCATCCTGGCGTGTTGTAGGAGGAGTGATGCCGGAGTCGTAGGAGACAGCAGAAGGTGTGATAATGTTTCAGCATGTTGCATGGTCGCACCAGCACAAGGCCCAGATGAAGTTTGATAGTAACACAATGTGGGGTGTCAAAAGGAGCATGAAACCAATGCTGTACACAGCAGGAAGCGTTAAGGTGGCACCGTGCTGCAGGAAGCGGGTTGGCGTTAGTGTAACATGAGAGGAGGATTTATCAATCTTCCAACATCAGTCAATCCCTACAGTTGGACGAATTCACCATCTAATTCTCCCACATATCAGGCACCAATCTGTTTTTTGGATATGAAAGTTTAAGTACGGCAACCATAGGAAATCCGTGAAAGCACACAGATTATGTAGATGTTGCCCTAGTAAGACAGGAACCCATGACCCTCGCCCTGCGAAACACTAACTGTAACCCCTGAGTCTGTTGCCACATGTGGGAAACGGAACCATGCTTGAGTCTGCAGCAGAAGCAGCAAAGGATAACATTACAAAATTGGTCCATTGCCACCAAGGGCATGCCTGCCTGCCTAGACTGTGACTATGGGGCCTTTGGAGACAGTAGGACCATTCCAATTTAGCTTTGTCTCCAAGTAAATAGGTAGTGAGAACCTACGTTGGCAGGTGGTCTCCACTGGTGCTGCAAACAAGGTAGAAGAAAATGTACTTATGTCAAGAGCGTGAAATGCGGTGCACCAGAACTTCCTGTCGAGGTGGCTAACGGAGTGGTAGCGTCAGGCAGCTGCTGAAAGGCACCTCGTTTTTATATTTGCACCGAGTAGTTCTAAAAGTAATGAGTAGGCTCATGAACTTCAACCAAAGTTCAATCTATTTTGCGAATTTCCACAAACACCTGAAACCGCTCCAGTATAGTCAACAGGTTAATCCGGCCAGAGGGATTTAGCAAAGTTGTACAGTTTCGAGGTTCTGCCCGGCTCTGACCTTGCTGTAAACAATACATTCTCAGCATGTGCGTGAAATGTATTTTTACAATAACACAGTACATTTTTTGCATAGTTCTTACAGATAATTTTAAAAAAGGACTGGACGCAGATAATATAGATAATGTGCAGGTGGTTCGTATCAGTAATAACATGTCATGTGCTTACATTCTTTTCCACGCTTGCCCCTTCTGAACCCCCTGCCCTTAAATCAAGGAGAGGTGTTGTCACGTAATGCAACATAGCTGTACACAATTCTTTTAAAAGGATTACTGGGCATCGGACAATGAAAACAAAAAATGGACAACATTTTACAAAGGGTGACCGTAGACAAGATGTTGAGAAGCTGTGATATGCAAATTGCCTCTTCAGAAAGAAAGAGGACTTTTACTCTACAGCGCCACCTATTGGTAGTAGCGATCCTACAAGTCACAATCAACCCTTTAACGAGTCTTGTAGTATGACTTAGGATACAAGCCAAATCAGAATCTCAATTTGCAGACACGGTGTTTCGAGCTGTTGGCTCTCGTCAGTGCAAAGTATGAGATCTGATTTGGCAAGGTGAGAGGCTCTGGACTAGGGTCTAAGTAGTAAGGTTTCTCCTTGCGGAGAGTGACATGCCAGCTGTGGCTTGTCAAGGTAAGGAGACTTATTCGCCGTGCAATGCTCCTCTGGGAAAATAATATGCAAATTGCCTCTTCAGAAAGAAAGAGGACTTTTACTCTACAGCGCCACCTATTGGTAGTAGCGATCCTACAAGTCACAATCAACCCTTTAACGAGTCTTGTAGTATGACTTAGGATACAAGCCAAATCAGAATCTCAATTTGCAGACACGGTGTTTCGAGCTGTTGGCTCTCGTCAGTGCAAAGTATGAGATCTGATTTGGCAAGGTGAGAGGCTCTGGACTAGGGTCTAAGAAGTAAGGTTTCTGCAAATTGAGATTCTGATTTGGCTTGTATCCTAAGTCATACTACAAGACTCGTTAAAGGGTTGATTGTGACTTGTAGGATCGCTACTACCAATAGGTGGCGCTGTAGAGTAAAAGTCCTCTTTCTTTCTGAAGAGGCAATTTGCATATTATTTTCCCAGAGGAGCATTGCACGGCGAATAAGTCTCCTTACCTTGACAAGCCACAGCTGGCATGTCACTCTCCGCAAGGAGAAACCTTACTTCTTAGACCCTAGTCCAGAGCCTCTCACCTTGCCAAATCAGATCTCATACTTTGCACTGACGAGAGCCAACAGCTCGAAACACCGTGTCTGCAAATTGAGATTCTGATTTGGCTTGTATCCTAAGTCATACTACAAGACTCGTTAAAGGGTTGATTGTGACTTGTAGGATCGCTACTACCAATAGGTGGCGCTGTAGAGTAAAAGTCCTCTTTCTTTCTGAAGAGGCAATTTGCATATTATTTTCCCAGAGGAGCATTGCACGGCGAATAAGTCTCCTTACCTTGACAAGCCACAGCTGGCATGTCACTCTCCGCAAGGAGAAACCTTACTTCTTAGACCCTAGTCGAGAAGCTGTGAGACACCTATCTGCTGACCTTCTAAGTCGTAAAAAACAAAAGTGAAAACCTTAGTTTGGTGCCTAGCGAGACTATATAATCTTCTAGAGCAATACTATGAGCTTACAGTTCTTGGAAAAGGTCCCTATCACCCACCAATTTTTGGCCCCAATAATGTATGGACGGACATCTACGTAGTGTACAGGAAGTTCCTATAAATGATGAAATTTGGCCTCGAGATTGGACAGTGTCAAACGTTCAAGTTTTTGTAAATTTTTGCCATTGTCTTCTAAGTTTTACATTGACTTGACATGATATGACTACCAGGACCTTCTAAAAAATAGTTCCTATTTTCCAAAAAGAGAAAGTCGGACTGTGGGAGATGAGAAAAGTCGAGTGGGATTCTCATGTTTGAAAATGAGCAGCAGATATTAGGTACAACCTTATCTATTCTAACTAGAGCAGATCTCATTTCCTAGCTCTCTACCCAATTCACTCATTTTTACCAAAATTTGAACATTTTTGGGTACCCAACATGACCAATGTTTCTACTCCACCTCATGTGAAGTTACAAACTCCAAGTAAGACCTGCTTCAAATGCCACCCCTATCTGTAATCATCCTGCCAAGAACTTCACTCACAACAGGCCAAGACAAGGCCATCAGAGGTCTTATTTTCCTTCCACAATTTGGCAAAATTTGACGCAAATTTTTTCCAAACAAAGTAAATGAATGTATATATCATATAAGATACTAGAGGGTGTTTAGAGCTAAAATACCTTCAGTCCCTCCAAGAAAAAAAAAAGAGAAGATAGAGTGAACTTTAGTGTTGTCCTTGAACTCTGGACGATGACTATTTTATCCGGCTACAAAAATACCAGCATGAGCAACTGAGCGTATAAACTGCATTTATTTTGTGAGATGTTTCCTGGTGAGCGTCCCGGGGGCAATGGATGAACAGTGACCATCTAACCGACATTATTTCCTTGTCTTGTGATGACCCGGGGCCCCTTATCTAATCTATTCTATGGAACTGAACTGTAAAGTGTGACAGACGGCGCTGACACACCTTCAGCCTCTGCCGCATACCTTGCTCTAAATATACCAGGAATGTCAGGTCTTCAGTACTGTGGAAAAAAACATGCGAGTGGGTAGCTACTGGACTGTACAGGGTTGCCTAGAAAGTCACTTCTAAAAATTATTTATTCACTAAGATCTAAAAAAATTGGGGGATCTACTAATAGGGCCACACATTTAAAGGATCACTAACCCTTATCGCTAATTTATCTTAATGCTTCTCTGCAAGTAAATTGATAAGGCTATTCCCAAAATATCAAATTATCCCCTATCCTGATGGCTAGTGATCTAACCACTGGGATCCTCAGGGCTCTAGAACCGAGAAACCATTCTCTGTGGACCATCTTAAATGAAACGTAGGCACACACACACACACACTCCATTCATTGTTTATTGGAGAAAACCTGAGAGCAGCGCCCAGCCAAAGATAAGCCCTATCATGATCGATAGGGGTCTAACCTCTGGGATCTTCAGGGCTTTGGAACAAGAGAACCAGGCCCTGTGGACCATCTGAAATAGAACTTGTGTTCCACTCCATTCATTGTCTGTGGAACTGCCGGAGAAAACCGAGAGTAGCGTCCACCCAGAGATTTGCAAATTATCTCCTATCCTAATAGAAAGGGGTTCTACCGCTGGAATGTTCAAGGTTCTGAAACCAAGAAACCAGGCTTTGCAGACCATCCTAAATAGATCAAAGGCGCACACACTCTATTCATTGGTTATTGGACTGTTGTGAAAAAAACAAGCATAGTGCCCACCTAGATATCATAGCCAGGTGCGAGCCCGCGCATTCACCCGAACACTGATCATGGGCGACTTCCCCTTTAAATGTTTGGCATGTTTTCTACCATTTGTATCACGTCAAAAAGGTCATAATAATGGATCCCAGTACAAATGATCAGACATGGTGGCCATCTGTAAATGTATGGTTGTTACGGATTCGCCCCTTGTACCTTTGATCGCCTCCTTAAAGGGATGGTAAAATGAACGTCATCAGTGTTTAAAGCGCTCTACCTATTGAAACAACTTTTTTAAAAGTTTGGAGAAATGGAGAACGTAGGAGACGTTCTTACCGATTTGTTAGTCAGTCATCCTCTCTCCAGCCTTAAATGGAGAGCAATAAATTGCACGAAGACATTAGGCATTTTGGTTTTTGCCCTGTGGTAATATCAGGGGTCCACTCTTTAGGACGGTTCCCTCTAATTGCCCCCTTTTCTGTGTTCTCGGTGATCAGCCCTTCCGATGATTACACCGCAACTTTTTTTTTTAACCTGTAACAACATCAGGTGTCACCGCAGGTTTTCTCCTGCAGATGACCGTGCAAGCCTTCCACATGCCAAGTTAGATGAACCAAGGAAGCGCTTGGAGTCTGGAATACGAAGAGTCCTAAGCGGATATGACGAGCGTCAGGCCGCTGCCTTGTTACAAGTAAAGCCCGTCGTGGCATACAGCAATAACGGGGACATACTTAGCCAATGACAGCGCTGATAATTAGCTGTCATGACTTTAAAAAAAAGCGATAATCCCGCCGTCCCATTCAACAATCAATGGCGGCCAGAAACAGCGTTAACTAATCTCCATTTGTAAGAAAATAATTAAAAATGCTTTATATGATTTCCCGTGCCTAGAATGCCCGCCACCATCCGATCATTTCTCCTAAAAACGCAGGATGGATAATATATAACATCAATCAATTAAAAATTCCTATAATCAGGCATCGGATATTCTGGGTCATTTAAAGAGATACTCCTGGAAATTACCAGAATTTCTGGATAATCAGATGCCAGATTAAAGGAATTTGACAGTATGTTGTTAGTACTAGTGACGTAATGATAACATTTAGCTCTACTACATCTACATACAAGCGTTCTCTTATTTGGTTCCAATAAAACTCAGCCTGAAACGTATAAATGCAGCAGAGCTGTGTTTGTCATGTATCATTTTATAACACTATAGCAAAATTTTACATAAAAAAGCAGGTATTCCCATGTAGACTCAAGTCCTGAGTAAGATATTCAGCTACCTGTAAATATAGTTTTATTATTTTCTATCTAATATAACTCAGCCTAAAAGGTATAAATGCAGCAGAGCTGTGTTTGTCATATATCATCTTATCTTAATAATCTACGCAGGACTGCAGTTAACCTATTACAGGACTTCGATAAGATATTCAGCTCTGCTACATATATACAGCTGGTGTCATTACTTCCAATATAACTCATCCTGATAGTACATATGCAGCAGGCTGTGTTTGTCATACCATCTTATCTGAATGTCTCAATATTCTCCATCAAAAAAGCCAGTGCACTTTTAACAGATGTAGACCCAGGACCTGACTAACATTTAGTTCTGTTAAACCGATATATACACTCTTTCCAACAAAACTCTGTCTACAGTGAACAAAAATGCAGCAGTGCTGAGTTTGTCACATATCATAATATCTCAATACTGTGCACAGGACGGCAGGTGTTCTTACATTCAGCTCTGCTACATCTGCAATATTCACACCTTCACTCCAAATCTTATTCTAGAAAACTCAGCATAAAAAGTACAAATGTAGTAGTGCTGAGTTTGTCATTGCATCATAATATATCCGCATTACAGAGACTTTATCATTGCACATTGGTGCCACACGCGTGACGTTGTCCCACAATATAAAGACGTCACTACGTATAGAGGCGCCGAGGAGGAGGGTCTCCGTTCTCTGGCCCGGTGACCAGAGACCACTGACGTGACCGCTTGGCCAGGGTCCTGGAAATCTTTTTGCTAAACTATGCTGTACATAAACGATGCAGACCCAGGAACCTCATAACATATCCAGCTCTGCTACATCTAAATACACTTATTTTTTAAGATTCTATTGCAGATTTCATCATATTTGTTGGAAAAATAGTAGAAGACCCCCGAGACCCCATTGGCTCTCATTTTTGGTTGTCTAGTCTTATGAAATGATAGCTTATATGTGAACCCAACCTACATCTGACAAAACCCCCAGCCTAACATGTAGATGTAGTAGTGCTGAGTTTGCAATTTAGTAAACTCACAGAGACTAAACACTGCCCAATTCACCCTTTCGGCTCTGCTACATGCGATGCTTTAGACCTGTTCCTCCCGTCATGGGAAAACTGTACTTTCCATAAAAAACGAGGAGAAACTTTCCCTCCGGCTGACGCAGCAAGTCTCTGCTACTATTTTCAGGATTAACCTATAATTGTTTTAAAACTTGGTGAGCAAATCGTTGCCAGAAAACTCCTGACAAAGAAAAAAAAAATAAAGTGTTGTGAGCACATGGCGGGTTCTTGCTTCCGAGAAGGAGGGAGAAGCCAAGACCCCCAGACAGTACGGTGAGGAAATCAGAATATCCGTCATATGTGAGCACAAATAATACCGCTCACTAATGCACGTCTCTATTATCTGACACTGTGTTTTGGCGGCTGCTTAACAATAGTAATCTGCAAAAAGCGCGCTGGGAGAGCGGACCCCTCTGCTCCGCTGTCACCGCAGCTGTGTGTCCTGATAGACCGTGCGGCACCTCCGTCTCCATCCAACAGCACTAAACGGGATGTGGAAAATCCCACAGCTGCCATCGCTCCGCTCCCTAATAAACTGGTATGACAGCTCTTACTATTAGCGCACTAGCTGGAGAACTAGAACTCCCAGCATGGCTTACTCTAAACCAGCTGAGGAGCAGAAGCAATCAGTGGTCTGCAAACGACAACCTCCTTTTGTGGTGGAACTACTACTCCTAGCATATCTTGCAAACTTAAAAGCTGCAAAATATGGCCGACCTCTCCTGTTTTAGCTTCCTATACATTGTAGTACAACTACTCCCATCATGACCCCGGACTTGGAATCAGGGATCCGCAGCCTACTGCTCTCCTGCTGTAGAACTACAACTCTCAGCATGCTGAGAACAGGGGAGGTTATGACGTCATCTGCAACCTGTGACTTTCTAGATTTGTGCGACTACAACTCCCACCATGCTAAGAGTTATAATCAGTAGTCTGCAACCTGTGACTTTCTAGTTTGTGCGACTACAACTCCCACCATGCTGTGAGTTATAATCAGTAGTCTGCAACCTGTGACTTTCTAGTTTGTGCGACTACAACTCCCACCATGCTGTGAGTTATAATCAGTAGTCTGCAACCTGTGACTTTCTAGTTTGTGCGACTACAACTCCCACCATGCTAAGAGTTATAATCAGTAGTCTGCAACCTGTGACTTTCTAGTTTGTGCGACTACAACTCCCACCATGCTGTGAGTTATAATCAGTAGTCTGCAACCTGTGACTTTCTAGTTTGTGCGACTACAACTCCCACCATGCTGTGAGTTATAATCAGTAGTCTGCAACCTGTGACTTTCTAGTTTGTGCGACTACAACTCCCACCATGCTAAGAGTTATAATCAGTAATCTGCAACCTGTGACTTTCTAGTTTGTGCGACTACAACTCCCACCATGCTAAGAGTTATAATCAGTAATCTGCAGGGTGTGACTTTCTAGTTTTGTGCAACTACAACTCCTAACATGCTAAGATTAGACGAGGTTATAATCAGCAGTCTGCAATTTGTGATTTTCTCATTGTATGGAACTACAACTTCCAGCATGTTAAGAACTAAATAGAGTTATAATTAGTATTCTGAAAACTATGACATTTCAGGTTTTGTAGAACTACTACACCCAGCATGATTTGCAGACTAAAAAAAGGAGAAGTCATAAGTAGTCTGCAACCCCGGCTCCCAACTTGTATCAGAACTACAACGCCCAGCATGGAGGTTTGCAGCCATTAGGTGTAAAACAACAAAAACTCCCATTACGAAGGGTGTACCAGTGGTGAGGGAATGCTGGGAGTTGTAGTTTCACCATGAGCTGCAGCTCTACCTATGGGGCAATTATTTCCAATTACCTGTGGTTAATCGCTTCCTAAGTCGCGGAGGAGAAGATGACAAGTTTTGCATTCTAGGAAAATATAAAAAAGGAACTCTCCTTCACACCGACTTCAGGATAAATAGGTTTAGGATTAGCGCTAATCCTCCGACTTCTAACATGCAAATCAATGCAACTTCAGACTCATAAGGTAGCGAGAGTCTCCGCGCCAGGCAGATGAAAGCGGCAGCTTCACATGATAGCAGCCCAGATAGCGACGCTTTCATCTGATGATTAAACGACTGCTTATTACATAGAACTACGGAGAAGAGGAGAGGTCAGTGCCACGCCGCAGACCCGGGGGGCGCTCCGTAATCCCACCCCGAGACTGAGAAGATGAGGGCACTGTAAGCTATAGACGCTTATTGGGGTGCAGCCTTTCTTTCTAGTTTTACTAACACTATGGTCCGTGGTAATCTATGAATATAGGCGGTGTTTATGACTCCAGTAAATTAGTGATGAGCGAGCATGCTCAGACCAGGCGTTATCCGAGCACGCTCAGGCAAGGCGGTATCCGAGCATTGCTCAGACCAGGCGTTATCCGAGCATTGCTCAGGCAAGGCGGTATCCGAGCATTGCTCAGGCAAGGCGGTATCCGAGCAATGCTCAGACCAGGCGTTATCCGAGCATTGCTCAGACCAGGCGTTATCCGAGCATTGCTCAGGCAAGGCGTTATCCGAGCATTGCTCAGGCAAGGCGGTATCCGAGCATTGCTCAGGCAAGGCGGTATCCGAGCATTGCTCAGGCAAGGCGGTATCCGAGCATTGCTCAGGCAAGGCGGTATCCGAGCATTGCTCAGGCAAGGCGGTATCCGAGCATTGCTCACGCAAGGCGGTATCCGAGCATTGCTCACGCAAGGCGGTATCCGAGCTTTGCTCAGGCAAGGCGGTATCCGAGCATTGCTCAGGCAAGGCGGTATCCGAGCATTGCTCAGGCAAGGCGGTATCCGAGCATTGCTCAGGCAAGGCGGTATCCGAGCATTGCTCACGCAAGGCGGTATCCGAGCATTGCTCACGCAAGGCGGTATCCGAGCTTTGCTCAGGCAAGGCGGTATCCGAGCATTGCTCAGGCAAGGCGGTATCCGAGCTTTGCTCAGGCAAGGCGGTATCCGAGCATTGCTCACGCAAGGCGGTATCCGAGCTTTGCTCAGGCAAGGCGGTATCCGAGCATTGCTCAGGCAAGGCGGTATCCGAGCATTGCTCAGGCAAGGCGGTATCCGAGCATTGCTCAGGCAAGGCGGTATCCGAGCATTGCTCAGGCAAGGCGGTATCCGAGCATTGCTCAGGCAAGGCGGTATCCGAGCATGCTCTTGTGCTGAACGAGTGTCTTCTTTGTGCTCGAAAAGTATATTCGAGTCCCCGATGCTGTTCGACAACCACAACACATGCAAGGGATTGCCTGTTTGTTAGGTAATCAGTGCTTGTGTTGAGGCTGTCGAACGAAGAAGACACTCGTTCAGCACACGAGCATGCTCGGATAATGCCGTAAAGAGTACGCTCGCTCATCACTACCGAAGATGCCAAATCCAAAAATAATGGAATTTTTCCGATTTATTAAACTATAAATCTATCAATGATGATAGCAAAGAAAGCAAAAAGGAAAAATGTAGCAAGAAGTTTATAAAATTTGACCATATCTGGTCTCGGATGTCCATCTCTTTGGGTCGTGGAAAAAAATTAAAATGGCACCGTACCTGCAATATTCTCCTGCTTCGGGCAAATTCCTTTCGTAGGTGTGAGAAGACGGTCTTCCTCATCGGGCGTGACTTGGATACCGATTTCCACCGGCTCTGCCACTTTCCTGAGCTCGGAGCGAGATGGGGGCGGAGGACTACTTTTATCCAGACTCTTTTCATAGCAGCCTCCGCTCGGACCTCCGCACTGTTTTTTCTTGTGCTCTATAAAAACCAAGATGTCTCCCAGCGGGAAGTTCATTTGACACTGTCCACATGTTAACAAGTCTGGGTCATTCCCGCTGCCGGACAGGCTAATGGTCCCCGGCTCTGGGATGGGAAGCCCGTCGTCCTCATCCGTGATTACCGTTTGGACATGGTGCTGTTCGGCTGAAATAGAGCAAATGAGAAATCGTGAGAATATTATTGTTTTCAAAACATTTTTCTAAATAAAAAAAAAAAACAAATTAATCACAGTTTAAAGCTGTGTTCACCTCGGTTTAAGGCTGTGTTCACATCAGTTTAAGGGCTGATAGGTAATTTAGATTGTGAGCCCCACTGGGTAAAAAACAATCATAATGTATGTAAAGCGCTGCTGAAAATGAGAATGCTATATAAGCAAACATAATAAATAAGGGCTCTTTCAGATGTCAGTTTTTCTCGTACAAGTGCTATCCATGTGTTTCACAGACAGCACTTGCACCTATAGCAGTGAATGGGGCCATTGACATTGACCAAACTTGGATGAAACTGATAAATAAAAACCACTGATGAAACTCTGACCAATTTCCTTGGAATAGGCCATCAATATCTGATCATTGATCAGCTGCTCCCGATGCTGGCGGTGGCCAAAAGTGCTCAACAGGGGCGGATGTGCAGTAATCGCTGTGGCCATTATACAGCTGACAGAGCTGTGCAACTAAGGGTATGTGCACACGCTGCGGATTCTGCAAAATCCGCAGGTCAAAAGACCTGTGGTTTATCTGCGGATTAGCCTGCGGGTTTGCCCTGCGGATTATCACCTCTACAGTGGAGGAGATGGCAAACTGCAGCGTAATCCACAGAAAAGAATGACATGTCAATTCTTTCTGCGGATTGGAAACCGCAGCAAAAACCGCGCGGAAAATTCCGCACCGTCTGCACTGCGGTTTCCATAGGTTATGATGGTACTGTACAACGCAGCTAATTCTGCTGCAGATCCGCAGGGCCAAAACCGCTGAGGATCCGCCATCAGAATCCGCAGCGTGTGCACATAGCCTAAATATTTCCAACCGCTGTTGACACTGAGAACAGCTGATCAGCAGGGGTGCCGGATATCACTGTAAAAGTCCTGGATAACCCCTTTAAGGCTATTGTCATATCAGTTTAAGACTCTGTTCACATCGATTTAAGACTCTGCTCACATCGCTTTAAGGCTGAGTGCACATCAGTTTAAAGCCGTGTTCACATTGGTTTAAGGCCATGTTAACATCAGTTTAACACTCTGTTCATACAGTTTTAAGGCTCTGTTCCCATTGGTTTAAGGCCGTGTTCTCATCGTTTTAGGCTCTGTGCACACAGTGCGGTTTCTACTGCGGATCCGCAGCGGATCTGCAGGTGATGTACAGTACCATTATAGCCTATGTAAAAAAAAACCCCGCTGTGCACATGCTGCGGATTTTTCCGCGCGGTTTTTGTGCGGAGGAAAAAAAAGCAGCATGTGACTTCTTTTGTGCGGTTTTGCAGCAGTTTTCCACCTGCTCCATTCTACAAATCCGCAGGGGGAAAACCGCACAAAAACGGCAGTAAAACCGCAAAAAAAAAAGGAAGAAATCCACAGGAAAAATGCAGGTCATTTGACCTACGGATTTAATCAAATCCGCGCAGAAAAATCCGCGGGACGATCCGCACCGTGTGCACATAGCCTTAAGGCCGTGTTCCCGTTGGTTTAAGGCCGTGTTGCCATCGGTTTAAGGCCGTGTTCCCGTTGGTTTAAGGCCGTGTTCCCATCGGTTTAAGGCCGTGTTCCCGTTGGTTTAAGGCCGTGTTCCCATCGGTTTAAGGCCGTGTTCCCGTTGGTTTAAGGCCGTGTTGCCATCGGTTTAAGGCCGTGTTCCCGTTGGTTTAAGGCCGTGTTCCCATCGGTTTAAGGCCATGTTCCCGTTGGTTTAAGGCCGTGTTCCCGTTGGTTTAAGGCCGTGTTCCCGTTGGTTTAAGGCCGTGTTGCCATCGGTTTAAGGCCGTGTTCCCATCGGTTTAAGGCCGTGTTCCCATCAGTTTAAGGCCTTGTTCCCGTCGGTTTAAGGCCATCGTAAATTCTGACATATTTGATGGGAAAAGTATTCTGAATTCTTGCAATCTTCCTCTTAAAATTATGGCCATATTGAAGGAACCTGAAGGGCCCCATTATTTCAATAGGCTACATCCCCTGATGGAAATCATAAAGCAGATGTGAACAGAGCTTTATCTCTACCCCTTTTTATCTAGGTGGATTTACCACCCAGATGTCTTGGAAAGCTGGGTAACAGCGATCAAAGCCGCCAGGTAGATATTCTTAAAAGGAAACACCCTATTACTCTGCATCCTCAAGTTTTTAACAGCTACAGACAGTCACATTCAGCCTCCACGTATTAGATACCTGAGTGTTAACCTACCCAGAGAAAATGGAACCTTTTTTTTCCCCATAAAGCGCGCCTGAGGACATCTGTGTTAAAGCTATCAGTGGCATAAACAAGTCTAAAAACAGATAATGTCTCTTAATAACTACGCTGATTCCTGTAACGCTCCCCTCCCCCGCTCCATGCTCCCCGTCGCAGGAGATGCAGCGTGCCCTTGGCGGTACATATCACTCCAGATCATACCTGTATCCTCTCACTCGAATTAATTATATACATCCACTATGTCTCACTGCATTAAAAAATGAATATGGTAAATAAAAATTAAAAAGCACAACAAAATAAAATAAAATTCTAAAAAAAAAGGAAAAAAAAATGTTAAAATTCTGCTGCATCGGCCATCATGATGTCAACCGTAGCCACATCCTCTCCTAACTATAACTTGTATTGTACCAGACAACAATCAGCCGGCGAGATTATGCAGGGTTGTAATTAATTGCAAAGAAAAGTCGAAAAATGTGGCAGATGCAAATTATTTTTTATCTTTTTTTTTTTTGCAATTTAAGTGAGAACATTATGCCAAATATATATTGGGTAAATTAAATGAATTGTTAGGAAAAAAAAATTGACAGGTTGCCTAAGAAAAATTTTTTTAAAAAATAAATTAAAAAATCCCGGAAATAAGGTTTTGTTTACCCCGTTCTGCGCTGTAGGTTTTTTCTTTTTATTTTTCTGAGCATATTTTTCACAAAACTGTCAAAAAAAATGTAAAGTATGGCTCCCATGTTGGTAATATATGTCATATTTTCACACAAGGCAGACAAGGTGCTTCACAAGTTTAGTTTTCACGGCTGATACAATGAATATGTCATGTAATATCACCAGGCTCATTAGTATCATATAATGCAGCAGCTGCTCCCTGGATGTGTCTGGCTCTAGGAAAGCTGGGTGACAAACTATCGGCCCGTCATTAGACAGGGGCAGTCACTCAGCTTTTCCAAATTTATATAGTAAGAAAGCCAGAGAAATTGGTTGCCGCGCACCTTTTCCAAAAAAATGAATTAAAAAAATGAATACCGTAACTGTAATAATTAGATTTAATTGGGATCTAAAAAGAAAAAAAAAAACAAATAAATCAAAATAATGCTCAATAGGACCCTACAGAAAATCCCTCCTCGATAATCTGCAAAAAAAAAGGTGAAGAACTTTAAAAAAACGCCCATTTCAGCATCCAATCAGATGATTGCTCTCAGCATAATAAAAACTTTGCTAATAGGACGAGCTGAAAAAGAGGTGTACCCCCTTACCCCGCCCTCCCTATAGAAGAAGCAGAGCTCAGGTGTATTTTTTGGTTTGTTTTTTGTTTAACATAGGACTGAGCGGAGTTCTATGCATAAAGGCACAAACGGGTTAAATAGCAAGTTCAGCTCTGCTACATCATGGTATCCCGTCGCCGAGTTCTGCAAAGCCGTTCATAGGTTTAAGTCGCTCGCATTATATTCTTATGTATTCCTTAAGTAATTTAGCAGTCACAGCTCAGTTAAAAAAAAAAAAAAAAAAAAAAATCAGTAATTCGGGTACCTACGAAACCTGAATTATTTTTTGGTTTTAAGCCCAAGTCGTTATTCATTTACCCTGATTTATAGAATGCAAAGAGACCGATATCTTAACCTGGATGGTTAGAGTTAACCCGCATATTACTAACCAACCAGTCCATGATCAAATGCCATATAAATCTGGAATCGACCCCCAACCCTGCACCAAGTATCTGATAGTTTTGAGATTTTCTCTATTTCGCACCCTGGATTTTCACAGATGTAGCTGAGCTGAATTTGTCATTTAGCTCCTTAGGCTTGATTACGATAATGCAATGTCAGGCCATTTAAAAGGTGGCCTAACTGGGGTGCCCCAACATTTACTGGTGCGATCTTAGGTAAATCTGTATACATATATATATAGAATACACTATATCCAAATGGATACACACTATATCCAAATGGATACATCTTGCAAACTCAGCTCCGTTACACCTTGTAAATTTAGCTCTGCTACATCTTGCAAACTCAGCTCTGCTACACCTTGCAAACTCAGCTCTGCTACACCATGCAAACCCAGGTCTCCGACACCTGTATGCATTCTAATAATAGATCAATCACATTCCCCAGATACCGTAGACGCTGCAGGATCCAAGTGCATTGAGGTAAAACTGTTTTATAAGCTCATGACGCTCACAGATCGGCTACACGGAGGGGGGATGTATCGGAATAGAGGAAGCTACATCAAGAACGCAGTCGACGTGGTTAAAAAAAAAAAAAGTCATTTTACACTGCTCTGCCTGAAAAATGAGACTCTTGACCACTTCAGCTTTGAAGGACTTGTCACAGATTACACCGCCATACTGCACGCCACTTAACCAATTAAGAGGATGGAAAAAAAGAGGAAAAAAAAAAGGTAATAGATCTGGAATATTAAGTCGCACCAGGAATAATTATTCCCATTCTCTCCTAAATTGTAATCGAAAATAAGGAGATTTTTGAAAAGTGAAATTAAAAAAAAAATGGAAAAAAAAAATAAAAATATATATATATATATAACTATATATGTATGCTGGTACGAGCTGCTGCAACGTAGACAAAGCAAAGAAATGCAAATTCTAATACCTGAGACAAAAAATGTCACAGGAGCTTCACAGGTAGCAAAGCCCAGAATGGAGCAGATGAAATGTTAGACGCATTGTATAAAGCAGATTTACAGGTAAATAGGACGATTGGGCAATATCACGTATCGGCAAGGATAAAAAAAAAAACTTAATGAAAAAAAAAAATTAAAATAGTAGATTTTCTTTTTTTTATTCTAGACAGGTAGATACACCGTGCACACAGATGCACACATATCTATAATATGTATTTTATTTTTTCGACAATTTTTAACACTGGTAACGTAAAACCGGTGTCAGTTTTTTTTTTCATCCAAAATAACAAAGCCTAATTTACATTCCGCCATTATTTATTTTTTTTTTTTTAACTGAATATCATCAAATCTTATTCTCCACTAATTCAACAAGAGGCAAAAATTCTGTCCCCAAATTTTGGATTAGGCGATTTTAATTTTTGCGCTTCCATTGTTTTTTCTTTCGGTTTATTTATTTTGGATTAAATTAAATGTTTTTGCATTTTTTTTACAGTTTTACATAGAAAAATATCTGCATAAAGTAACGTGATGTGGTGATTTAGTGCGATGCATTATGAAAGGGTCTCGTCTTTCTCACAGTTTGGGACCAGTTGCTGGAGCATCTAAGGTTTATTGAAAATATAAATATACTTTATTGAGAAGCGTTTATTGAACCTATAAATATTCGGGAGGTGTGGGGGGGGGGAATAATGCAAATCGTGAAAGACACGTTCCACAAAGAAAGGAAAAAGAGATGATGATACCTTCTGCACACAAGAAATCCAAATTTTATTTTTTCTTCTTTAAAAAAAAAATAAAAAATTCTGAAACATATACTGTAAGATACAACTTGGAACAACTTCTTTCAACTATTTCACGGCTGGGCAAAAATACAAGGATGGAGTAATTTTTTTTTTTTTTTTTTTTAAGCAATCAACCCGTACACGTTATATACACACTGAGGAATTAAGCATGATGAGATAAATTCCAATATTCTCCTTGTGTGTTGGAAAAGGACCCCCCACCATTCCCAGCCCCACTCTTTTCGTAAATGTGAAAGATGTGGACACGGTCTGCAGCTCTCCTGCGTACAATATTGCAAAACGCAAGTCCAAGACTAGTCAGATACGTTTCTGCTACCCTATGTTTAAGGCTGAGAGCTCCTCTGACAGCTATGGTCTTTTGTCTGACCTAATTTATTTCTCTTGCAGATTAGCATGCATTCTATGCAAAAGATAATTCCCTCTTGTCCCCCTCCCCTTTTATTCCTCGGACCCTAAAAAATGAACACATAGATCAGCGATAGAGAAGCGCTGCATACTACTTTCACATAGGATACAGTGCACATGAGACTACTTACTACTACTTAGTGCACGTGAGACTGCAGACTACTTACTACTACTTAGTGCACGTGAGACTGCAGACTACTACTACATATAATACAGAGTGCACGTGAGAAAGCAGACTACTATTACATATAGTATAGAGTGCACGTGAGACGACAGAATACTACTTATAGTATAGAGTGCACGTGAGACTACAGACCACTAATTATAGTATAGAGTGCACGTGAGACTACATACTATTACTTATAGTATAGAGTGCACGTGAGACTACATACTACTACTTATAGTATAGAGTGCATGTGAGACTACATACTATTACTTATAGTATAGAGTACACGTGAGACTACATACTACTACTTATAGTATAGAGTGCATGTGAGACTACATACTATTACTTATAGTATAGAGTACACGTGAGACTACATACTATTACTTATAGTATAGAGTACACGTGAGACTACATACTACTGCTTATAGTATAGAGTACACGTGAGACTACATACTATTACTTATAGTATGGAGTGCATGTGAGACTACAAACCACTACTTATAGCATAGCGCACACGTGAGACTACATACTACTACTTATAGTATAGAGTGCACGTGAGACTACATACTATTACTTATAGTATAGAGTGCACGTGAGACTATATACAACTCATTTATAGTATAGAGTGCACGTGGGACTATATACTACTACTTGTAGCGTGTACGTGAGACTGTATACAACTACTTATAGTATAGAGTGCACGTGAGACTACATACTACTACTTTTAGCGTGCACGTGAGACTACAGACTATTACTTATAGTTTAGAGTGCATGTGAAACTACAGACTACTACTTATAGTACAGAGTGCACGTGATACTATATACAACAACTCATTTATAGCATAGAGTGCACGTGGGACTATATACTACTACTTGTAGCGTGTACGTGAGACTGCACACTACTACTTATAGTATAGAGTGCACGTGAGACTATATACTACTACTTGTAGCGTGCACGTGAGAGTACAGACCATTACTTATAGTTTAGAGTGCACGTGAAACTACAGACTACTACTTAAAGTACAGAGTGCACGTGAGACTATATACTACAACTCATTTATAGTATAGAGTGCACGTGGGACTATATACTACTACTTGTAGCGTGCACGTGAGACTACATACTACTTATACTATAGAGTGCACGTGAGACTACATACTACTACTTATAGAGTGCACATGAAACATACCACAACTTACTTATAGAATAGAGTGCTTGAGAGACTACATACTACTATAGTATTGAGTGCTTGTGAGACTACATACTACTACTTATAGTATAGCATACACGTTAGTCTACATACTACAACTTATAGTATAGAGTGCTCGTGAGACTACATACTACAACTTACTTATAGTATAGAGTGCACATGAGACTACATACTACAACTCACTTATAGAATAGAGTGCACGTGAGACTACATACTACTACTTATAGAGTGCACATGAAACAACATACTACAACTTACTTATAGAATAGAGTGCTTGAGAGACTACATACTACTATAGTATTGAGTACTTGTGAGACTACATACTACTACTTATAGTATAGCATACACGTTAGTCTACATACTACAACTTATAGTATAGAGTGCACGTGAGATTACATACTACAACTTACTTATAGTATAGAGTGCACATGAGACTACATACTACAACTCACTTATAGAATAGAGTACACGTGAGACTGCATACTACTACTTATAGAGTGTACGTGAGACTATATACTACTTATAGTATAACGTGCAAGTGAGACTACATACTACTACTTATAGCATAGCGTACACGTGAGACTACATACTACTACTTATACTATAGAGTGCACGTGAGACTACATACTACTACTTATAGTATAGAGTACACGTGAGACTACATACTTCTACTTACAGTATAGAATGCATGTGAGACTACAGACTATTACTTATAGCTTAGAGTGCACGTGAAACTTCAGACTACTACTTATAGTATAGAGTGCACGTGAGACTATATACAACTCATTTATAGTATAGAGTGCATGTGGGACTATATACTACTACTTGTAGCGTGTACGTGAGACTGCATACTACTACTTATAGTATAGAGTGCACGTGAGTCTACATACTACTACTTTTAGCGTGCACGTGAGACTACAGACTATTACTTATAGTTTAGAGTGCATGTGAAACTACAGACTACTACTTATAGTACAGAGTGCACGTGATACTATATACAACAACTCATTTATAGTATAGAGTGCACGTGGGACTATATACTACTACTTGTAGCGTGTACGTGAGACTGCACACTACTACTTATAGTATAGAGTGCACGTGAGACTATATACTACTACTTGTAGCGTGCACGTGAAACTACAGACTACTACTTATAGTACAGAGTGCACGTGAGACTATATACTACAACTCATTTATAGTATAGAGTGCACGTGGGACTATATACTACTACTTGTAGCATGCACGTGAGACTACATACTACTTATAGTATAGAGTGCACGTGAGACTACATACTACTACTTATAGAGTGCACATGAAACAACATACTACAACTTACTTATAGAATAGAGTGCTTGAGAGACATACTACTATAGTACTGAGTGCTTGTGAGACTACATACTACTACTTATAGTATAGCATACACGTTAGTCTACATACTACAACTTATAGTATAGAGTGCACGTGACACTACATACTACAACTTACTTATAGTATAGAGTGCACATGAGACTACATACTACAACTCCCTTATAGAATAGAGTACACGTGAGACTGCATACTACTACTTATAGAGTGTACGTGAGACTATATACTACTATAGAGTGCACGTGAGACTACATACTACTACGTATAGAGTGCTCATGAGACTACAACCTACAACTTTCTTATAGTATAGAGTGCTCGTGAGACTACATACTACAACTTACTTATAGTACAGAGTGTATGTGAGACTACAGACTACTACTTATAGTATAGAGTGCACGTGAGAATACAGACTACTAGTTACAGTACAGAGTGCATGTGAGACTACATACAATTTACTTATAGTATAGTGTGCACATGAGACTACTCACTACTGCTTATAGAGTGCACGTGAGACTACATACTACTACTTGTAGCGTACACGTGAGACTACATACTATTACTTGTAGCGTGCACGTGAGACTACAGACTACTACTTATAGTATAGAGTGCATGTGAGACTACAGACTACTACTTACTGTATAGAGTGCACGTGAGACTATATACTACTGTCTACTTATAGGATATAATACACGTGAGACTGAAGACTACTACCAACCTATAAGATATAGTTCACACGAGACTGCATACTACTGCCTACCTATAGGATATAGTGCACATGAGACTGCACACTACTACTTACTTATAGTATAGAGTTAATGCGAGACTTCAAACTACTGCCCACCTATAGGATATAGTGCACGAGACTGCACACTACTATTTACTCATAGTATAGAGTGAACGCGAGACTGCAGACTAATGCCCACCTATAGGATATAGTTCACGCGAGATTGCATAATACTACTTTCCTATAGAATGTGTCCACATGAGAATGAATACTACTATTTTCCTATAAGATATAGTGCATGCGAGACTGCATATTACTGCCTATCTATATAGGATCTAGTGAGCACAAGACTGCATACTACTATCATCCTACAGTATACAGTGCACATGAGACTGCACACTCCTGCCTATCCATAGCATACAGTGCACATGAGACTGCACACTCCTGCCTATCCATAGCATACAGTGCACATGAGACTGCACACTCCTGCCTATCCATAGCATAGAGTGCTCGTGAGACTGCACACTCCTGCCTATCCATAGCATAGAGTGCTCGTGAGACTGTACCCTCCTGCCTATCCATAGCATAGAGTGCATGTGAGACTGTACACTCCTGCCCATCCATAGCATAGAGTGCATGTGAGACTGTACACTCCTGCCCATCCATAGCATAGAGTGATCGTGAGACTGTACACTCCTGCCTATCCATAGCATAGAGTGCTCGTGAGACTGTACACTCCTGCCTATCCATAGCATACAGTGCTCGTGAGACTGCACACTCCTGCCTATCCATAGCATACAGTGCTCGTGAGACTGTACACTCCTGCCTATCCATAGCATACAGTGCTCGTGAGACTGCACACTCCTGCCTATCCATAGCATACAGTGCTCGTGAGACTGTACACTCCTGCCTATCCATAGCATACAGTGCTCATGAGACTCTACACTCCTGCCTATCCATAGCATACAGTGCTCGTGAGAATGTACACTCCTGCCTATCCATAGCATACAGTGCTCGTGAGACTGCACACTCCTGCCTATCCATAGCATAGAGTGCTCGTGAGACTGCACACTCCTGCCTATCCATAGCATAGAGTGCATGTGAGACTGTACACTCCTGCCTATCCATAGCATACAGTGCTCGTGAGACTGCACACTCCTGCCTATCCATAGCATAGAGTGCTCGTGAGACTGCACACTCCTGCCTATCCATAGCATAGAGTGCATGTGAGACTGTACACTCCTGCCTATCCATAGCATAGAGTGCATGTGAAACTGTACACTCCAGCCTATCCATAGCATAGAGTGCATGTGAGACTGCACACTCCTGCCTATCCATAGCATAGAGTGCTCGTGAGACTGCACACTCCTGCCTATTCATAGCATAGAGTGCATGTGAGACTGCACACTCCTGCCTATCCATAGCATAGAGTGCTCGTGAGACTGCACACTCCTGCCTATCCATAGCATAGAGTGCATGTGAGACTGTACACTCCTGCCTATCCATAGCATAGAGTGCATGTGAAACTGTACACTCCAGCCTATCCATAGCATAGAGTGCATGTGAGACTGTACACTCCTGCCTATCCATAGCATACAGTACTCGTGAGACTGCACACTCCTGCCTATTCATAGCATAGAGTGCATGTGAGACTGCACACTCCTGCCTATCCATAGCATAGAGTGCTCGTGAGACTGTACACTCCTGCCTATCCATACCATACAGTGCTCGTGAGACTGTACACTCCTGCCTATCCATAGCATACAGTGCTCGTGAGACTGCACACTCCTGCCTATCCATAGCATAGAGTGCTCGTGAGACTGCACACTCCTGCCTATCCATAGCATAGAGTGCATGTGAGACTGTACACTCCTGCCTATCCATAGCATACAGTGCTCGTGAGACTGCACACTCCTGCCTATCCATAGCATAGAGTGCTCATGAGACTGCACACTCCTGCCTATCCATAGCATAGAGTGCTCGTGAGACTGCATACTACTTTTTTCCTACAGGATACAGAGCCTTTCAGCCTGCCACAAGCCAACAAGTTTATCATGGGTTATCATAAATAGGAAACTTGAAAAATGGGTGAATTTAAACATAACCCAAACTAAGGGCTCATACTCACATGCGAGAAACTCGGATGAGTCTCGCACGTCAATACCCGGCTCGGGAGCGGAGTGTGCGGCTGTATGTATTTCTATGCAGCTGAACGCTCTGATCCGAGTGCCGGCGGCAGTGTCGGTTATTGACGTGCGAGACTCGTCCGAGTTTCTCGCATGTGAGTATGAGCCCTAAGGGTCGGACTATTGAGAAGCTTTTTTTTTAAAAAAAAATAGTAAAACATTAAAAATATTTGTAAAAAATAATAAAATAAACAAAATGTATTTAAAAACAAATTAAAAAAAAGCTAAGATTATTACAGCGTGAAATTGAACAGACTTGGATAAATCTGCAGAATTTGGCCTAGGCTGATTGAGACGTACTTATGAACTTCAATCGCCCCCCCACCCCCATAACCACTAACATAGGAGGTGAGTGGACTTATTAAAGGTACAGACAAAAGCCTTTAAAGATTTGCATAAATAAAATGTTCCCTTTGTGCCTCGGATGCTGCAGCAGTAAACAGCCTTGTATGTCGATTTCATCGTTTCACAGTTAAAATCCTAGGAAGGAATTGAAACCAGCGACTCGCGATCCTGCAGGCTCGGAGCTCCCCCTAGTAGCCAGAATCTGTCACTTGTCTGCCTTCGGGGCACTGCTGAAATGTGCAGCTTCAAAAGAAACATAAGTCGCTGAGAAAAGTTTATTTTACAGAAATCGATCTGCAAAAACAACATGTATGGCCTGTGCACTGTCACCGGTAATGCTGCATACCTGGACAAGAGCCACAACCAATTGCTGGCCCTTTAAATCCACTACATTAAGACCAACACTATCCCCGAGACCCCCATCTGCCCATATCTCACCTTGCACAATTACGCCATTTTTTTGCAGGTAAGGGTAAATACGTTAGGTCTCAAAAACAACGCCGAGGCTGCGAGGCGGCACCCCGCTGTGGCCCTTTTAAGAAAATAAGATGCTTGCAAATCGGTCATTTAAAAAATAAATAGATAAAAAATGCTACAAATTATTTTACAAAAACATCTTGGATTTCAGAGAATGTTTTCGGGTGGTATATAAAATTGTACAAAATGTGATTCTGCGAAGTACGAGCGGCCAGGGGGCTCAGACGTAAAATATTAATCTGTGCATAGATATTTAGTGCGTACATGTGAGGTTCCTTCCTGCACTGCAAGAGACGCCCAACCACAATCATTTTCCTGTGCGATGCTACCTGTTGGCAACGAAGGGGTTTGCGACCTTCATAAGCCGCTTCTCACGGCTGTTTTATTCTATTTTTTTTCCCCATAAACGACTATTAGGATATATGATTAATACACAAAACGAGTGGAGTTCACATGATGCAAACCATACAGTTGGAAAGCCGCCTGCCACCTGTCCTCTCATGGGAAGATCTGCCATCTTTTCGTGCACTGACTGATGAAATCCTAAGGTTGAGATTATGTCATTTATACACTAGAACACTTGAAGTGTGGGTCTATATTAAATAAAGAGGGAAGGAATGAAAGGAAGAAGGTGCCCTTTAATTGCTTGTCAAGAGGTAGCATGCACTATCCATTGATATAACACGAGCGTGCAAGAAAGAAAGAGCAAGAGAGAGAAAAAGTAAGTGTGAGAGAAAGAGCGTGAGAGAAAATGAATGAAAGAAAAAGCGTGAGAAAGAGAGAAAGAAAGGTGTGAGAAAGAAAGAAAACTGTGAGAGCATGAGAGAGAAAGAAACAAAGAAAGAAAAAGAGGAATAGAGGAAGAAGATAGATGTGAAATAAAAAAAGGCAAAAAAGTACGAAAAAGGGTGAAAGAAGAAAGGAAAGAAAAAAGTAGAGAAAAAGAAAGACTGAAAGTTAGATACAGAAAATTATAATAGTAGACTGATAGATATAATGTAATGTACACATGGCTATTCATAAACACATTAAACATATACATTCACAGATACAGTACACAGATAAACACATATAAAAGTACATGTATTGTACACACATATATAAGACTACATACTGTACACACACACATATAAGCACTTGTACACACATGTATGCACACATGCTGTACATATACACATTACTGTACATACATACACATATACAAGCCCATATCCTGTACACACGTACACATATATAAGCACATGTACTGTACACACAGATATACGTACTGTACACACAAACATATAAGCACTTGTATTGTACATACATGTATGCACATATACTGTACATATATACACAATATAAAAGCACATGTACTACACACACACGCACATATACTGTACACACATACACATAGATAAGCACATGTACTTTACTCACATATAAAATCACATGTACTGTACACACATACGCAATATAAAAGCACAGGTACACAGGCATATACTGTGCACACATATATAAGCACATGTACTGTACACCCATATACATAGTTAAGCACATGTACTGTACACACAAGCACATGTACACTACACACATACACATAAGCGCATATACTGTACACACACAAGCACATGTACTGTAAACACATTACACACACAAGCACATACTGTACATACATTACATACACAAGCACATATACTGTACACACATTACACACACAAGCACATATACTGTACATATATTACACGCACAAGCAAATATACTGTGCACACATTACACACACAAGCACATATACTGTACACACATTACACACACAAGCACATATACTGTACACATTACACACACATAAGCACATATACTGTACACACACATAAGCACATATACTGTACACAATTTACACACACAAGCACATATACTGTGCACACATTACACACACAAGCACATATACTGTACACACATTACACACAAGCACATATACTGTACACATTACACACACATAAGCACATATACTGTACACACACATAAGCACATATACTGTACACAATTTACACACACAAGCACATACGCTGTACACACATTACACACACACATACATAAGCACAAATACTGTATACACATACAAAAGCACATGTACTGTACACGTCCACACACTATACACTGCACTATTCCCCTAACATAGGTGTAACGTAAACTAGGAAACTTTGCTCATGACTTGGTTGTTATCATCCAGGCCGATCAGTGCTCAGTGCAGTGATGAGGACGTAGGCCTGAGTATCAGCGAAAATCCCTCCTCAGCGATTATTACAGATAGGTCACCATTCACCCCTGTGGTTTGCTGTTCTTAACTACAAAACACGACAGTCCGCCATCCCCAACGCATGCAGGTAGAAGAGCGACCTTTTTCTTTTTTTTTGTGCCAATTCAGTGCGAGCCTATAAGGTGATAGGCATCTGATGCAGCGCGCTCACTCGTCCCAGTCACCAGATTCCTATATAACACAAACCAGAGGGCTTTTACACAATAAACAATAAAAACTGGTTTGACTACTCTCTCTCCACCACATCTGCAGGTATTTTCATGCTACAACATGGACGCTTTCCCTCGCTCACCCCTTCAGGTTTCTTGCTTTATTTATGATTCTGATTATTACATATCGGTCTGGTTATATATTATTTGCAACTCGGGTCTGCACCAGTAGGGCCGGCCGCATGCTGCTTGGGATCACTTGTTTTCAGGTTTCTGGCCAGTAAGTAACGCTGCCTTGTTTATTCAGGAGATGCAAGCTAATCCACAGTAGAATCCAATAAGGGAGCCAGGCAGCAGCGTACGCCGTATACAATCAATATACTACAGCTCCTGATATCCAACCTACCAGGTCCCTTTAAATGTCTCTAACTTGCAAATCTATCACAAACCCCGACACGTCCCTTTTTTTCTTTTTCAATTAGGACTCCACGTAAGGTACGGAGATCACATTGTCATTTTTTTTCCCTTTGCATAATTTGCTAATCCCTTGGGCGTGGAGTAGGGGGAACCCCAACCCTACTTAACCCGTTTCTAAATTTGCAAAAATCTACAGGCATGCCTATACAAAACTACAGTGCCAATGCAAACACTTGCATTCGTATAGGATAAAAAGCTTAGGTCAAATACCATATAAACAGGAAAAAAACATATATATAGCAGACATTTGAAGAAAATGCAAAAAAAAATCTCCCCAAATTTTGCAACAATGTTGTAATTTTTTTTTCATTTTTCAAAGTTCTTCAATCAAGAGCAGAAATCATTAACCTAGAGCGTGACCGAGGGTGCACGCACCATGATCGACTGTGGCAAAGAAGGGGTTATGCCGTCTGCCAACGCCAACTTCATGAATATTCAAATCCCTCCAATGATGTCATTTCTGGATCACTGATCAATAGTCCCAAGATCAGGAGAGATGTAAACAGCAAAATATATTCCTACCTGATTCACGTCCCCCTGCATCCAGGACATATTTGGTGGGGAGGTTTAATAAAAATTATAAAAAAATAAAAAAAACAATGACAGCCCTCTGCATTTAAAGCTTCCATCTATGATACCATCCAGAGATCGAAAATTTAAATACACGGGAAAAAAAAAAATGAAAAATGTTACAATTTAAAACCAAATATTGGACCCAGGAATGAATGAGCAGATCTCTACACCAAGAGGTGCAAAAATACACCACAGAGGAGAGACGATCCCATCTCCAAAAATATAGCTAAAATCTATATAAATTGCCATATATGAAAACAAAAAATAATCCAAATAAGAGGGGAAGAAACATGGAACAGGGAGAGAAGGAAAGGCTGGTAGCGGAGCAGGCAGCTCTCCCCAGCAAGCCAGGGGAGGGGAGAGAATCCCTTATATATCCCTATATATATTTATTTATTTAAATTTGTTAAAATCTTCCATAAATATTCTGCCTTCCCCGGCTCTCCCCTTGCTACAGTCCCCCAGACACAGCAGACACCTAAGGGATGGGAAGACAGGGGCCGTGGGAGTCTTTACACTTTTATTTTTTAAAAGGTAGAAGGGGCCAGGATGAAAAGGAGACCATGCAGCCGCTTGTGAAGCCCGAGCAGGGGTGGGAAAATGAGCTGGACCCTGGGCTCCTGTCTCCTTGTGCTCAGAGCCTCCGGACCCTTGTCCCTATTTTGCCCATGTATGAACACAACTCTGACCCCATGTATGAACACGGTCCTGTCGGTATAGGCACCATGTATGGACGCAATCCCAAGCCTGTGTATGAGAAGAATCCCGAGCCCATGGACCCTCAAGAATGGATGTGTAACAACGTAGGGGCAGTCAAGTGTCCTGTATGCATGTAGGAACAGCCCAGACATGAACACGTCTCTCCACAATAAACCAAGTCGGAGCCACGTGTATGAATGCACTCCTGCATACTAGCACATGTACGAGTGCTGTCCTACATATACGTATGAACACATTCCTGCGCGTTAGAACATGTATGAGCAATGTATGCACACGGCACATGTATTTATATAGTCCTATCCACGTGTTCCATGCCATGTATGAACATTAGCCTTTCCCCAAGTGTGAACTCAGTCCTATTCCCATGTATGAACCCAGTCTTATCTCCATGTATCAAGAAAGTCCTGCTAACACGTAAGTACACAATCTTGTCCCTATCTACCATATGTATGAGCGAAGTCCTATCCACATGTATGACCGCGATGCTATCGCCATGTACTATATGTATGAATACAATGCTGCCCTGTGTGCTGTATGTATGAACACAACCCTGTCCATATGTATGACCTCAATGCGGTCACTATGTGCGATGTGTATGAACACAACCCTGTTCACCTGTATTACCACGGGGTACTGAACCCCTGTACCTGGCCAGATATGAACATTGTCCAATCCAAGTGTATGACCACAATGCAGTCTCTACACACCACATGTATGAATGAAGTTCTTTCCACATGTTTGACCTCATACTATACATACAAACACAACCCTGTCTACATGTATGACCATGATACTATCCCCATGTGTCCTGTCCTGTATTAACATAGTCCTGTCCAAATGTATGACCCCAATGCTGCCCCATGTTCTGTATGTATGAACACAACCCTGTCCACATGTATGACCTCCATGTTGTCCCCATGTACCGTATGTATGAACACAACCCTGTCCACATGTATGACCTCCATGTTGTCCCCATGTACCGTATGTATGAACACAACCCTGTCCACATGTATGACCTCCATGTTGTCCCCATGTACCGTATGTATGAACACAACCCTGTCCACATGTATGACCTCCATGTTGTCCCCATGTACTGTATGTATGAACACAACCCTGTCCACATGTATGACCTCCATGTTGTCCCCATGTACTGTATGTATGAACACAACCCTGTCCACATGAATATGACCTCCATGTTGTCCCCATCCCCATGTCCCCCATCCTTTATGAACACAACCCTTTCCAAATGTATGACCTAAATGTTGTCCCCATGTACTTTATGTATGAACACAACCCTGTCTACATGTATGACCTCCATGTTGTATCCATGTTCTGTATGTATGAACACAACCCTGTCCTCATGTATAACCTCCATGTTGTATCCATGTTGTATCCATGTTCTGTATGTATGAACACAACCCTGTCCACCTCCATGTTGTATCCATGTTCTGTATGTATGAACACAACCCTGTCTACATGTATGACCTCCATGTTGTATCCATGTTCTGTATGTATGAACACAACCCTGTCCACATGTATGACCTCCATGTTGTCCCCATGTCCCCCATCCTGCATGAACACGACACTAATGACCAACCACCAAATTTATTGACTACAGTCAGCCATTACAGATCTGCATGGTCACAGCAGGTATACAGCAGTATTAATGCTCGATGCCTGGCTATATAGCATAAAGCCGAGCTAAATACATGTGATGCCGCACTACACGACCATGTGTGCAGCACTATACTAACACATGACATTCACACTTTATCATGTGGTGCCTTTTATTTTACACACCGCGCCAACGACACGCCGAAACACCGAGCCTAAACTTGTAATGGGCCATACATGACGCCAGGCCGCCTCTGTGCTCGCATATATGGGGGATTTACTACTTTTCAAGTCACAGATAGATTATAAGCTGGTGGCTCGGCGTCGCCCTGCATTATACGGGCTTTTTGCCTTGCTGTGGTTACGTATGGAGCATGGATATTTTTCTAACATACGTTTATCCTAATTGTAACCGTGCTCGCTGGCAAATAGACGTCACGCATATCAAAAAGTGTGCCAATTCCCGCCATTACAGGTGTCTTGTGCCCTTTTGTAGGCGACTTGGCACACACATGGGCTGCAGACTAGCGATAGGAAAAGTTTAGAAGCCCGCTTCCCTGCATTCTTCACACGGGCCCCATTACTGCCTCTTGTCCGGGAACTTTATTCTGCCAGGTTTGCAGCAACCCAGGCCAAGTGAGTGCCAGCTCCATGGGAGAGCTCACTGCCCCATCTCCACTGTGCAGTCTCCCTCCCCTCCTAATACATTGATCCAGCACCCCTCCTCTCTCCCTCCCCAGACTCTGCTGCCAGTTTGGTTGCATTTCCATTTTACAACCAGGCAGTTGTAATTCTGTTAGAACCATGTGTTTGTCATTAGCTTTCCCCCAGCCTGTCCTGCCCACCTCCCTAGGATCCCCTCCTTTACCCTTCCAACTTTTAGCTGCACATTTCAGGTCTTCAGCCTCAGTGCTGTGCAATCTGACAATATTCTTTGCCGCAGGAATAATAATGATATTGATTTATTTTCTATAAAATGACCTGTGCAATCGGATCCTTGCAATCTTTTAATAATTACAACTGTACTAGATTGCATCGCATGAAGTGATCTGTGCAATCGGATCCTTGCAAACTTTTAATCATTGTAACAGATTCCATTGCATGAAGTGATCTGTACAATCTTTTATTATAACAGATCACATTGCATGGCCTGATCTGTGCAATCTTTTATTATAACAGATCACATTGCATGACCTGATCTGTACAATCTTTTATTATAACAGATCACATTGCATGACCTGATCTGTGCAATCTTTTATTATAACAGATCACATTGCATGGCCTGATCTGTGCAATCTTTTATTATAACAGATCACATTGCATGACCTGATCTGTACAATCTTTTATTATAACAGATCACATTGCATGACCTGATCTGTGCAATCTTTTATTATAACAGATCACATTGCATGGCCTGATCTGTGCAATCTTTTATTATAACAGATCACATTGCATGACCTGATCTGTACAATCTTTTATTATAACAGATCACATTGCATGGCCTGATCTGTGCAATCTTTTATTATAACAGATCACATTTCATGGCCTGATCTGTGCAATCTTTTATTATAACAGATCACATTGCATGGCCTGATCTGTGAAATCTTTTATTATAACAGATCACATTGCATGGCCTGATCTGTGCAATCTTTTATTATAATTATAACAGATCACATTGCATGGCCTGATCTGTGCAATCTTTTATTATAACAGATCACATTGCATGGCCTGATCTGTGCAATCTTTTATTATAACAGATCACATTGCATGGCCTGATCTGTGCAATCTTTTATTATAACAGATCACATTGCATGGCCTGATCTGTGCAATCTTTTATTATAACAGATCACATTGCATGGCCTGATCTGTGCAATCTTTTATTATAACAGATCACATTGCATGGCCTGATCTGTGCAATCTTTTATTATAACAGATCACATTGCATGACCTGATCTGTGCAATCTTTTATTATAACAGATCACATTGCATGGCCTGATCTGTGCAATCTTTTATTATAACAGATCACATTGCATGGCCTGATCTGTGCAATCTTTTATTATAACAGATCACATTGCATGACCTGATCTGTGCAATCTTTTATTATAACAGATCACATTGCATGGCCTGATCTGTGCAATCTTTTATTATAACAGATCACATTGCATGGCCTGATCTGTGCAATCTTTTATTATAACAGATCACATTGCATGACCTGATCTGTGCAATCTTTTATTATAACAGATCACATTGCATGGCCTGATCTGTGCAATCTTTTATTATAACAGATCACATTGCATGGCCTGATCTGTGCAATCTTTTATTATAACAGATCACATTGCATGACCTGATCTGTGCAATAATTTAATAATTATAACTATCAGATTTCATTGCATGGCCTGATCTGTGCAATCTTTTAATAATTATAACTATCAGATTTCATTGTAGGAAGTGATCTGTGCAATCTGATCCTTGCAATCTTGCATTAATAACTATAACAGATTGCATTGCATGACCTGATCTGTGCAACCTGGTGTTATCCAAGATGCCCAAACCTGCCTCAAATCCCTAATTTCCAGTTATTTGCATGGTATAGCGATAAATGCAATCTGGTCACTATAAGGGAAAACGAACCAGGTTGGGCCAAGTTTTAACCCATGTGGCACTGCAAATAATGACAACCAGAACTGATTGATGATAACCAATGCACTGTAGAAAGTGATACAAGCCGTACAAGTCCTAGGTGCCAAGCATTGCAGGAAGAGTCACTAATGCAGCACTGCGAGGCAGATCCGATGCTAATTGCTGCTAAATTGCATCCGATCGCATTGTACAGAGAGATCAGTGCAATCTGATCGGGACAAAGGCCACTATGCTTCATTAGATCTGCAGCTTCTGGTATCAGAAGACCAGGGGAAAAGCATAAAAATGAATGGAGAGAGGATCTGTCAAAAAAAGAGAATCACATGCGTCCTCCTGCAACTTTCCCAACTTCCCCCCAGTGCCAAACTTTTTCCTCCAGGCTCCCGTGCAGCCTGGCAGCAGCAGTGCCCCCCGACCATGCAGGCACTTACGTGGAATGATTTCCCTTTGTAATAAGTGCTGAGGGTTCCCTTGCTTGCGACGGGACATTGCAGTGGCATTTACAGTGGCATCGCCCGGAGATCTGCAAGCCAACCGGGGGACTCCTTCCTCCTCTCCCAGCACCTTCTTCCTCCTCCTCCTGCTCCTTCGCTCTCTGATCTCTTGCTTCCTCCTCCTGGTGCCTTCTTCTTCTTAAAATAAAAAAAAAAATAAAAAAATAAAAAATTCAGCAGAGCAGGAGCCGTGGGTGCCCCCTCTGTGCCAGGCAGCACTTCTCCTCCAAGTTACTAAATGCCGGTGCCCACTCCAATGGCACTTCTCCCATCAATGCCACAGCGAAAAAGACCAGTGCACAAAAAATGGGAGAAAACAAGAATAAACATCAAATACAAAATAAGAATAATCACTGACACTGCCAGAGGGGGAGCTGACCCTGCTGCCACCAGAGAGTGTCTGCTGCTAGCAGTCAGCCTGGCACTGCCCTGCAATTGACTGGCCAGCACTTTGCACTGCTCCACTTGGCTGGCACTGGGGGGAGGACTATTTCATGGTGAAGATGGCGGAGTCCTGGTTCTCTGGGAGCTCTCTGTCTCTCTATGGCTGGGGCTGCCTCTGTACAATGGGATAAAATTCAAGTTCAAGTACGGACGTGACGTTTAATCTGCACCAGAGACAAAAAGACCCAGAGACTGAGGAGCACTGGGGGCGACTAGTGGTGGCTCTTTAACATTGTACCCTGCCTGCATGCACGGTGCTGCTGGGTGTACACAAGGCAGGAGGAGGGAAGCCCGGCCACAGGGCGCCCTGCCCTCCTGCCGGCCACTGCCCTGCACTAGAGGAAAAGGGGTTAATGGCTGCAAGGAAGACAACGCGGGAGGAGATGGCACTTGTTTTTTGACACATGGCTTAACGCTTTATAACCCAAATGGCAGCTAGTGAAGGGTTAACACTTGTGAAAGGAAGAGCTGGGGAAAGGGTACAAAATGGGGCTTATCTATTTATCTCTTATATCATCTATTATCTATCTATTATATTATTATTATTATTTATTTAGAAAGCACCATTGCTTCCATGGTGCTGTACATGAGAAGGAGTTATATATAATCTATTACCTATCTATCTATTATCTGTTATCTATCTCATATATTATCTATTATCTATCTATATATCATCTATTATCTGTCTATGCCATATCTATCTATCATCTATCTCATATCATCTATTATCTATCTATCTATCATCTATTATCTATCTATGCCATATCTATCTATCTATTATCTATCTATCTAATATCTTTCTATTATCTATCTATCCATTATCGATATATCATCTGTCTATCTATCTCTATTATCCATCAATCTACTATCTACTATCTGTTTCATCTATCTATCTATCATCTAACATCTATTATCTATCTATCTATCATCTAATATCTATTATCTATCTATCTATCATCTAACATCTATTATCTATCTATCTATCATCTAATATCTATTATCTATCTATCATCTAATATCTATTATCTATCATCTAATATCTATTATCTATCTATCTATCATCTAACATCTATTATCTATCTATCATCTAATATCTATTATCTATCTATCATCTAATATCTATTATCTATCTAACTATTATCTCTCTATTATCTATCTATCATCTAATATCTATTATCTATCTAACTATTATCTCTCTATTATCTATCTATCATCTATCTATTTATCTATCTATCTACCTGTACAATCCTTTGCACAGCAGCCTCCTATTCCTCAGCACTATATACCCTCCATACCTAACACATCTCTGCCCCAGAGAGCTTACAATCTACCAGAGAGGAGCGGGGATGTCATGTGTGCGTATAGTAATATCTGTGTACTGTAGACGTCACCTGGCATAAAGGGGGTTAACCCACCTCCATTGCAGAATTGTTTGCCCATCTTGGAAAGTAGTGAGCTGCTCAGCTCCATCCTCCCATCCTCCAGGCGGGTTCCACATGACTGTGCTCCCCATACAGTAGCGACAAACCTCACTCTTTATATTCCTTCACTTTAGATTAATATTTGCTTTACCTAATTTACGACATGAAACGAAAAAAAAAGGACGGCGCCGGCTCCGGCAACATCTGTCCGTGCCATCTGAGTAACCGGCAAAGGCTTAACCGTTGGAAATACATGTAAAATAGCAATTAATGGCGCGCCCAAGCCTGCAGCTACTGCGAGCGATGCCATCCATGAATATGTATACGGTAATAATGCTCATATATGGCGGCGGCGTCATATACATCACAAAATCGCAGATTAGACAATGAGGCGCAGCTATTCCCTTCCTCGGAGGACATCCTACTGTCTCCATCCTGCAAGAGGTTAAACTGCTTAATTGTCGTTGGCGCATTCAGATACATTAGAGACGCTCGGAACCACTTGCAATATTGTCGTCTGCGTGGAAACATTCATTTTTTTTAATTATTACATCCAAGTCTGCCCATTACCCGAGCAGTCACACATGATGAAGTAGAAAGTGGAACTAGGAACCGGTGATTCTGTCGCCTGCATCGCTTCACTTCATCTTAAATACACACAAAATAATGTCCGCGCCCGACCCTCCATCTGTTTATTCTCGTCACCTCTTTGTTTTTCTATATTTTATGTCATATTTGTTTATTATATTTATTTTTTATTTTTTCAAAAACTGAGACAGATCGACGTGGAATGTTTTTATTTCACTTCATCGTGCCAATTTAAATTTAAAAAAAGGGCAAGTCGTGTTTTACAGATGTCGTCAGTACCTTGGTCTGGGGAGATGTGCAGTTTCAGTCCCTGATGGTGCAGATTAGTTTCTCTTGTGCTGCTTTGTTGCATTTTGGGGGTTTCTGGGTATCATAATGTAGGGGGGGGTCACTTTTCTTCTTTTTTTGGGGGGGGACATGTTGCATGTCTAATACATTATAATAATAGAGGCGGTGATTTTTTTTTAAATTATTATTTTCTTATTCCATATATATCTGGCATGTCTTATAGACCTGGGTGAAAAGTTTGGAAGAAATGATGGATTACATTCTGATTTTATGATATCCTATACCCTTATATAATCCGTGTCATCCATACCATGCCACGTTATATCACATGCCATATCTCCCGTTCTGTGCCATATCATACTGGATATCATCATGCATGCAGCTTTATATAATACACTGAATTATTCCATATATCACTGTATTATAGCATATTGTGCCACATGTCATATTCTGCCATATCCTCCTATATGTTGCAGTATTATAGCATATTGTGCCATATCATATTGTATGTGTAATATTCTGCCATTTCCCCTATATATCACAGTATTATAGCATATTGTGCCATATATCATATTGTATGTATAATATTCTGCCATATCCACCTATATATCACTGTATATTATAGCATATTGTGCAATATATCATATTGTATGTATTATATCATGACATATCCCCTATATATCACTGTATTATAGCATATTGTGCCATATATCATATTGTATGTATAATATTTTGCCATTTCCCCTATATATCACAGTATTATAGCATAGTGTGCCATATATCATATTGTATGTATTATATCATGCCATATCCCCTATATATCACTGTATTATAGCATATTGTGCCATATATCATATTGTACGTATCATATCATGCCATATGCCCCATATATCACTGTATTATAGCATATTTTGCCATATATCATATTGTATGTATCATATCGTGCCATATCCCCTATATATCACTGTATTATAGCATATTGTGCCATATATCATATGTATCATATCATGCCATATCCCCCATATATCACTGTATTATAGCATATTGTGCCATATATCATATTGTATGTATCATATCGTGCCATATCCCCTTATATGTCAATGTATTATAGCATACTGTAGTGTGCCATATATCATATTGTACGTATCATATTCTGCCATATCATCCCACATATCACATGGTATTAAATCATATCACCCATACTATTGAATATCACATATCGTTGCATTATATCATATTATTCCATAATGCACCATATATCATATTACATTAGAAAAAAACATCATGACATATTGTACCATCTATCGTATCATATATTATCATGTCCCATCACCCAAATCATGCCATATATCATATTGTATTATATCATATTCTGCCATATCATTCCATATATTTTACTGTAATACATAATATCATGCCATAGAATAAATTACCTTATGTGATATTGTATTCTATAGCGTCATGTCACATCGTACCATATATCATATTGTATTAAATGATATCATAGTACATTGTATATCATGCCCAATCAGCCACACCACTGAATATTATATATCAGGTTGTATTATATCATATCAAATTAGAAAACATTTTGCCATATTGCACCATATTTAATATGATATGATATAGTATATTGCTCTATTAGCCATATTGTAATATGTTTTGCTATAAATCATCTAGTTCTATATAATATTATGCCACATCATTCCATATATCATATTGTATGATATCATATTTTGCCACACCACTCACATTATGAGATATTCTTCCATATATCTATGACCTCTTGTATATATCTATATATAGAGGCCTATTTCTATCTCTAAAACAGAAGGAATTGTGCATTTTGAGCAGCTATTAGACTGCAAAGGGCCCATGAACCCCTCTTGCACATGGGCCTCTCCGGTCTGTATATATATACAGTATATATATATATATATATAGTAATATATGATATCATGCCACATGGAACCCTATATCATGTTGCATTATACAGTTTGTCCCTTTGATTTATAAAACACCATGCCATAGGACATTGTACCCCGTGTCTTACAGGAGCGTATAACACCATGCCGTATCGTGCTGTATGAATTGATTTCATGCCTTTTGCCGCTATGTCATACCTTGCATCATATATAGCGTCAGATAATGTCATGCCAAACCAGCTTGGGATGTAATAATATATGGTATCTTATATTTTTTATACTATATACAGTATGTTATACTGTATTATATTATTCTATACTTTTCTGATTTATTTTATTTATTTTTTAATATTTTATCACACTGTTATATGTGAATTAGTGATGAGCGAGTGTGCTCGGATAAGGTGTTATATGAGCATGCTCGGGTGCTACCTGAGTATCTTCGGCGTACTTGAATACTATTTATACTATTTTCAAATCACCGCTGGTGCATGTCTCGCGGCTGTTTGACAGCTGCAACGCATGCAGGGGTTGTCTGTTTGTTAGGAAATCCCTGGATGTGTTGCGACTGTCTAAGGGTGAGTTTACACGTGGCGGATTGCATCAGGATTTGCTGCAGATTGGACGCTGCGTACAACCGCAGCGTTTAATCCGCAGCGTCCAGATGTTACAGCATAGTGGAGGGGATTTTATGAAATCCCGTCTCCACTATGCGTCCTAATACACGGGTGACACACCCGCTAAACCGGACATGTGGCATGTCTTTCTAGACCGCAGCATGTCTGTTCACCTAGCGGAGACGCTCATTTCCAAACTGATACTGTTTCCGTTCTATTTATTATATCGTCTTGTATCTATATGATATTATTCTGTAACACTCATACTGAGCCTCGCCACGCCATACCTAATGATACTTTCCCATACTAAACCCATTATATATTTTTTATTATCTTTTCTTAATTTTTTTTCTTCTTTTTTTTTTTTTGCCCCTGCCCTACGTTATTGCACTTTGATCTAGAAAAAATAGATAAATTGACACATCGCCCCCCCCTCTTTTTCCCTTTCATCTGATCGTCAATCGCCATCAATATCTCATCTGGGGGGGGGACCATATGATAAGCAAAGGCTCTGTATGTCCAGGGCCCAGCAGGGGTCCAGGCTGTCAGGGCAAGGTGGGGGGGAAGGGAAAGGGAATAGAAAAGGTTTATCTCATCACCCTTCTGTCCCCCAGGCAGATTTCTAACAAAGTCCAGCACATTCAAACTTATTCCTGATCTATCCTTTTACAGAAACCAGCATGGTGCTGTTACTGCTCAGCTGGTCAAGGAATGTCTTTTTTTATTTTAACCTATTCCTTGCCATAAGATGGCAGCAAAGAAAAGGTTAAAGAAGAAAGAAAAATCCCTTTTCATTGACAGCGTGCAATAGTTTACAAATTTTCCGTGTGGATTGGAGTTGAATTAAATTCTTTTCGCCATTGAATGGTTCTCGCCTGGAATGCAGCAATGGAGGAGTTAATGATATAATTACTGGCATGGTGGTTATGAATAGGGATGTCCTCAGTGGTGGATGAAGGGAGGGGAAGACATGCAACACCTCTTCTTCATATTCCATTCCTCCACTTCTCTCCTGCCATCTTACCTAAAGTCTGCACCCCGGGCCCCACCTGCTGTCATAATGATGGATGTCAGGGGGTCACGCAGGCCTTGTCAGGAATGCACAAAGTTTAGAATATGAATAAATGAGGACACAGGGAACAGAAGGGACTTCATGCTTTATATACGTTCCTCATCTGGGCAATTCCTAGGAGAAAAAATAGAGAGCGAGAGATATAGCAGAGCTGAGATTGTCCGATGGAAACGTTCGGAATCATGTCAAAGTAGCATTAGAGGGCTTATTGGGGGGGGAACAGATCTGCTACGTCTGTGCTCCTTACAAAGTTACAACCTGGGCTTTCTGAGTCATGGAGCTTACAATCTACTCTACACAGGCAGGATTGTTAGTCAAGAAAAGTATCATGAGTGATTGGAGGATTAGGCAGAAGAGGAAAATGACACGATGACAGAGAAATCCCTGCCCAGAGCATCGTTCATAATGCCGGGAAATGTGTTATGTGTCCTTTCAATGCAGCCAGATATCGGTGTAATGCATCTATCATATATATCTATATCCTATATAGCGTTGGACATACACTGATATTACCGCCATATGGTGACCATGTAGAGGGAGAGATCAATCCTGCAGAACATATAAGAGATTACAGCACAGTTACACATAGTGGCTTACAGAGAACGGTCTGTCTGATGGAGTGGTTGACTTTTCACATCTTTTGCATCTGGCCCACAACAACAAGACAACTTCTCCAGCCAAAGACACATTTCACTTCTCACATTTCCTGCACCGTCCCCATCTATCCCCAACCTGCACAATCTCCTTATCCTGCTGATACCCCAATGCTGGGCCGCTGCTGCCTTATGTGTCCCCATTACTGCACCTGCTGTGTGCCCTCTAGGTGGTAAAACAACCCTCTAGAATATAGTAATGCCGTGTGCAAGAGCCCTATAAAACAGTGCCCACATTTTGCCCCCTAGAAAGTAACAATGTCCTCTATGTGCCACTTTGACAGTCACAGTAACCCGAGTTTTCCTATAACAATAAGTGCCCACTTTACATTTAATAATGTCCTGAGTCATCCCCCTGTACATCTCCCCTCTTCACAGTATTATGCTTCCCTATACACAGTATAATAACCCAACACAGTAAACTGACCCCCAAATTGTTTGATGGCTCCAACACTGTATGAGGGCCCTCACACTGCGTAAAGATCCCAGATTAGCTCCCACACTGATGTTCCCTCACTGTAATCCCCACACTTTATGATAGCCCCCTAAACAGCCTCCATATAGTATTATGCACCCAGTAGTCCTCTATATAGTATAATGCACTCCCCATAGGCCTCTATATAGTATAATACACTCTTCTTAGGCCTCCATATAGTGTAATTCACTCACCATTGGCCTCCATATAGTGTAATGCACTCACATGGACCTTAATATAGTATAATGAACTTCCCATAGGCCTCTACAGTTGTGGCCAAAAGTATTGACACTCCTGCAATTTTGTCAGATAATACTCAGTTTCTTCCTGAAAATGATTGCAAACACAAATTCTTTGGTATTATTATCTTCATTTAATTTGTCTTAAATGAAAAAAACACAAAAGAGAATGAAGCAAAAAGCAAAACATTGATCAATTCACACAAAACTCCAGAAATGGGCCAGACAAAAGTATTGGCACCCTCAGCCTAATACTTGGTTGCACAACCTTTAGCCAAAATAACTGCGACCAACCGCTTCCGGTAACCATCAATGAGTTTCTTACAATGCTCTGCTGGAATTTTAGACCATTCTTCTTTGGCAAACTGCTCAAGGTCCCTGATATTTGAAGGGTGCCTTCTCCAAACTGCCATTTTTAGATCTCTCCACAGGTGTTCTATGGGATTCAGGTCTGGACTCATTGCTGGCCACCTTAGAAGTCTCCAGTGCTTTCTCTCAAACCATTTTCTAGTGCTTTTTGAAGTGTATTTTGGGTCATTGTGCTGCTGGAAGACCCATGACCTCTGAGGGAGACCCAGCTTTCTCACACTGGGCCCTACATTATGCTGCAAAATTTGTTGGTAGTCTTCTGACTTCATAATGCCATGCAAACAGTCAAGCAGTCCAGTGCCAGAGGCAGCAAAGCAAACCCAAAACATCAGGGAACCTCCGCCATGTTTGACTTTAAGGACCATGTTCTTTTCTTTGAATGCCTCTTTTTTTCTCCTGTAAACTCTATGTTGATGCCTTTGCCCAAAAAGCTCTACTTTTGTCTCATCTGACCAGAGAACATTCTTCCAAAACGTTTTAGGCTTTTTCAGGTAAGTTTTGGCAAACTCCAGCCTGGCTTTTATATGTCTTGGGGTAAGAAGTGGGATCTTCCTGGGTCTCCTACCATGCAGTCCCTTTTCATTCAGACGCTGACGGATAGTACGGGTTGACACTGTTGTACCCTCGGACTGCAATGCAGCTTGAACTTGTTTGGATGTTAGTCGAGGTTCTTTATCCAACATCCGCACAATCTTGCGTTGAAACCTCTTGTCAATTTTTTTTTTCCGTCCACATCTAGGGCGGTTAGCCACAGTGCCATGGGCTTTAAACTTCTTGATGACACTGCGCACGGTAGACACAGGAACATTCTGGTCTTTGGAGATGGACTTGTAGCCTTGAGATTGCTCATGCTTCCTCACAATTTGGTTTCTCAAGTCCTCAGACAGTTCTTTGGTCTTCTTTCTTTTCTCCATGCTCAATGTGGTACACACAAGGACACAGGACAGAGGTTGAGTCAACTTTAATCCATGTTAACTGGCTGCAAGTGTGATTTAGTTATTGCCAACACCTGTTAGGTGCCACAGGTAAGTTACAGGTGCTGTTAATTACACAAATTAGAGAAGCATCACATGATTTTTCAAACAGTGCCAATACTTTTGTCCACCCTCTTTTTTATGTTTGGTGTGGAATTATATCCAATTTGGCTTTAGGACAATTCTTTTTGTGATTTTTCATTTAAGACAAATTAAATGAAAATAATAACAAAGAATTTGTGTTTGCAATAATTTTCAGGAAGAAACTGAGTATTATCTGACAAAACTGCAGGGGGGTCAATACTTTTCGCCACAACTGTATATAGTATAATGCACTTCCCATAGGTCTCCATATAGTATAATGAACTCCCCATAGGTCTCTATTTAGTATAATGCATCCCCATAGGCCTCTATATAATATAATGCATCCCCATAGGCCTCCATATAGTATAATGAACTCCCCATAGGCCTCTATATAGTATAATGCACTTCCCATAGACCTCCATATAATATAATGCACTCCCCATAGGTCTCCATATAATATAATGAACTTTCCATAGGTCTCCATTTAGTATAATGCATCCCCAATAGGCCTCTATATAGTATAATGCATCCCCCAAAGGCCTCCATATACTATAATGAACTCCCCATAGGCCACTATATTATTTATTATTATAACGCTGTTTATTCTATATAGTATAATGCACTCCCCATAGGCCTCCATATAGTATAATGAACTCTTCATAGGCCTCCATATAGTATAATGCACTCCCCATAGGCTTCTATACAGCATAATGCATGCCCCAAAGCCTCTATATAATATAGCGCACTCCCCAAAAGCCTCTGTACAGTATAATGCGCTGCCCATGAAAAAGAATACAATACTCACTTCTTCACCTCGCTTCCCTGCTACTCCAAGCTCCTGCTCATTTCAGCTCAACAGGCACCAAGTATTGACGTCATCACGCCCGCTGTTAGTGTCTGCGTGTATGACCTCAGAGGCAGACACAGAATGATGGGAGAGGGAGCTCCCAGTCTTATCATTGCTTTCAACTGTATCGGCTTCCAGCCCATACAGTTAAACTTACTCAGATTTTGGTGCTGGGACCCGCCTCCACCTCTTGCTCAAGGGCCCGCAGATTATAAAGCCCCCGTTACACACTGCGATATTACTAGCAATATCGCTGTAAAGTCACCGATTTTGTGACGTTGCAGCGATATTGCTAGCGATATCGCTGCATGCGATACTTACCTCCGACCGGCTCCCCTGCTGGTTATCGCTGATCGCGCGAGAAGCTCCTGGACCATTCCTCGTCGGGCGCTTCCTGTGGCGCCAACGAGCGACGCGTGGAGCCGGGCGGGAGGACGCAGGATCGCCGCGTCTGACAGGTAAGTAGCGATCCCCGTCCCCAGCGATGTCGCTAGTGAGATCTGCCTGTGTGGCAGCTCACTAGCGACCACCTAGCGATGCACCAGCGATCCTGACCGCGTCATATCGCTGGTCGGGATCGCTGGTGCATCGCTAGGTGTAACGGTACCCTAACTCTATGGTCGTGCTGTGCACACCGATACAGTTATAGTAGTGTAGCTCAAGGTGGGCGCCTCAGAGCGCAGGGCCCAGGTCCACCACCCCTCTGCCCCTTCGGAAGCTATGTTACTGATGTATATATTTATTTTACTACCTTTTATAGTCTGCATTCACACATCAGTGTGACATGTCTTTTACTGCTGTCCGGGTTTTTTATCCAACAGCACACTGATGACCTCATAGACTTTCATCGATCCTTACAAACATCAGTTATAAAGACAGATCTGTGTCTCCGGTCCCAGAGTCCGTCCTATTTTCATCCAGTCCAAGTGCGGCTGCAGTGCCAGGTTTTCGAGTCTCTTGCAAGTGAGTATGAACCCTAAGAGTCAATGGATAAAAAAAAAGTTCAGACAGTTTATATCAGAAAAATCAGATGGAAGTAGAATGAAAAATAAAAAATTGTTGCATTTCTCTCAGATGGTGACACATGGATGTGTTACACTATTCCTCAGAATCTAGTACAATTTGTGCATTGTAACCATAATCCTGCATAGTCAGCTCATGTGTCTGCACACATCTCTAAGTATCATCTATCTATCTATCTATCTATCTATCTTTCCTTGCAGCAAAAATGGCAGCACTCCAGACATCAGATACTGAAAAAACTATGGTCTTTATTCATTTATGTACTGTATGTGCAGCATTTTGAAGTACTTAGCACACATATTGGCCAATTCGTGAGAACCTACCAGCCATGACAAGGCAACCTTTTCTGATAGGACCTAAACCATTTCAGAAATACCTATGTAGGGTCAGATGACTACAAATGTAAAGTGCAGGTTTGATCCAATGCTAAATAGACCTGATTCAGATGTCTGCGTATCGCTTGCGTCTTCTATCATGGACAGTACACAAACTCATTACAGTCTATGGGACTGTTCACATGTCTGTTTTTTAATTATGAAAATTTGCAGTACAAGTCTATAGGTTGGTGAAAATCTTGTCCAGCACACAGCTGGCACCAGTGTACCGTCCACGTGCTGTCTGTCACTAAGGCACACAATCCCGAACTAGCAGCTCTCTGGAGCCAGGGCATGTTCACTGTGTCCAAAGTGCTGCTGTCTATTGAACGCAGGTGAATCCGCATGTAATCACTGATCCGTGCGGAATCGCCGCGCCCAATACTTTGTAAGGGTGAAATTTCTCTTGCAAAGACTCGCGTCTCCACAAGATAAATAGACATGCTGCTGTCTGGAGAGATGCGCCGCGTGTCCTTCTCCGCAGGTGATCCGCGGGTGTCTGTGGACACAAAGTGGGCATGGGATTTCTTGAAGTCCCATCCACTATGCTGTAACATCTGGACGCTGTGGGTCGGATACTGCACAAGCACGCAGCGTCCAACCTGCAGCAACTCCGGATCGTGTGCACATACCCTTACGGTGTCATGTATAGAAGTAGCTTTGTCATTTATTTACTGATGGTAAAAACTAACCCTCGGGCCCAACACCGATGAAATGCGGATCCAAAACACCGATAATACTCAACTTTTTCTTCTGCGTACGTGAAAAAAACATAGACATCTAAATGAAACCCTAGGCTGATAGGAGGAGAACAGCTAACTGAGGAGGTGGTCACCTCCAAATGTATGCTAGAGAAACAAAAGTGACACGAAAGAAGCGAGTGTGAACAGGTGCAAACTATTGTGACTGCATCTATCTATATATATATATTGCTTGCCAATCCTTGCATGCATCATGATCAATCTCTAAGATCATGGCAAGTCATAGATATCAGGACCCTGAACTGCACCTGATTACATCCTCGGCTCTGCTATATTTTTGCATTCTTTTTAACTATTTCCTCTTTCCCAGCTGGGAGAATAGAACTGGTGGAAACTCTCTATTCTATGAATGGAAGGTTTTATGAAGAAGTCAATATTTTAGATTTTGTTGAATGTTTCGGGGGTAAAAAACACCAAAAAATGTTACTTTTTTTCTGTTTTTTTTTCACCTTGTCTCCTCCTTTGCTTTCAGTTGTCTGTCGCTGGTGATCATTAGCTCTAATGCCTTGTCTCACAGCTCCCCCTTTAGTCTATTCGCTATCTCTGTCTCACGTTCAAAGGGAGATCAATAGCAGTTTCCTAACAACCTTGACCTGTGCCTCTGGCATCACAGCCCATTGTCTACAGCTGGGCCCAGGGTGGGGGGGGTCCTAGACTTTCTCACCATAGACCGAACATATAGCCAATCATTAAAAAAAATATTTCTCCAACAGGGGCTCAATAAACATCCCGCCAGGTCTGAGAGGAGCAGTATTCAACCACAAACTACGGCCCACAGCAAGATTAGACAACCACAATTCGATCTGCCATTGATCATCACGGAGGTAAAGAAAATATTACGTTAATCTAAGGCAATCACTTTGGATATATGGAATATAGTTGGCCAAATAATTTTTAATTTAATTTAAAAAATGTATTTATTTTTAAATAAAAATGTTTTATAAACTCTAATAATATTTCTAAATTTAGAAAAGCAGAGGCATTATAAATATAGGGCAGAGGGACCTTTTGGGCTCCCATCGGGATTGTGTGCGACTTCCCCGGTAAAGTTGGCCGATTTCAATGATTTTCCATGGGGATGATCGACAGCCTTGTGACCCCGGGGAGCGTTTGGTAAAATAATACATTTTGTTGATTTTAATTACCGTAATAAGAAAAAAAATCTTTCAAAGATATACAGATATACGTGATGTGGAAAATACTAGGTAGTGTTGGGAAGTAAAAGAAGATAAAGATTAAAATGGACATAAAATTCCTACAAATGTCTGAAAGAGAAAAAAAGTAAATGTTGAAATAAAAAATGAAATGTACAGAGCACATTTTGCAATATCTATCCAGAGAGTGCTCTAAATGATTTGGTATCATACATAGAATATGCATGTCGGCAAAGAAACATGTCAAAACTGCAGTTGCATTTCTGAGTGCAAAATTCCAGCATTTCTGCAATTAAAAAAATACAGCATAAAATCTGCATCAATAATGCACTGAAAATAAGTGCAAGAAAAATGCAATTATCAGCAGATTGCTATTGATGTGGACACCTACACAAAAAAAATAATGGAAAAAAAACCTGTTTTTGTATGAGGGAACAATTGCCAGTTTCTAATATCCGTGGTTTTGTAGGGGCCCTATAAATAATGAACAATATTAAAAGAAGTTATCCACTACTTTTTTCAAGTTTCCCCTTGTAAAATAATAACGCTAAGGCCACGTTCAGTATTTGGTCAGTATTTCACATCAATATTTGTAAGCCAAAACCTGGAGTGGATGAGAAATACAGAAGGGGTGACGGGTTTCTATTATACTTTTCCTCTGATTTTGGCTGAATAACAATCAGGTGTAAAATACAGACCCAATACCGATAGCCTTCCCACCTCCAGTGCAGGTGCTGTTCCAGCGGTGTCGGCAACTGGCTCTCCCAGGGCTCTCATGACTTTTTTTTTATGTCAGGCGATCCCTGCAGTCATTCTGCGGCTGCTTCACTATCCCTGCCTTCGGAGATAACACATAAAGCCAGAGCTGCAGCATCTTTGGCTGGCTACGGATATACAGTGGGGCAAAAAAGTATTTAGTCAGTCAGCAATAGTGCAAGTTCCACCACTTAAAAAGATGAGAGGCGTCTGTAATTTACATCATAGGTAGACCTCAACTATGGGAGACAAACTGAGAAAAAAAAATCCAGAAAATCACATTGTCTGTTTTTTTTTTCATTTTATTTGCATATTATGGTGGAAAATAAGTATTTGGTCAGAAACAAAATTTCATCTCAATACTTTGTGATATATCCTTTGTTGGCAATGACAGAGGTCAAAGGTTTTCTGTAAGTCTTCACAAGGTTGCCACACACTGTTGTTGGTATGTTGGCCCATTCCTCCATGCAGATCTCCTCTAGAGGAGTGATGTTTTTGGCTTTTCGCTTGGCAACACGGACTTTCAACTCCCTCCAAAGGTTTTCTATAGGGTTGAGATCTGGAGACTGGCTAGGCCACTCCAGGACCTTGAAATGCTTCTTACGAAGCCACTCCTTCGTTGCCCTGGCGGTGTGCTTTGGATCATTGTCATGTTGAAAGACCCAGCCACGTTTCATCTTCAATGCCCTTGCTGATGGAAGGAGGTTTGCACTCAAAATCTCACGATACATGGCCCCATTCATTCTTTCATGTACCCGGATCAGTCGTCCTGGCCCCTTTGCAGAGAAACAGCCCCAAAGCATGATGTTTCCACCACCATGCTTTACAGTAGGTATGGTGTTTGATGGATGCAACTCAGTATTCTTTTTCCTCCAAACACGACAAGTTGTGTTTCTACCAAACAGTTCCAGTTTGGTTTCATCAGACCATAGGACATTCTCCCAAAACTCCTCTGGATCATCCAAATGCTCTCTAGCAAACTTCAGACGGGCCCGGACATGTACAGGCTTAAGCAGTGGGACACGTCTGGCACTGCAGGATCTGAGTCCATGGTGGCGTAGTGTGTTACTTATGGTAGGCCTTGTTACATTGGTCCCAGCTCTCTGCAGTTCATTCACTAGGTCCCCCCGCGTGGTTCTGAGATTTTTGCTCACCGTTCTTGTGATCATTCTGACCCCACGGGGTGGGATTTTGCGTGGAGCACCAGATCGAGGGAGATTATCAGTGGTCTTGTATGTCTTTCATTTTCTAATTATTGCTCCCACAGTTGATTTCTTCACTCCAAGCTGGTTGGCTATTGCAGATTCAGTCTTCCCAGCCTGGTGCAGGGCTACAATTTTGTTTCTGGTATCCTTTGACAGCTCTTTGGTCTTCACCATAGTGGAGTTTGGAGTCAGACTGTTTGAGGGTGTGCACAGGTGTCTTTTTATACTGATAACAAGTTTAAACAGGTGCCCTTACCACAGGTAATGAGTGGAGGAAAGAGGAGACTCTTAAAGAAGAAGTTACAGGTCTGTGAGAGCCAGAAATCTTGATTGCTTGTTTCTGACCAAATACTTATTTTCCACTATAATATGCAAATAAAATGAAAAAAAAACAGACAATGTGATTTTCTGGATTTTTTTTTCTCAGTTTGTCTCCCATAGTTGAGGTCTACCTATGATGTAAATTACAGACGCCTCTCATCTTTTTAAGTGGTGGAACTTGCACTATTGTTGACTGACTAAATACTTTTTTGCCCCACTGTATGTGATCTGTCCAAAGGAGGAGAGAGTGAAGCCAGCTCAGATTGGCAGCAGGGATTGCCTGACATAATATTATGCAATCCCAGGGAGAGACAGTCCTGACACCGCTGGATCAGCGCCGGTACCGGACTTGAGAATAAGTTTTATTATTTCACATGGTGGAAACATGAGTAGTGGACCACCCCTTTAATAAAAAAAAATATTTAAAAAAAAGTCTGATTATTTTATTACCAATTTTGGGGCAATTTTTTTTGGGGGGGTTAAATACACATGGCTTCATAACCATTTATTCCCCTAGAAAAATTACATCTTTTTGGTAAAGATCCGATGTGCCAGCAATGAGAATTCTAGAGTAGAAGTTACATGTAAATCAGGCAGGAAGTGTAATGGGGCATAACAAAAAAAACCTTTTCAAGTGCACTGACACGCCCCCAAAGCACTTCCAACCTGATTTTCATAGAACTTTTTCTCATATACATCAGATATCTAAAAAAAAAGTTTAATTTTTATAGAGGGACACAACCATACTATCGATTCTATATGTAAAAACCTGCTGAAAGGTGCCCTTTAAAAATTCTTTTAATGAGGGTGAAAAAAAAAAAACGTTGGCAATATAGTAAGTGGTTAAAGTATCGGACATAATAAACACCTTTAAAAAAATGAACATGATTCTAGCAAGCTCTTTGGGGGTTAATCTATGCATTTTTATTCTTTTTTTCCTATTCCATAGCATAATTCTATTTGAATATAATTGGCGGCTCTTGGCGGATTATCGGCCTGGATATCACTAGGAGATGTTACCCCATTTTTTTTCCTTTAAGTCCAAATAACAAAGTGCATCTTGAAAACAATTATGCAGAATAGATTCCTGGGCGCCCCCCGCATACAGTCAAACTGTTTACAGATTACACCATTGTTACATATAGAACATAATTATCCTTCAAAGCTTCCATCCTAATTTAAGGATTAAAAGGACAATTTTCAATGTTAATGCACCTCGTCTTTGGAACACGAGCAGACACCCGTTGAGCATTTCCTAGGAGCAATCCAGCTAGGGTTGCGGAATTAGATCCGTGGCCGTCATAGGGGGGCAGTACAGGAAAACTCTGTGCAGGAGAGAAAAAAATAATTGTTTGTTTTCTTCCTTTGGAACTTTTATAATAGAGGACAAAGTGTAAAAAAAAAAATGTCTCAAAAGTCTGAGAAATAAATAAAAAATAGGCAAAAATTTACAAAAAATACAAAAACTGAACATGAGGTTCTTGGTCTTCGTTAACCTCTCAGCGGGTTCCTAACCTAAAAGGTGTCACACCATGTGCCGACCACCACCGAAGTGACACCGTTATCCAACAGCACCCATGCTGAAAAGCAAAGCCCCCATGGCTTCAGGTCGTAGCATCCAAAGCAGGTACGCAGCTTACCTTAGACCTCATGTATAACATCTGACTTGTTCAGAGTCCTAATATATTATCCCCAAACTTCTGTAGGGTTCCACTGTATCTCCATGTACCTTTAGTGTCATAAATAATTGTTTCTGTCAATTAGTCAATTAAAGGGTTATTCCATCTTCATAAATAGATACTGTCAGAGCTTGTAAATATAAGCAATTTTCTAATTTACTGCCTATTAAAACTTTCAACCGCTCTTGAGATATTAGCACTTATATTTACAGCTCGTAGCCTTGGAAACCGACCGCCGCTGTTAGACGGCAGAACTCGCACAGTGCTTCCAAGCTCTTTTCTATTGCATTGCTTTGAAGCTGGTCGGGATCGTTGGAGAGCGCTTGTTTCTTTCCTGATTTCCAGACAGCTCTCTGCACAGTGCTTTTCAAGTTAGACAGCAGTGGTGGTCGGTCTCCTAGACAATGAGATGTAAACAAGAAAAAAAGTATTAATATCTCAAGAACGGCAACGAGTTTTAAAAATAAGTCAATTGCAAAAGTGCTTGTTTTTACAAGCACTATCTGGCAATATTCATCTATGTAGATGGGGATAACCCCTAAAAGCAGGGTTCCCCAACTCCAGTCGTCAAGGCCCACCAACAGATCATGTTTTCAGGATTTCTCTTGTATTGTACCGGTGATTCAATTATCACCTGGGCAATACTCAGGAAATCCTGAAAACATGACCTGTTGGTGGGCCTTGGCGACTGGAGTTGGGGAACCCTGCCTTAAAGGAATTCTGTCAGCAGAAAATCACTGTTCAAACCAAGCACAGCCTGAGCCATGCAGTGCACCTCCTGTTTGTTTTCATTCTCTCTGGCTTCTGTAAAGTCAAAGATGTCAATTAGTGCAGTTAGGTGCGAAGATAAATGGAAAACATCTAGATAAGAAGGTGCATTCAACTGCTCAGCCACGTCCAGGGTGCATCCAGTGCCTGTGCTTGGTTTGAACAGTCATTTTTCTGCTGACAGACTCTTTTTAATGCAGGATAGATTTTTGAGAAACACCCCCAAACATTCACTTTAGTTAGTTTTTTAATTTTTGCTTTTTTTTACTAAGCCTTGTCCCTAGGGTTCACCCCACTGTCCAAGCAGTGCAATACAGCACAGTCCTGAGCACCATATGGCAGCACATAGACTGTCGCAGCTCTGTAGTACCAAATAAATGATGGGAATATATTAATTATACTAACGCTGAACATACTGAATACGTTATTTAAATTAATGTAGCATTTTTATGTTTTTTTTTATACACCTTCACGTGGTCATAGTCGCCGGCAGGTCCAATAGGAAACACAGAGCGTGAATATTTTCCAACTTGAATTTATTAGAATGGACAGAACGGCTCCAAAATAACTTATTCTCAATATCTCAATAAATAATCTGATTCCTTTGTATAACTGCAAATCTAGCAAATCTAAAATCTACTCGTACTGTCAGGGTTAAAAAAAAACAAACAAAAAACCTGCAATGTAAATCAATAAAACAGTGTCACCTAGTGGCCAAGTGTAGTCAGTATGCTAATAATATTTATCATTATATTTTATTAATAGCAATAATTTTTAATTTTTAATTATTATTTATAGAATTACAGTGTTATACTCCTGAGGATGAGAAAAAAAAATATTTATGTACATGATGCAAAACATTCTCGGCACTTTTTTTTCATCAGAAGAGTTAGAAAAGGAAAAAAATGACATGACATAAAACAAAAAAGTAGATAATAATTATAATAAGTAGTAATAAAATAATAAAAATATTAAACAACAATAAGTAGATAATAAAAAGAAACAATAATAATGAACAATAATACATAAATAATAATAACAAATAATATGTAGATAATAATAATACAATACAATAATAAGTATAAATAATAATAAACAACAATAATGCAATTAAAAATAATAATGAATAAAAATAAACAATAATACATATAATAGTAACAACAACAAATAATATGAAGATAATAATAATAATAATATGTAATAATAATAAGTATAAATAATAATAAACAATACAATTAATAACAATAATTAATAATAAACAATAATAAGTAGATAATAAACAATTAGTTGATAATAAACAATAATAAGTAGATAATTATAATAAGTAGTAATAAAATCATACTAATAATTAACCGCAATAATAAGTAGCTAATAATAATACTCTAATTAATAAATAATAATAATAATAAAAATAATAGTAATAGTCAAATACATCATCAATTTATGATCAGATTGCCTTTAAATTTATAACCATCAAAATCTCATAAAAAACAGATGAAGAAAATATTATAAAAATCTAAATTCAATAAACAAAAAAAGCTATTAAAAATCACTAAAAGTTTGATTTAACAAAAAAAACAAAAGTAACAAAACAAACCACAACAATTTAAAGGTTAAAAGTAAAAAATAAAAATCATTAACAATTAAAATAAAGTTAAACAGGAGCCGTGAATGTAAAGCATCATTTGGACATATCTGTTCTTGGAATTAATATAAAATACCCTGGCCTCATTGCCTGTCATAATAAATAACCTTACCTGTCCGGAATAATGGGGTTTCATAGCTTCATATTATCTCTGATAGGTATGGAGTCCATCTGATGGGGGTTAATGAACCTGACCAACATCATTTATTCCTAGGTGACCTCACAGATGCTTAGCACTAATGTATTTCTCTGCCGCCGTGCACCTAAAGCCTCCGTTATATCATATACTGAATCCATCATTTACGGTCAAATACTCCGCAGCGCTCTTCAACCGCAAACTAAGAGAAATACTAAAATGAGGTTTCCACCTGTGATATCTGTTTTGGGCTTTTCTTGTCTTAGTCAGATAAATATTTGTCAAATTTGTGAATTTTATAGTAAGAAAAAAAACATTAATTAGAATGAGAAATTATTTACAATAATTGTCTAGTTTTATAGACACCTTTAGGCCTCATACCCATTGGCGATTAAAAAACCGGTCCGATTTCTGGACTGGAAAAAAGGGTGGAGTGTTATGCCAGTGTCATGCGATTTCTATGCAATTTTTAATCTTTCCATCCGTTTTCTATCCGTTTTGCATCCGTTTGCAATCCGTTTTTTTTTCCCAGCCACTCTTTTTCTACAGTCATTTACAGGACCATTTACAGTGTTCTATACCACAGAATGTTTTTTATCCCTTTAAAACGAATGGAAAACGGATGGTCCGTTTTTGGTCCGTTTTTTTAATGGCACCCATTGACTTCTATTGGCGAAAATCGCTGAAAATCGCAGCATGCTGCGATTTTTTTCTCAGACCAATTTTGGATGAGAAAAAAAATCGCAAGTGAGATGTCACCCATTCACTAACATTGGTCAGAGTGCAATCCGATTAAAAATCGGACTGCAATCGTCCGATTTTATCACCAGTGAGTATGAGGCCTAAGGTGCATTTTGGGCTAAAAAATATTTTTGCACTTTGGTTTAATTGCAGATTTTTCACCCCGGCCTTTGCATTGTTTGCTTTTTGATGCTGGCTGTAGAATGAGTTAACTGAGATTCCATCAGTGAGCTCGTTCTGAGAGGAGAGTTTTTAAATCTTTTATCTGTCTTTTACTGCGCATTCTCAGCTGATTTATGAGTTCAGATCTCCTTTTTATGAGGTTTGTGGTCATAAATCAGCTGAGAGGAGCTCTGTAAAAAGACAAATAGAAGAGATACATACTCTGTTATCCGAAAGTGCTCAATGATGGATTCTTAGTTAACTGTTTGTTTAGCCAGCAATAAGCAGGGAAACAAACAGCCTTAAAAGCCAAACGGAGCTAAATAAATCATTTTTAATGAAATCCTATTGCAAAAATTACCTTTAGTTCAAAATACATAGGTTTAAGAAAATAAAACTGCCAATTAACGTTTTTTATATTACTGGAATCTTTACCTGGTGTAAATGCCGCCGTTCTCCTGAATCCAGCGATGGTTTTCTTTTTTTCCTGCGCCTCTCAGTTCCTGAGATATAATATATAAATCTAGCTTTGTTAGACAAGGGGGTGTAGTCTTCAACTCTTCTCTGTAGGCATCTTCTTGAGGACAACGCCCACTTGGCTGAAAAGAAAAAAATAATATACAGCGAAGAGGGGGCCATATCTCAGGAATGGAAAGGCGCAGGAACAAAAGAAAGACATTGCCAGATTCAGGAGAACAGCGGCTTTTATACCAGGTAACTACGTGCTGATGGCAAGTGAAAGCTGAGTGACAACTTTTTGTTTGGTTCTCAACAACTACTCAGGGTGACAACTCAAGTGGTCACCCTAACAAGATTCAAATAGATCAGTACAGTAGAGTAGATACTGGGGGGCAGAGGGGGCCGTCGCCCCGGGCCCCGTCACATGAAGGGGCCCACCGAGAGTCACTGTGACTTTTTTGATGATGCAGAACACCGCACAAGGGGAGAGCAGGAAAATGCCTGCTCCCCTGCCTGATGGAGATTCTGCACGCCAGAGACAGTGGCAAGTTGCAGAGTTTCCCTCCTGGCTCCTGCAGTGTACAGTGCCGGCTTTACTGACCTGAGGAGCTTCTTTTGGGTTGCAGTTTGGTGCATGCTGGGATTGGCTCAGGTACACTGGGTCCTAGTGCCCACCCTGCAGTTCACCCAGACACTTCCTGGTCCTGCCTCACTGCCTGCAAAGCAACCTGGTAAGTGAGGATGGAATGTAAATGTACTAGATTGATTAAATGTAGGCATGTCATGGTCACTGGGAGGTGAATGTGAGAGGATGAGGGTATTGTGGGGGCAAAAATGGAGGAAGGGGACAAGGCACTGGGGAGCTGAATGTGAGAGGATGGGAGTATTGTGGGGGAGGGGGACAAGGCACTGGGGAGTGAATGTGAGAGGATGGGGTATTGTGGGGGGAGGGGGACAAGGCACTGGGGAGTGAATGTGAGAGGATGGGGGTATTGTGGGAGAGGGATGACAGGGCACGGGGTGAATACGAGAGGATGGGGGTATTGTGGGGGCTGAAGTGGAGGAGGGGGGCAGGGCAATTGGGGGCTGAATGTGAGATGGGGGTATTGTGCGGGCTGAAGTAGGGGGGACAACACGGGTGGGTGTATGTTAGAGGATGGGGATAATGTGAGGGCTGAGTTGGGTGAGGGGCAACAAAGCCCTGAGGGGCGGATTATTATACTGTTAGTAGATTATATGCACTCTATTACATGCAATAATTGCTGTCTGGGGGCTGAAGATGGGGAGGTAGGGGGCTTTTAATAGTTACCAGCTGGGTGTTATACAAGTATTAGTATAACAAGCTCCCATATAGTACCCATGAACTGCATCACTTTTAAAGGGGGATCTGTCCCACTTCCTGGGACATATATGACCTATTAATATAGGCATACAGGTAATAAAAATATGTATGCCTCATATTTATGGACTTGTTGTGGAGAAATGTTATATTATCTTATGTTAATGATTTCTTCCAGGCTCCGGGGCGTGCAGTGCTGTAAGAAATCCCTGCCTCCTGTCTTCATTGTGATGCCCCCTCCCATCAGCGTGAGTTATGGCCCCGAAATCCTGTGCCTGTGCCTTGCACTCTCTCAGAAATACGCACCTCATCCTCCTTTCTATGGGTCCTACATTCAGGGATATTCTGCGCAGGCGCTGGCAATTTCTGCTCCAGTGACCTCCGATGTGCGTGCCGATAAGGTGCTCTCCCCACTTCCTCCCTGCATAGTCATCGCCATGTACACATGGTTCCTAGTGATAGCTGTGCAGGGAGGAAGTGGGGAGAGCACCTTATTGGCGTGCACACCAGAGGGCACAGTGACTTACCTGCGTAGAAGATCCTAGGGTGCAGTGCCCATACAAAGGAGGAAGAGGGTCAGATTGTGGTGACTCGCAGGGAGCAGGTGCCGGATTCCTGCACCATATTTGGCATACATGGGAGGGAGGTAGTATTATAATAAAAAATGGAGGCAGGCCCAGGAGTCTCAAAGAAATCAATATCACTGGTGTTATCAGGCGGTCATGGACCCCATATTTGCTATGTGCATGTGTCGACTAGAAAGGATTGGTTTCTCTCAATAGAAGAGAATTGAGAGAAGCCAAAATAGTCATCACATGACCACCTGCTGACATCAGCGATGCTGGGGCCATTGTTACTGTACATGGGGAGACTCAGGGGACATTATTAATTGTTAAGTAGGTACTTAAGCATTATTGTTATTGGGACTCAGAGTATTGTGACCATAAATGTTGCAATATGGTGTATTCTTACTTTTTAGGGACAAAATGTGGAGGGCACTAGCACAGGGCATTAATATATTTAGGGGGGATTTTATCATCTAGAGGGCACAAAGGTGGCATTATTACTATGTAAGGGGCACAGTGGTGGTATTATTACTATGTAAGGGGCACAGTGGTGGTATTATTACTATGTAAGGGGCACAGGGGTGGCATTACTGTGTGGGGCGGTAAGAGGAGCCGTTATTGTACCACACAGCAGGTGCTGTAGGACACATATAGCAGCAGCGGCTCAGTATTGTGGTGTCAGCAGAATGAGCAGTTTGCTCAGGTTGGGCTTAAGGCCCTATCACACTAAGCGAGATCACTAGCGATATCGCTTAAGCATCACCGATTTTGTGACGCAGCAGCAATATTACTAGTGATATCGCTATGTGTGATACTTACCTCCGACCGGCTCCCCGCTGGCTATCGCTGATTGCGCGAGAACGTCCTGGGCCGTTTCTCGTCGGCCGCTTCCTGCTGGCGCCGACGAGCGACGCGTGGACGCGGGCGGGAGGACGTCTTCATCGCCGCGTCTGACAGGTAAGTAACGACCGCCGACTGCTGCTGCATCGCTGGTGAGATCGGCCTGTTTGGCAGCTCACTAGCGACCATTTAGCGATGCACCTGCGATCCTGACCGGGTCGTATTGTGGTCGGGATCGCTGGTGCATCGCTAAATGTGACGGTACCCTTAGATATGGACGGTGCAGGAAATGTGAGAAGTCAGATGTATCTTTGTTGTAATCTCTGCAGATGAGTCCAGGCTGGAGAAGTTGTCATGTCGGTCTGGGCCAGATGGAAAAGATGGGAAAAGTGAACGATTCCATGAGAAGGAACGTCAGTGGTAAGTCACTATCAATAACTGTACTGTGATCTCTCATATGGTCTGCAGGACTTGTGTCTACACCTATATGGTCTCCATATAGTAATAGCAGTGTTCGATTTTGTATATAGATTTATTTTCAAATCACAGCGCTGTCATCTGCTGATGTTCCCCTATTCTCACAATTAGCTGTAGTCAGGATTACCTGGTTAGGGGCCCACTCAGATTTTTCGCCCCCCCCCCCCTAAGCTGAAACCCTAGCTACGCCTCTGGATCAGTATTTATATTTTTCTGACTACTGTGAGTCTTCATTGCAACATTCCCAACCATTATATAATTTCACAACTGTTCCGGAACTCAGGAATATTGAGAATATTGAGTAACAATTGTCAGATTTAAAGCCTCTGAGCTTTCCCAGTGATGGAGGGCTGGCACAGATCCTATTGGAGTGCGGGATGTGTGGGTGTTCTAGAGAATTGTGAAGGATTATTTGTATTTAGAATAACTGGAAGTTCCAACAATTAAAAATACAAAAGATATTTACAAATAAACATTGTGTGAGTTTAGTCTCTTCCATGCACATTCTTATGTCTGCTGCACAGTAGATTTGGAATGAGACATTAAACAACTAGAAGGCAACACAAACTGGAGAGACACCAGGGATTGTCACCCCTGCCTTAAAGGGAATCTGTCTGCAGGTTTTTGCCACTTAATCTGAGAGTAGTGTGATGTAGGGGTAGAGACCCTGATATGTCACTTACTAGGCTGCTTGATGCAGTTTTGATAAAATCTCAGTTTTATCAGCAGGAGATTATCATTAGAGGACTAGTAAACCTGCTGCCAGGTAGTCCAGCCTCACCACTGATTGGCTTCTTTCTGTGTACACTGTGCATAGGCAGAACGGTGGCAATCAATTGTGTTGGAGGTGTTATACAGAGCTCACCATTCAGAGAACTGCTAGATAAAACAGTGATTTTATCAAAACTACAGCAAGCAGCCAAGAAAGTGACACATCACTGGAATCAGAGTCTTTGCCCCTACATCATGCTTCTTTCATTTATACTGGCCTTAAAGGAAATCTGTTACTAGGTTTATGCAGGCTGATCTGAGAGCAGTAGACTGGGTGATCAGGGGTCCTGGTGTGCATAAGCAGCTGTCTATCTTGCCCTACAGTCATTGATTGGAGATGACTTCGTAGCAAGATGTCCAGTAAGTGACCTAGCAATGGAATTAGGGGTTTTGCTGATTTTGGATGTAACACTGTTATGTTGTATACTAACAATGCATAGAACTGATAGAACCTGAGAAAGTGTCAGCGCCTACTTCGCCCTGTGTGGCCACTCAGCCCTGTGTGCACTACATGTATGGGACAGTGTCATGAGTGTGTCAGATGCTACAGACAGTTGCTCTGCATATATAGCTGCATAAGGTCTTTGCGTTTGGCATTGCATACGCCTTCTTAATCCTTCTGACTCTTGCACCCAGTGGCAACCTCCCTCCGGCTCTAATTGACACACCTGGACCTGGGTGTTTATAGGCTCTCAGCCTGTTTCAGGGAGTCGTCGGTGATATTCAAATTTTCCTGTGCGAAGGCTTGGAACTATATCAGTCGGCTAACTTCCTCTCTGGTGCTATTGGAGGACGTTTAGTGTTACCTCTCTGAGTCTACTCAAGCTTAGTAGTTTCCCCCTTGTTTGTGTCCCTTCTTCTCTTTAGCTCTAGGGATATACAGCGCTTAGGTTCCTGTTCGGCGATTGGTCTGGAACCAATATAGGGATGGTAGGGAAGGCTGGGCGCTATTAGATCTGCCTAGGGGTCTCCACTAGCACTTGGGCTTCCTTCCCCTCTTCCCCTCATGTTGCACTTAGTCTTCCCACACTTTGCGTGACATTATCACTGGCCATGCATACTTAGTGAAAAAAAAAACTGACGTGGTTTTATTTGTGTGTGTTTTTTCGGTGTGTTTTTTCCCTTTTCACTGTTAGTTATGAATCCAGTTGCAGGCCTGTCTCTGGAGGTGAATGATCTCCAATATGAGGTTCGGAAGCAGCAACAACAGCGGCTGCGGGTTACTGATCTTGGGGTCTCTGTAGGTAGGCCGGTCCAACCTGAACCCAAGGTTTCCCTGCCAGATAGGTTTTCCGGAGGAAGAAACAAGTTTTTTGTATTCAAGGAAGCTTGCAAACTGTATTTTAAACTTCGTCCTCACTCCTCCAGAAATAAGGAGCAACGAGTTGGTATTGTGATCTCTCTGCTACAAGGAGATTCTCAATCCTGGGCTTTCTCTTTGCCGCAGGATTCGGTTTGCCTCCAGTCAGTGGAGGGATTTTTTTTGGCTCTAGTCCTTAACTATGATGACCCTGACCGAGTCTCCTTGGCTGTGTCCAGGTTGCGTCGCCTTCAGCAGGGGAATTGGTCAGTGGAGACGTATAGCTCCAAATTCAGCAGATGGGCAACTGACCCAGTTCTCTTTCAGAAGCCAATTTCTTCAGGGTCACACTGAAAGGTTGAAGGATGCTTTGGCAGTATATGAAACCCCTGAGTCCTTGGAAGCCGCCATGTCATTGGCTATACGTGTTAATAGGCGCATTCGGGATAGGTGGGTAAGACCACCTTCTCCTGAGCCTCCTTTTTGGGGTATTGCCCCTTTGCCAGGGGAGCAGTCTGGAAGTGAACCTGTTCTGGGGAAGGTGGAGGAACCCATGCAGTTAGGTGGTGCCTCTGCATCGCACATTTCCCCGGAGATTCGCAAAAAGAAGGGAGTGTTTTTTTTCTGGAAAAAAGGGACATTCAATTGGGGCCTGTCCTTTGATGCCTAAGCAAAAGGAGACTTGATTAACCCTTGGTAGTCTGGAGTTGGATAAGCAAGGGGTGCCGTTATTGTCAACCTGCAGTTCCAGGTTTGTCCTAACAGTAGAAGTGGTGCTGGAGAGCAAAGCCAAGGAAATTTACCCTTCCCTATTCAGGGTCTAGCTGTAGGGATATACAGGGCTTAGGTTCCCGCTTGGCGATTGGTGTGGAACCAATATAGGGACGGTAGGGGAGGAAGGGTGCTATTAGGCCTGCCTAGGGTTCTCCACTCTCCCTTTCCCTAGCATTTGGGCTTCCTTCCCCTCATCCCCTCGTGTTGCACTTAGTCTTCCCACACTGTGCATGACAGACAGGCTCTGAATGTGTGTTGTGCAGTCAGCATCTGCCACTAACAGCAGCGTTTGGAGCTTGCCCCAATCACAGCAGTTTAACCCCTTAGATGCTGCTGTCAGTTGTGACAGCAGCATGTTACAGGTTGGAATTTGGGGGATGTTCCTTGCGATGCCCATGGGCCCTCTGCTCGCAACTCAATTGTGAGGTTCCGATGACGTATTAACAACCAGGGACCGACTGACAACTCTGTGTCTGCTTGTTTTTATACCTAGGAAGCCCAGCCTGTGGTGATTTTAGAATACACTATATAACAATATTTAAATTACATTTTCACTGATAAAAAAAAGAAAAATATTTAAAAAGAAAGTAAAAAAATGGAAGTTCATATCTCCTCTCTTTTCCCATAGTACTGTACAAATAAAATGAAAAATAATAGCATATTTGCTATCGCTGTGTGCATAACTGTCCAAATTAATAAAATATCAGAATATTTATCCCAAACGGTGAAAGCCAAAACAGAAAAAAAAAAAAATCGAAATGGCTGAATTTCTTGTTTTCATAGATATCAGAAAGTTGTTACTGGTTTTGCATTGTGGGGCCAGGAGCTTCACTTTAGCCCTGACTGGGAAGTGTGGAGTCATAAAAGATGCCCCAGTTCCTGGATGAGATCCTCCTTCCATATTAATAAGACGTTGAGTGCTGTCCCCCAGCAGTGTATCCTCGCTCCCGCGCTATTTACACGGTCTGTATGGCGGCAGTAGAAGCGCGGAACGTGTTGGTCCTTTATAAATAAACACAGCCCGGTATTATTACGTCTGCAAACTGGAACCACATGAAACAGCCCGAGAGAAAATAAATACAAAGTTAGGACTCTCCGAATGTGACTGGTGTAAATTACCCAAATTACCTGGCCCTCAAATGTCATTTCTCAACATTGTTTGAAATTGTGTTAGTAACAGTTCGGGTGCAAAAACCACCCATACATTTCTTGCGACAAAATTATTAACCCCTTTTGGGACGTGAACAAGCATAGCTGTACAATAATCTATGGCCGAATAGAAAATAACATAAAAAAAAAAATCATCAACCAATATGGCCGCCACTAGAGTTCCCACAGAGGACTAGTCTGAAGAGGATTTCTATCTAGAAACAGAAATGTCTGAGCCCCCTCTGACCATTTAGCCCTGAGAAAGCCTGGTACACAGAAACGTGACCTGAAGCTTCTGGGCCCCAATACAAAATCTGTAACAAAACCCATACCGGCCATGTGATATTTATAATACTGGCATATGTAGACCCCTAAATAGGTACAAAATCCTCTGCTAATTAACTTTTGAGTATATCTTATCTATATCCGAACCTTTTTCCATTAACAGTGGGTACGGAAAGTATTCAGACCCTTTAAATTTTTCACTCTTTGTTTCATTGCAGCCATTTGGTAAATTCAAAAAAGTTCTTTTTTTTCTCATTAATGTACACTCTACACCCCATCTTGACTGAAGAAAAAATATAAAATTTTTTGCAAATTTATTGAAAAAGAAAAACTGAAATATCACATGGTCATAAGTATTCAGACCCTTTACTCAGACACTCATTAAGTCACATGCTGTCCATTTCCTTTGATCTTCCTTGAGATGGTTCTACTCTTTCATTGGAGTCCAGCTGTGTTTAATTAAACTGATAGGACTTGATTTGTAAAGGCACACACCTGTCTATATAAGACCTCACAGCGCATGTCAGACCAAATGAGAATCATGAGGTCAAAGGCACGGGCCAAGGAGCTCAGAGACAGAATTGTGGCAAGGCACAGATCTGGCCAAGGTTACAAAAGAATTTCTGCAGTAATCAAGGTTCCTAAGAGCACAGTGGCCCCCATAATCTTTAAATGGAAGAAATTTGGGAACACCAGAAGTCTTCCTAGACCTGGCCGTCCAGTCAAATTGAGCAATCGTGGGAGAAGAGCCTTGGCGAGAGAGGTAAAGAAGAACCCCATTATCCACAGATGCAGTAGAGAGTTGGGAGAAAGTTCCACAAAGTCAACTATCACTGCAGCCCTTTAGGGCAGAGTGGCCCAACGGAAGCCTCTCCTCAGTGCAAGACATATGAAAGCCCTCATAGAGTTTGCTAAAAAACATATGAAGGAATCCCAGACTATGAGAAATAAGATTCTCTGGTCTGATGAGATAAAGATAGAACTTTTTGGTGATAATTCTAAGCGGTACTGTATGTGTGGAGAAAACCAGGCACTGCTCATCACCTGCCGAATGCAATCCCAACAGTGAAACATGGTGGTGGCAGCATCATGCTATGGGGTTGTTTTTCAGCTGCAGGGACGACTGGTTGCAATTGAAGGAAACATGAATGTGGCCAAGTACAGAGATTTACCGGATGAAGACCTCTTCCAGAGTGCTCTGGAACTCAGACTTGGACGAAGCTTCACCTTCCAACAAGACAGTGACCCTAAGCACACAGCTAAAATAACAAAGGAGTGGCTTCAGAGCAACTCTGTGACCATTATTGACTGGCCCAGCCAGAGCGCTGACCTAAACCCAATTGAGCATCTCTGGAGAGACCTGAAAATGGCTGTCCACCAACATTCACTATCCAATCTGACAGAACTGGAGAGGATCTGCAAGGAAGAATGGCAGAGGATCCCCAAATCCAGGTGTGAAAAACTTGTTGCATCATTCCCAAGAAGACTCATGGCTGTACTAGCTCAACAGGGTACTTCTACTCAATACTGAGCAAATGGTCTGAATACTTATGACCATGTGATATTTCAGTTTTTCTTTTTTAATAAATTTGCAAAAATTTCTACATTTCTGGTTTTTTTCAGTCAAGATGGAGTGCAGAGTGTACATTAATGAGAAAAAAATGAACATTTTTGAATTTACCAAATGGCTGCAATGAAACAGAGTGAAAAATTTAAAGGGGTCTGAATACTTTCCGTACCATTCTCATCTTGCCAGCCTACCCCCTTAGATACTGCAGTTAATAATGACCGTGTGATCTAAACAGTTAGAGAAACTAAGGTTCCTTTTTCACCCCATTGCTTCTTCCTCCCAACTATCGTGGGGTACCATTAGGTTTCCACAGTCTGAAGGGTGCCTATTGAAGACCCCTGGCATCGACCATCTTTGAACTTCTTTTGGCAGGTCCTAATAGGAATATTGGCAGGTCAATATTGCAGGTGTAATGGTGCTGCAGTGCAGTACAATGCAACCTCCACCAAGGGGTGCTGGTGAGAGAAGAGAGATTGCACACACAGCTCAGCATCACTGAGCAGAAACACAGACACCACCTGGTAGCGAAAGAGAGGTCAGACGAGCCGAGTCAGAAACAGAGAGGGAATGAAGTACCAGAGGTCACAGAAATACACGTAGTCAAATACAAGCCAAAAGTCTGAACCAGATGGGAGCAGAGGTAACAGAGACATGAGACAGTCAAACAGGTCAGAAGACAAGCTGGGTCACATACAAAGAGGTCCAAACACAGGGAGCGAACCCTAAGGCAAGTGGGGAGGCAGGAAAGGTAAGTCACGGGATCAGAGTAAACGGGCAGAGGACAAAACACGGTATCAAGTGGTCAGCTCCTCTAGCCTGGGAGCATGAACTATCACTGATATTGATCTGCAGGCCACAACAAACTGAAATAGCCCCACAGAACCCAAAACAAGGCAGAGAAGGTTAACTCCCGCATGAACAGACCAGGTAACAAGAAGCAAACCCTGGCCTGGATCATGACAACCAGGTATGACATTAGCAATCAAGCCTGGTTGAGTAACCCAATAGAGCTTAAAAAAAGTAAGAAATGTAAAAATAATCTAGTAAAGGTCTGTTTTTTTAGGCTAATAGGCTAAGTTTTCTGAAAGGGCACAATCCAAACTTTTTGGTTGCCAGTAGTCACCACTAGGGGAAGCTTAGGAGTTCTGATAATACACCAAATACAATTATAACAGTCTGGAGTAATCACCTGAGCTCCCCCTAGTGGTGGGTGCGGGCGGACAATGTTGTGCCTGGTACAAAATCAGTTTGTGAAATTCCAGAAATGTGTAGTGGTGACAGATTAGAACAGTTTTAACATCTCAGCTCAAATCCCATCTATTGAGTGCAACTTTACACTAAATAATACCACTGCCATTCCCTATTTCCAAACGGCTGGCTACAGGGAACAATAGATTGCATACAATGATGTAAAGCAAATGGATATAATCTAGAAGTTTAGTATCCCTTTAAACAGAATTGGAGACTGCTATCATGTCCTTTGCCAATAAAATCTTCACCCCAAGTCTCCAAAGTCCAATGAAACCACCGATTCAATCTCCGACAACTTACCGTACATTGATTCGTGCTCCCAATTTAATCACTGGGTCGATCATCCTAAACCAGTATAATGCACTGATTCAATCTACTTTGCCCAGTATATTGCACAGATTAAATCAGGTGTATAAAAAAACACATTGCTTCACCCCAGGAAGTATAATTCACCAGTTTAATCTTCTGTATCCATTAACATGCACTGATGCAATTTATTTTTCTCAGTATTGCACACCAGCTTAATTTACCTTTAATATGGGGAACACTGTATACAGACAAATGTGAACGCCATTTCACTATCCCCTTAATAAAAATAAACATTTTTTCTGTTTTTTTCTTTTTTTGTTTCCTATGCCCGCTGTCTTGGGGTCATACTTGACTCCGAGCTTTCCTTTGCCCCCCACATTCGATCACTGGCTCGCTCTTGTCATCTGCACCTCAAAAACATTTCTAGAATTCGACCTTTTCTTACTTTTGACTCTGCAAAAACTCTTACTGTTTCTCTTATTCATTCTCGTCTCGACTATTGTAACTCTCTTCTAATCGGTCTCCCTCTTACCAAACTCTCCCCTCTCCAATCTGTCTTGAATGTCGCAGCCAGGATCATATTCCTCACCAATCATTACACCGATGCCTCTACCTTGTGCCAGTCATTACACTGGCTAACCATCCACTCCAGAATTCAGTATAAACTTATTACCCTCACCCACAAAGCCCTCCGTGGCTCAGCACCACCCTACATCTCCTCCCTTGTTTCAGTATACCACCCTACCCGCGCCCTCCGTTCTGCTGATGACCTGAGGTTAGCATCCTCAATAATCAGAACCTCCCACTCCCGTCTCCAAGACTTTACACGTGCTGCGCCAATTCTTTGGAATGCACTTCCCAGGTCAATACGATTAGTCCCCAATCCCCACAATTTTAAGCGTGCCCTGAAAACGCATTTATTGAGACTGGCCTATCGCCTCAACACATTAACCTAATCTATCCCTGTGTGGCACAGCCAAAAGTTTTACCATAACCAGGCTCCCCGCATCATGTTCCCACATGCTTTATGCATCCATTAGCCCTCTGTGTCTGTACTGATACACACTTAACATTATGGCTGGTCCATACAATCAGGGCAACTGTTACCACCCACCTTTCGTGTCTACCTCTTTCCTCATAGACTGTAATCTTGCGAGCAGGGCCCTCATTCCTCTTGGTCTCTGTTATGATCTATGTGATTATTGTTATGCTGTAATGTCTATTGTCTGTACAAATCCCCTCCGAAATGTAAGGTGCTGCGGAATATGTCGGCGCTATAGAAATAAAATGTATTATTATTATTATTCCTAAACTTTGCTCATGGGTAAAGAATGCCTTCCAACAAGAAACAGTTCAGTCATCAAGTATACCTACCTGATTGCAGAATTTAAGTCTTAATGATTGGGGAGGGTTGGAGTCTCATCACACATCATCACATTATATAGAACACTGTCCAGTCAGAGATTGAAAGGTCTCTGTCCAAATACTAGGACTGAAATATAAGTGGAATGTTTATTTGGGACAGTCAACCTTGGGGTCTTCCAAGAAAATGGGGAGACTTGGCAATTGCACAGATTTAGGAAACTGCCAACTAAAACCATGCTTGGTCATCCACTCTATCCTAACTTTTGTAACACAGTCAATCTCAGGTGGATTGCATTGTGGCAAACCAAGCGACACTTTTCAAGGGGAGTTTGATGGTGGTGGAGAGTCCAAAAGGGGTAATATAGTTATTATTACATCAAGCGAGGCTTTAATGGATTCATGACCAGTCAAGTGTGCTCCTCAAGGGAGGGTTTGATTAGTTGATTGTCAGCCAACGTTGCTCAAGAAGTGTGGTTTAGGGATGGTGGGACAATAAAGGAGCTTGTCAGGGCATGGTTTGATGGGTGGATAAAGGGTGGGTATGATGGGTTGATAGCCAGCTAAGATCCAACAATTTAGGGGTGTTTTCATTTTTTTGCCAAGGGCACTCAGTAGTAGAGGAGTGGTTGATTATACGATGATTTGACAGACAGCGAAGGGCACGCAAGAAGTGTGTGTAAGTTGGTGGTGGCAGGGTGTTGTTTGAAGACAAAGTAATATTTATAACAGGATTAGAAGCCAGGTTTGATCTTCCCTTCTCTTACTTCTTCATCATTGCCCCTACGTACAAACCCAATGCCATCACCGATAATTATACATACAAATAAGAAACCGCCAATTGGTTACAGATTAAATAAGCTGGCAGCGATGGGTTAACACACTCATATATAGAATTTTTTTCTTCTTTTTTTTTTGTTCGTCATACAGAAAGGGGCAGAGCAGAAGCTTCTTTGTAATCATGTCTATATTACCCTGTCATATGCATTAACTCAGGCAGCCCTTATGTGCAATACATAAAATTGCCATCATTTTACTCTCTTTTGTCTTCTTACATTCCCATGAAGATGTGAGGCATCACTGTCTATCTCCGGCTTTTCTTTCCTCCCCCCCCCCTCCTTCATCTGCTTCCTTTAAACTTTTCTGCATGGAAGTGAAGAGTGTTTATATTCAAATAGCGGCCGGCAAATCTTCATTTTCTACCCTTTTTCCGACTCTCTTCTAAACCATTTGCGGAGATTTCGACAGAATCACTTTTCCTCCACTTTTCCCGCTGTTCTGTAGGTGATTTTCCCATGTGATGTGTATGAGATATTAAACTAACAGAGGTAGATTACGTACACATCTGCGCTGGAAAATTATACCCTACCCATTACCGGAGACAAAAGACGCCAATTACAGATGCTTATAATGGGAGAGATGGAACGTACAGTATTTAGAGGGGATTGTTTCTAAGCGCTGCTGTGTGCACACAAAACAGCAAAAATATAAACCCGCAGATCAAATGAAATGGAGATAGCAATGTACACCATGACCTAAGCCGCTCTGCTGTGTCTGAGACGTCATCCAGGCCAAGCACAGGTTAAAGTGTGGATTTGTAAAGCCGGTATCAATATCAAGGGGCCATGTTCCACTACTGGTCCTGTGGATGAAACGTGAAGTTAATTTTTCCTTCTTTTTTTGGTTATTATGCTCTCCTGCAAATGGAAAAAAAGTCTCTATGCTATACTCTGTCTCTTTCTATAGGACAATGTTTGACTTACACGGTAGCAACCTACAGGTGGCATTAGAAAGCCCATTTCTATCTTCCGGAGGTTCGTTTGCATTCTTTTTGATCTCCATGAGGAAAATCAGAGACACAGGAACATAAAAAGTGCATTACTCTGTCTGTATTCTTCATCACCCATGGCACCAAATTTATTTTTAAAATGGCTAAACAAGACAATAAAATAACTAATACTCACCCCCTTAAAGAGGACCTGTTACCAAGTCAAAAGTTGGCAGTTCCGCTTTTGAAATATGAAAGCTGTGCTGTGATTGGTTGTTGTGGCCATAGAGCAGCTTTCATTTCATTTTCTGAAAGCTGAACTGTGATTGGTTGAGATGGGCCACAAAGATGAACATTGAGCAGCTTTCATTGTATTCTGCTGTGGTAAACTGAAAGGTGAGCTGTGATTGGTTGCTTGTTGTGCCAGACACTTTCATAAACAGAGCCAGAGCATTATGATGAGACAGACTGAGGCATCATAGGAAATGTAGTCTTCTACATTCAGGGAACACTATCTGAGGGAAGAAGGAATCAAGATGGTGGAAAAACCTAGACATTTCACATAAACTAAAACAGGTATACATAAGTATATGCAGAATCCTCTATATTATTCTTTAGTAATAGTTTACGCTGTACAATGTATGCAAAAGAAAAGTATAGCTCAAGTGCTCCTTTAATTTACAACCTCTGAAGATGATGAGAGCAATATTGAGAGGAAATACTTACCCCTGAGAACTACACCCGCGTCATACACCCTGGGGTATGACTGGACGTTAAATAAGGGGACAGGGCAGGGTCGCCCAAGCAAGGCGTCCTCTCTCTGCCCAAAGAAAGTGGATGCCCTCTCCATGACATCGTCCTTAAAGGCATACCTCCTAACCATCCCGAGTCTCGCGGGACAGTCCCTTTTTTGACCCCCCCCACCCGCATCCCGCCCAGGAGTCTATTTTTCCGGCACTGCACGCTCGCCCCATGCACCGACCCCATCCTCGCCCTCCCAGAGAGACCCACTGCATGCAGCCCCTCACAGCTTGCAATGACGTCGCTGGGCTGTTCTGTGCACACAGGACCTGTGATGAGGTCACAGGGGGGAGGAGTCAGGGGTCACATGATCAGGGGCCTCAGTGTATACAGGACTCTGCTGTGCTGGTTGTCATGGTGCTGGATGAGGTGAAGTTTATGTGTGGGGTGAGGAGGGGTTTACAGGTTGGATGTAGCAGAGCTGTGTGTGTACGAGGTGTACGGATCAGAGCCGTGTGTGTACGAGGTGTACTGAGCGGAGCCGCGTGTGTACAGGGTGTACGGAGTGGAGCCCTGTGTGTATGAGGTGTACAGAGCGGATCCGTGTGTGTATGGGGTGTGCGGAGTGGAGCCGTGTGTGTACAAGGTGCACGGAGCAGAGATATGCGTGTACAGAGTGGAGCGGGGTGTGTATGAGGTGTGTGTAGAGCGGAGCCGTGTGTGTACGAGGTGTACGGTGCGGAGCCGTGTGTGTACGAGGTGTACGGAGCAGAGCCGTGTCTGTATGAGGTGTACGGAGTGGAGCCGCATGTCTGTGGGGTATGCAGAGCAGAGCCATGGGTGTGCGGAGTGTGCGGAGCGGAGCCATGTGTGTACAAGGTGTACGGAGCGGAGCCGCGTCTGTATGGTGTGTGCGGAGCGGAACCATGTGTGTACAGGGTGAACGAAACGGAATCCTGTGTGTATGAAGTGTACGGAGCTGAGCCGTGTGTGTACGGAGCGGAGCAGAGCCATGTGTACACAAGGTTTACGGAGTGGAGCTATGTGTGTACTGAGTGGAGCCGTGTGTGTGCAAGATGTACGGAGCGGAGCCATGTGTGTATGAGGCATTCAAAGTGGAACCGTGTGTGTATGAGGTGTGCGGAGCCGTGCGCGTACAAGGTGTATGGTGGGGAGCATTCATACCTCCCAACCGTCCCAGATCCAGTGGGACAGTCCTGATTTTGAGAGTCTGTCCCGGCCGGGAGCTTACTTTTCCCGCAGACACAGGAGTACACGGTGGAGCCCTGTGGAGCACTTTAAAACTCGCACGTGATGTTCCACCGGAAGTGATATGCTGGAAGCTGACCGGAAATTAGTTAATTTCATGAGGAGATTGTGACGGAACCATGGAGGCACTTCAGGGAATGCTTCAGATCCATAACCATGTTCTCCTCCGACAGCGCGGACATCAGGATCACCTTCGAATCAGGGATTCCGGCCATGTGAGCAGATCATGATATGTCCTACACGGGGAGGCTGAGGTGGGCATTACAATGGGAGTTGGGCTGCTATAGTATCTTTATGAAATCTTTCTTTCTCTGTTTCTTTCTTTCTCTGTTCTTTCTTTCTCTCTCTGTTTCTTTCTTTCTCTCTTTTCTTTCTTTCCCTCTCGAATCTTTCATTCTTTCTCTCTCTATGTTCTTTCTTTCTCTCTCTACTCTTTCTTTTTTTCTTTCTCTCTCTCTCTGTTCTTTCTTTCTCTGTTCTTTCTTTCTCTCTTTCTCTCTGTTCTTTCTTTCCCCTCTTTCTTTCTCTATCTGTTCTTTCTTTCCCCTCTTTCTTTCTCTCTCTGTTCTTTATTTCTCTTTCTCTCTGTTCTTTCTTTCCTTCCCCTCTTTCTTTCTTTCTCTGTTCTTTCTCTCTCTGTTCTTTCTTTTTCTTTCCCCTCTTTCTTTCTCTCTGTTCTTTCTTTCTTTCCCCTTTCCCAATCTGTTCTTTCTTTCCCTCTTTCTTTCTCTCTCTCTGTTCTTTCTTTCTCTTTCTCTCTCTGTTCTTTCTTTCCCCTCTTTCTTTCTTTCCTCTCTTTCTTTCTCTCTGTTCTTCTTTCTCTGTTCTTTCTTTCTTTTTCTCTGTTCTTTCTTTCTTTCCTTCTCTCTGTTCTTTTTTCTTTTCCCTCTTTCTCTCTCTGTTCTTTCTTTCTTTCCCCTCTTTCTTTCTCTCTCTGTACTTCCTTGCTCTTTCTTTGTGTTCTTTCTTTCTCTCTCTGTTCTTTCTCTATTTCTGTTCTTTCTTTTGTAAGGTTCCACCATGTGAGTGGACGGGGATTACTCACTTTGCAGGTCTTGGAGGTAAACACTGGCATACTCAGGGTTAAAATGAAGCCATTCAGTTTATTACTAAGACAGTTCCAGCAGCCATATCACTGTCTATTAAACATTCAGCTTTACCACGTGAAAACAGATACAGTCTCTCACTGACCCCAGTCAGTATAACATGGACACCTGTCCGTTACCTGCTGGTGTCGGCCACACTGGTTCATGGATCCCTCTTGTCCTCAGAGGAAGCCGTAAACATGGAGCAAAGTACAGTCTTTTCTTGAAACATACTTCTCACTGACCTCGGTCAGTATAACACACGGTTTCCAATACCGTTACCTGTTGGCCACGCAGGTTCCCGGATCCCTCTTATCCGCAGAGGCATCCTGTAAGCACTTCTCTCTCACATGTGCAACACACCTTCCTTAAATAGCCTGTAACCACTCCCAGTTACCTACCACATGTTCATGACCTCATCACAGGTCCTGTTGATTCACAACCACACACATATCTCTTCAGCCAAAACGGGGTACAGTGAGCCCCCCTCACCACGGTGTGAGGTACATGGGTAGCCAGACCATCCCAACTCTCATAGCTACCCATAGCCTGGACCCAAATGTGAACAACAACTACTTAAAAATCTACTTACACTTAAGAAAAAAACTCCGGGCCACATCACAGGGAGATGCCATCCCTGTCACACATACCTTCCATTAACCACGCGACCACCAGTCACACCACACTTTTTTCCTCTCTCTGTTTGTTCTCTCTCCTTTCTTTCTTTCTCTCTTTTTCTTTTTTCTCTCTCTCTGTTCTTTCTTTCTTTTCCTCCGTACCAGTCACTGTGCCCACAGTACCAGCCAATGTGCCCTCAGTGCCAGTTAGCGTGATCAGCAGTGCTAAATGGGTGTGGTTGGGCGTGGATATGGGTGTGACTAGTTGTAAAATGGATGTGGTGGGGGCGTGGCCTAAAATTTGCCACGCCGCAGCCTAAATCCCTCTTTCCCTACTTCAAAAGTTGGGAGGTATGTTAACGGATATGAACATCTTCGAGGACATTTTTTTCTGACATAAATGAATGTTTTTGAGGGCTAAAAACAATTTTTGCAATTGGGTTTCCTTAAAAATTTTCCGTTTGTCTCTTTCAGGCTCTCCCTATGCCTCCCCTGCAAATTACTGGCTGAAGAATAAGTTAACTGAGAATCTGTCAGCGAGCTCCTTTTCTTTGACTTTTTCTGAACTTATCTGTGCTGTTTTATGACCACAGACCACATGAAAGTTGTGGTCATAAATCAGCTGAGAGAAGCTCAGAAGAAAAAGACCGACTTAAGACTTAAAGCTGGGTTTTGAAAGGAGTTTTTGAAGGAGAACCTGAGCGGAAACTCTCCAAATCTTCAAAAATGTAAAACTCTTCAAAAGCTGGGAGGGTTGTCGCTCAGTTTCTGAGTTGGAATGAGCTCACTTATCAATTCTCAGCTAACTCATTTTGCAAGGAAACAACAAGCAAACCAGTTTTTAGTTTTTTATTATTTAATAGCCCAAAATACATAAATTTAAGTTTGAAAAAAATTCCCCCTCCCCTTAGAAGTGTCCATTAACTTTTTACTGTTGAGAATCAGGGTAGCCTCATGTTAGTGTCACTTATCTTCTCTCATCAAATATATAAAGCTCAATGTGTGTATGTATGTATGACCGGGATTGGCATCTGCACCGTCGCAGCTACAGCCACAAAATTTGGCACAGTCACACGTCTGGACCCCGAGAGCGTCATAGGCTTTGTTGTGAGGTGAAATGTTAACCCGGCGCATTCCAATTCACCAAACAATTTTGCCCCTAGATACATAATGGGGAAAAAGTGAAAGGAAAAGTGCTGGAGGCAAATTGACAGCTGCCAGATGTGAACAAGGGGGATTGAAAGAATGAGAGCGATGGCGCCAAAGAGTATATACCGTACAGTTGCTAAGGTGGGGCCCTGACATGGGATACTCACCACACACGGGGATATGAACACACACACAAAATGCGCCACACACTACCACGTGCTTCAACACATATACCACCCTCAGCACACATTTCACCACACATACACCAACCTCACCACATAAGTCGAAACACAAAAGTCGCCCCTCAAAACTCGCCACGCTGTCCCAGAGCTGTTTAAAAGATGAAAAATGGGCTGTGATTGGTTGCTATCAGCAACAGTTTTCTTTGTAGACAGTTGTGGTAACTGAGGCCTATTATTCTTATCATATCTATGGTGTTATCGTCCTTCTGTAAAGCTGGAAATAACACAATTTATTACCGTGCCAACACAGACCACCCTCTGACACAGACTGCAGGGGGAGCCCAGTATCACACAGGATAGGATTAGATACACAGCTCAGCAGTCAGTATCACACAGGATAGGATTAGATACACAGCTCAGCAGTCAGTATCACACAGGAAAGGATTAGATACACAGCTCTACAGTCAGTATCACACAGGATAGGATTAGACACATGGCTCAGCAGTCAGTATCACACAGGATAGGATTAGATACACACCTCAGCAGTCAGTATCACACAGGAGAGGATTAGATACATAGCTCAGCAGTCAGTATCACACAGGATAGGATTAGATACACAGCTCTGTAGTCAGTATCACACAGGATAGGATTAGATACATGGCTCAGCAGGCAGTATCACACAGGATAGGATTAGATACACAGCTCATCAGTCAGTATGATACAGGATAGGATTAGATACACAGCTCAGCAGTCAGTATCACACAGGATAGGATTAGACACACAGCTCAGCAGTCAGTATCACAAAGGATAGGATTAGATACACAGCTCAGCAGTCAGTATCACACAGGATAGGATTAGACACATGGCTCAGCAGGCAGTATCACACAGGATAGGATTAGACACGTGATTCAGCAGACTATCACGCAGGATAGGATTAGATACACAGCTGAGCAGACTATCACACAGGATAGGATTAGATACACAGCTCAGCAATCAGTATCACACAGGGTAGGAATAGATACATGGCTCAGCAGGCAGTATCACACAGGATAGGATTAGATACATAGCTCAGCAGACAGTATCACACAGGAGAGGATTAGACACACGGCTCAGCAGTCAGTATCATACAGGATAGGGTTAGATACACAGCTGAGCAGACTGTACCACACAGGATAGGATTAGATACACAGCTCCGCAGTCAGTATCACACAGGATAGGATAAGATGCTCAGCAGACAGTATCACACAGGATAGGATTAGATACACAGCTCAGCAGTCAGTATCACACAGGATAGGATTAGATACACAGCTCAGCACACAGAATAGTATTAGATACACGGCTCAGCAGATAGTATCACACAGGATAGGATTAGATACACGGCTCAGCAGTCAGTATCACACAGGATAGGATTAGATACACGGCTCAGCAGTCAGTATCACACAGGATAGGAATAGATACACGGCTCAGCAGTCAGTATCACACAGAATAGGAATAGACACACGGCTCAGCAGACAGTATCACACAGGATAGGATTAGATACGCAGCTCAGCACACAGAATAGTATTAGATACACGACTCAGCAGATAGTATCACACAGGATAGGATTAGATACACGGCTCAGCAGTCAGTATCACACAGGATAGGATTAGATACACAGCTCAGCAGTCAGTATCACACAGGATAGGATTAGATACACGGCTCAGCAGTCAGTATCACACAGGATAGGATTAGATACACGGCTCAGCAGTCAGTATCACACAGAATAGTATTAGATACACGGCTCAGCAGTCAGTATCACACAGGATAGGAATAGATACACGGCTCAGCAGACAGTATCACACAGGATAGGATTAGATACGCAGCTCAGCACACAGAATAGTATTAGATACGCGGCTCAGCAGATAGTATCACACAGGATTGGATTAGATACACGGCTCAGCAGTCAGTATCACACAGGATAGGATTAGATACACAGCTCAGCAGTCAGTATCACACAGAATAGTATTAGATACACGGCTCAGCAGACAGTATCACACAGGATAGGAATAGATACACGGCTCAGCAGACAGTATCACACAGGATAGGATTAGATACACAGAATAGTATTAGATACGCGGCTCAGCAGTCAGTATCACACAGGATAGGATTAGATACACTGCTCAGCAGTCAGTATCACACAGGATAGGAATAGATGCACGGTTTTTATGTGCAATATAATCATTATAATTTGTTATAACTAACCACAGTTGGTTACTATGCCCAGGCAACGCCGGGCTCTTCAGCTAGTTTATGATAAAAGTTGAGCTGAACGTTGGTATCATCATAAATGTATCCTTTTTTCCAAATTTTAAACCCGCCAATCTGGGAACTTCGTGTTATACTTTCATATTTTCTGGGGTTGGGGGAGGACCACCATGTGAGGTGACTTTGAATCCTGAAGTTTAACTTTGGCTGTGAATGGAGAAGAGAACTTTTCTTGACTCCTCTCGCTCCTCATATATGACATTGGAGGCCGCGGTTTTCTTTTGGTAATTGATAATTTAGCACAGACGCCAAGTATAAGGTGACACTTGCTTGAGATTAATGCTGAGAAAACAGACAAAATTGCTGATACGTGAAGATGGCGGCAAAGTGGGTGCGAAAAAAAGGCATTTGGGGCCATCTGGCAATGGTGTGCTGGCCGTGGCCACTGTACGATCCTGGTTCATTTGTCTTTCTGCTACTCCTAAGAACTTTGTGCCCAAAGACAGATTTATGGTTCCTCTTTATCCTTCTTGGATATATCTGTACAGTCACTGGTAAATTCATCAGAAGATCACAGGTCAGAGCGACCATTCTTACTCTTCTGCCGCCGCACAACGTACGGGATCGGGGTCACGGTCGACGTTCAAGCATTTTAAAAGCATTCACGAATTCATAACCGTACAGTCAATATTTTTCTACAATTTGTATGATTTATGTGACTGTTTCGGAGATTTACAAGCACGGGAAGAAAAGGCTGCTACAAATGAAAGTGAGGACTGAAGCCGGCTCTCTGCATTCCACATCTGATAAAAATAAACACTGAACTTTACCAAAGACCAGTGGAAGAAATGTAGAAAAGCAAAGGAAACGGACCGATGCTTTATTCTATCGCTCAGGATAAATATTTTATATAGTACTTAACAGTGGCGTGACCAGAGCTTACTAGGATTTTGGGGGCCTATCTCCACCCACTGCATTTTGGCAGTTTTTTATTCCTTTTTTTTCTCTAACACAAAACTCCAAAACCCCTGAACAGACATGGAATAAAATGATAAAATTCTGTCCACTAGGAGAAGCCTAAGGGCCGACTGCATACACTTACCTTACATAGGACTGTCTGCGGTAAACTCTCCCACCCGATGGGTGAAGAAAGATTTGAAACAGTCAAGTCCATACCGATTTCATCGATTTGCACCACAATTTTCTCAGTTTTTGCACGTCTACTTTTTACATTTCTAATCTAGGAGGAAAGTTGCCCTTGTTAGCTCTGATTTTCACCATTTGTGACTTTTTTTTAAAGGGCACCTGTCAGCAGGATTGTGCACAGTAACCTACAGACAGGGTCAGGTCAACACCGTTATACTGATTACAATGATACCTTGGTTGATGAAATCCGTCTTGTGGTTGTTGTTTGATCTTTATTTTCAGTTTTGAGTTAATGATATGCTCATACCCCGGGGCGGCCTGCGGGGGGGGTCTTCATGTGGTGCTCTGATTAGGTATTCATCAGTATGGCTACTGACAGGTCAATGATACCTCACCGACCTGCCCACTAGTTTACATAATGAATATTATATATATTGAAAAACAAAAAAAATCACCTGCAGCAGGCAGGTGCTGGCAGCACATGCGCTGCAGCATGATCGCATGTGTAATGTGCAGTTCATTCTTTTATATCATGCTAATTTTTGCATTTTTTTTCTCTAGAAAGATGGAGCCGCCGGCGCCTGAGCAGTAGCATCTGTCGGCGCCATCTTGGAGGAGGAAAATTTCTTTTTTCTAAAGTAAAATGGTGCCGCCAGCGCCTGCGCAGTAACAGCTATCTGATCTCCTATAGGTACTACTGAGGTGGTGCCATTCTCAGTCACATTTTTTTCTGAAGAATTTATTTATAGCATGATATAAAAGAATGAACTGCACATTACACATACGATCATGCTGCAGCGCAGGCGCCACCGCCTTTTTGCTGCAGGTGATTTTTCTTTCAATATTTATATATAATATTCATTATTTAAACTGGGGGTAGGTCACTGAAGGATCAATGACCTGTCAGAAGCCATGCTGATGAATACCTAATCAGAGCACCACATGAAGACCCCCCACAGCTCTGCTGCGGAGCATGAGTATATCATTAAGGCCACTATCACACTTCAGGCTTTCGGAATCCGGCATGGTGCGGCGAAAAACCGGACTGCCGGATCCGGTGCCTGTTACGACCAGATCCGGCTTTTTCCCCGTGCTGTTTCATTGGTGCCGCATTGCGCCGGATGGCAATGCGGCGCGTCCGTTTTTTTCCGGATCCGGAGAAAATAGCCGGTCCGGCGTCTGGAAAAAACGTTGCATGCAACGTTTTTTCCCAACGCCGGACCGGTTTTTCGCACTGCGCATGCCCGGAAACCTTCTCTGCCAGGAATATATCCGGCAGAAAGAAGGATCCGGTGTCTGCGTTTGCGGCCGGATCCGGTAGTCCGGTTTTTCGCCGCACCATGCCGAATACCGAAAGCCTGAAGTGTGAAAGCGGCCTAACTCAAAACTAAACATAAAAATTAATCAACATCCATAAAGCGGATTTCATCGACCAAGGTATCATATTAATCAGTTTAATAGCGCCAGCCTGACACTATCTGTAGGTTACTCAGCACAATCTTACTGACAGGTTCCCTTTAACACTTCACTCCAAAAACTGCATAGTAAAGGTTGGTGCTCAATACGAGGAAAAGGTCTGATTATTCTGATTGGAGTTTGCATCAGGTTTTCTTAGAGATGAAGAGAAAAAGAAGGAAAGTTTCTCCACCTTCTCCATTCTGTCAGTCCAAGTTGTCATCAGAGTGTGGGCTGAAGTTTTTCACAGACCATTAGACTTGCATTGTCGATTTTGATCTGAAACTCGGACATGTCTTTAATTTTTTTCTGTGGACCACACAGTTTGAGGAAAAGTTTGGACATGTGCACAGACCCTTACAATATCATGGGTAGGAGTGCTATCCGTGAAAATGATGTAAAGCACTTGTCTGATTATTATTAATATTATTATTGTGCATTTGTATAGCGCCATTTATTCCATGGCGCTTTACATGTGAAAGAGGCAAATATAGACAAGAATAATAAACATGTGTAAGACAAGGGACACACATGATATAATAGATCATGTGCACGAACCCTAAATGAGGACCTACATCTATGCATAAGATGCAACAGCCATGTATACTGTAAGTAGTTTCTCCAAGGATAATCAATGTCCCAGTTATCTCCATTTTCCAGTCATATTGTTTCTATTAAGGTCGGTCTATTTTAAGAATATTTTTCCCCTAGAATCTACACTGCATAATGTCGCTCTGATGGAACAGGGATCAATATTTGTCAAACTCAGCACAAATATTACACTGGAAGCATACATAGGTACTGTAGAGCCCAACATATTCCATTATGGTGGCCAGCACAAGCCCTGACACCACTGGGCTTTGTATTTATCATGCAAGTTATATATTATGTATATGTATTAGACTATTAGACATCATTTGGGTTAATGCCAAGCAAATAAATCCATTATCAAAGTGAAAGCTGGACCCTCTTTTGTGTAATTGCCCCAGCCGAGGTGACCATGGCCCAAGTCTAACCTCACTAAAGCTGGCCATTCATAAGATACCTGGCGGTCTATCATTCGGGCAACGGCTACGCTCAGCTGAGTCTTCATGTGTTTTCAATGAGCATAGTGGAAAAAGCTGATGACAGACACCTCTGGCAGTGGCTTGTTTCCTCTGAAAACAAAAAAGATTGAACTTTTATATTTCTACTGTTCGATCCTTATTGAGGCCTACAGATAAATGTCTGGCGAGAGTTAGGATGCTCTCTGCCAAAATTGACAGATTAATGTATAGGAGGCCTCAAGGTAGCTTTGACTTTTATTGCCCTGGGGCTCTTTGTGACCCCTTTCCCAGTGACAATATTCCATGCAAGATCAGCAATGATCCAGAGCAGCCTGATTGTGGTAGATCTCAGCAACTCACATTGCAAAATTGCATGATAATGGAGATATTCTGTAGCCCGGGATCGGTGCAGAGCCATTTGCAGTAAGCAGAACAAAACATAGCACATGGTATGTGGGGGCACTGTTACAGATTTTGCAATGGGGCCAGAAGCTTCAACTTAACCTCAGGGTCACCTCTAGACTGTTGGGTGTAGAGACCACAGCAGTCTTCCAGGCAGATATCATATGGCATGGCAGACTAATGTCCCACCTGAACCTCAGCGCTTGTTTTCCTTCACCACCTGTGCGCTCTTCCCATGCAACCTATTGATGTAAAATTACAAGAGCGGCGGTATAAATAAGTTATGCCGCAGTTGTAAAATGGGAGACATTTTGTTGTAGCAATTATGTTCAGCAAGATGACAAACGAAATTTCCAGCATCGTGCCTGCTGTAACCTGGGGAATTTAAACCTCATAATTTCCATTCATTTCAGATAATTTGCAGTAATTTCTCCATGTAATAACTTTGTAATGAAAAACACAGTGGTATTGAAGTGATTTGACTCAGTTTTGTTTCTAGGTAAGCCACGGCCCAAAATAAATAATAAAAATAATATTTCCTATTTTGAGTGTGAATGTTGGATAATTCTCTCAGCAAAATCATAAACTAATACCAAGGGGTAAATCTCTTGTCCACAAAATGAAAAATAAATTGAGTTAAAGCCAAGAGAGGAAGAAAAAAAAAAGAAGCGTTACAGACAATGGATTTTTTATTGTAGGTTTTTATTAAATTGTGTCATCTCTCTCCTCTCAAGTACTTCCACCTTTCACTGGGAAAAAGATGACGGTTTGCCCTCGACAGACTGGCAGTCCAACCGCTCTCATTAACATTCGCTTAAGAACTTGTGTGCCAAGGAAGAAACGTCAAGGGCTCTTTCGCATATCCACAGCACAATGCAATGTCTGCAAGCAGAAGACAATTGGACTTATTGACCGTGATTCTAGATGACCTTCCACAAGCTATATCTGTACAACTTATAGACAATGGTGGCCTCTCCAGTCTGACCATTGAGACATACAGGTGCTTCTCGCAAAATTAGAATATCATCAAAAAGTTAACTTCAGTTCTTCAATACAAAAAGTGAAACATATATTATTTAGAGTCATTACAGAGTGATCTATTTCAAGTGTTTATTTCTGTTAATGTTGATGATTATGGCTTACAGCCTGTCACGTGGACCCGTCCTGTGTGACGCGACCAGCAGGTCGGTAACTAAAACAACAAGACGCGGCACGTGATACTGTCCTGTGTGACACGGCTCGCAGGCCGGTAACTAAAACAACAAGACAAGGGAAGGGAAACAGTTACAACAGTGGGCCCTGCGATAGGGAAAGGGGACTATTGTGTCCAGTTTTGGGCACCACATTTTAAAAAAGACATCAACAAACTGGAGCAAGTTCAGAAAAGAGCGACCAGAATGGTGACCGGTCTGAAAACCCTGTCTTATGAGGAAAGGTTGCAGGATTTGGGATTGTTTAGTTTGCAAAAGAGAAGACTGAGAGGAGACTTAATAGCTGTCTACAAATATCTAAAGGGCTGTCACATTGTAGAAGGATCAACTTTATTCTCATTTGCACAAGGAAAGACTAGAAGCAATGGGATGAAACTGAATGGGAGGAGACACAGATTACATATTAGAAAAAACTTTTTGACAGTTAGAGTGTTCAATGAGTGGAACAAGCTGCCACAAGAAGTGGTGAGTTCTCCTTCAATGGAAGTCTTCAAACAGAGGCTGGACAGACATCTGACTGGGATGATTTAGCGAATCCTGCTTTGAGCAGGGGGTTGGACCAGATGGCCCAGGAGGTCCCTTCCAACTCTACGATTCTATGACGTGAAGACCTCTTGCACTCCCCTGTCAGTGTCCCTAACGCTCCTAATGTTCCCTATGCCGGTTCCGCACCAGGCTCCGATCAAGAACCTGTCGCCCTAGCACACCCTACTCCTATCCCTTGCTAGGGAGCTGGGTGGTGCAGGCACTGGCCCGACCGCTGTACTAATACACACTAAGGAAAAACACAAATGGGGAAACACAACTTAGCTTTACTCTGTTACACTGGCTCCTGGCAACAGAGTCCACCACCAGAAGGAAAAAACACAAACGGGGAAACACCACTTAGCTTTACTCTGTTGCACTTACCCTCCCCTTAATGAGGGGCCTCTGGACCCTCAAGACCGCTCCCCATCAGGGAACCACCTACAGCGGGGATGCCCAGACCCAGAGTTCACCCCAGCAACTACCTGCATGTCAGGTTGATGAGAAACGAGCCCGCTGGTATTGGCAACGTATGTTCTGGAGGCAACACACATCTCCGAAGCGCTGACCTGGGGAACGGGTTGTGTATGTGTATGTTTGGTATGAGCTGGTAACACTCCATAACACACTTCCAATGGATGTTTTTTGGTGGCCACCCATACACGCTCGTTCACACACAGGTCCGGACCTGAACGTTTATTGCCACTCGTTCGTTTGTCACCACTTGGAGAACTCTTTCTGGGATTGACAACAGAGGCGACCCCCTGTGTCCCCACACTCACACCCTCGCACCTCACCAAGAGGTACACGACCCTCCAACCCCCTCCACCACGAGGTCTGCGCCTCCCAGGGTTGGCCAATGGAGAGGGTTGAGACTTGCCCCTACTCTCCTGCAGCCCATCTGCTGCCCTCACCGGAGAGGAAGGGGTCCTTTGAAGAAAGACGGCAGAGACAGTACTTCCTAGGCAGCAGCCCTCACATGAGTGCCCCCAGCTAACCACTTCCCTCACCCACCAATCTATTACCGGGTTGTGTCTTTTCAGCCAAGGGAGGCCTAAAACAATAGGTACTGGCATTCCCTCCAAGACGAAGCATGACAAGGACTCCTCATGATGTCCTATACGCAGATGGATTTTCTCTACGACCTTGGTCAAGCTCCCCTGGCTCAGTGGAACAGAGTTTATGGCCTGGACTCTTATGGGCTGGGCTAGCGTCCTACACCTCAGACCATGAGTCTGGACAAAGCGAGCATCCACCAGACTGACTCCTGCTCCGCTGTCCACAAACACCGGTATCACCTCCGGTACCCCGCCAGCCAAGACCACTGCTGACATGGTTCTTTGGGAGCGCAAAACGGAGGAAATGTATACTCCCTGGTCGCCTCCCTCCAAGCGACCAGGGGAATGCGGCTTCTCAGATGGCACAGATAATTTGGCGCGCAATGGGCAAGCCTTCAGAACATGACCAGTCTGCCCACAGTACAAACATGCCGATACCGCTCCCCGAACCGTAGGCAGCTCAGAAAACAAACTAGCTCCTCCTACTTGCATAGGTTCGACAGGAGACTTGGCATGAACTGGTGAACTGGGCAGGCTCTAAGAAAATGGCCAGGCTTCCCACAGGAAAAGCATACCCCCCACCATGACGAGCCGCAGACACCCCCTTTTTTGTTTCAACAACACCGGGCTGTCTGGGTTCCTCCGTCCGCACTGGTGGGTCCTCTTCCCTAGCGAGGACATGAGGTGGCACTTTTTGTATATGTCTTTCCCTAAGGCGTCTATCCACCCGGATGGCAAGGGACATGGCGGCCTCCAGCGACCTGGGGGCGGTGTACTGCACCAGAGTATCCTGCAACTTTGGAGACAAACCCTGCACAAATTGACTCCTAAGTGCAGGGTCATTCCACTGAGTATTAGTGGCCCATCTCCTAAACTCTGAGCGGTACTCCTCAGCGACCCGGGCTCCCTGTTTACACCTACAGATTTGTGATTCCACCAGGGCTACGCCATCAGGATCCCCATACACAAGCGCCAAAGCCGTAAAGAACTCGTCCACGGACTCTAAAGATGGAGAATCGTCCCGTAGGGAGAAGGCCCAGGTTTGGGGATCCCCTTTAAGAAGGGACATAATGATTCCCACCCGTAGCTCTTTACTCCCTGATGAACGAGGGCGAGCCTGAAATACAATTTACAGGCTTGTTGAAACACCAAGAATTGATCTCTCCCTCCACAAAATCTGTCAGGGAGGGATATCTTGGGTTCTGGCTGAGCCTGTCTCTGAACCAAGCCCCCAAAACCCACCAACTGCTGCAGTTGCTGCACCAACTCACCGTGCAGCCCCCTAATCTCATCAGTAAGGGTCTGCAGCATTTGGGCAAAGGTCTGAACTGGGTCATGGCTCAGCAGAACAAAAAAAAAATGTATGGGTTGGTGATAATGTCACGTGGACCCGTGCTGTGTGACGCGACCAGCAGGCCGGTAACTAAAACAACAAGACGCGGCACGTGATACTGTCCTGTGTGACACGGCTCGCAGGCCGGTAACTAAAACAAGACAAGGGAAGGGACACAGTTACAATGGTGGGCCCTGCGATAGGGAAAGGGGACATGGAGACCTCCTGTACTCCCCTGTCAGTGTCCCTAACACTCCTAATATTCCCTATGCCGGTTCCGCACCGGGCGCCGATCAGGAACCTGTCGCCCTTGCACACTCTACACCTATCCCTTGCTAGGGAGCTGGGTGGCGCAGGCACTGGTCCAACCGTTGTACTAATACACACTAAGGAAAAACACAAACGGGGAAACACAACTTAGCTTTACTCTGTTGCACTTGCTCCTGGCAACAGAGTTCACCACCAGAAGGAAAAAACACAAACAGGGAAACACCACTTAGCTTTACTCTGTTGCACTTGCTCCTGGCAACAGAGTCCACCACCAGCATGCAGCTCTCCTCCTGAATTGCTGCCACCAAGCTCTGTCAGAGCTACAAGGAAATCCCCTATGACTCCTTCCACACCAGGGCTGAGACAGTGCTGCAAGGAACGCTCTCAGATCCTTCCTCCACCAAGGATGGTTGAAATGAACACTATCACCAACACTGATTGCAACACCTGTGACTCTTTTATAGCAGAGCCAGCAATCACACCTGCATTATAATCATGTGCACTAAACTAAAGAAACTAGAGTGCAATGACGCTCACCACCACCGGGGGCAAACTTAGAACAAACGACACCACAGTGCAATAATCCTAATGGCCACCGGGGGCAAAAACCAACCTTAAGCACAGCTTAGAAGAAAAAAGGTTACCTGTGCTTTCTATCAGTCCTGATCCAGCATGGATCATGACACAGTCAATGAAAACCCAAAAGTCATTATCTCACTAAATTAGAATACTTAACAAAAAACACCTGGAAAGGCTTCCTAAGCATTTAAAATGGTCCCTTAGTCTGTTTCAGTAGGCTCCACAATCATGAGGAAGACTGCTGACTTGACAGATGTCCACAAGGCAGTCATTGACACACTCCACAAGGAGGGTAAGCCACAAAAGGTCATTGCTAAAGAAGCTGACTTTTAACAGAGTACTGTATCCAAGCATATTAATGGAAAGTTGAGTGGAAGGAAAAAGTGTGGTAGAAAAAGGTGCACAAGCAACCGGGATAACCGCAGCCTTGAAAGGATTGTTAAGAAAAGGCCATTCAAAAATTTGGAGGACATTCACAAGGAGTGGACTGCTGCTGGAGTCATTGCTTCAAGAGCCACAACACACAGATGTACCCAGGACATGGGCTACAAGTGTAGCATTCCTTGTCTCAAGCCACTCATGACCAATTGACAATGTCAGAAGAGTCTTACCTGGGCCAAGGAGAAAAAGAACTGGACTGTTGCTCAGTGGTCCAAGGTGTTGTTTTCAGATGAAAGTAAATTTTGCATTTCATTTGGAAATCAAGGTCCCAGAGTCTGGAGGAAGAGTGGAGAGGCACACAATCCAAGCTGCTGGAGGTCTAGTGTGAAGTTTCCACAATCAGTGATGGTGTGGGGAGCCAAGTCACCTGCTGGTGAAGGTCCACTGTGTTTTATCAAGACCAAAGTCAGCGCAGCCGTCTACCAGGACATTATACTTTAGAGCACTTCATGCTTTCCTCTGCTGACAATGGAAATTTCATTCTCCAGCAGGATTTGTCACCTGTCCACACTTGGAGAAAAAAGGATTTAGTTCAGCTCACCCCTCATTGATGCCGAGCAAGGACACGTCTCCACTTGGACGTCTTGGAATACTTCATAGAAAAAGGAAAGTCCAGCTCAAGGAGTAAAATCCAGAATTTTCTTTATTTATTTCATTAAAATACAAGCATGGCTGCTATAGTCATCATTGCGGTTTTTACCCTGACATGAATCTGAGTCTAAGAGCATATACCGCTCGAAACGCGTACAGAACCTCCTGGGCACTTTCTGTGCAGCTATCCCATGTCAGGGTAAAAACCGCAATGATGACTATAGCAGCCATGTTGTATTTTAATGAAATGAATAAAGAAAATTCTGGATTTTACTTACCTGACCTTAATCTATGGGGTATTGTCAAGAGGAAGATGAGAGACACCAGACCCAACAATGCAGATGAGCTGAAGGCTGCTATCAGAGCAACCTGGGCTTCCATAACACCTCAGCTGTGCCACAGGCTGATCGCCTTCGTGCCACACCGCATTGATGCAGTAATTGATGCAAAAGGATCCTTGACCAAGTATTGAGTGTATCTACTGAACATACATTTCAATAGACCAACATTTCGGATTTTAAAATCATTTTTCAAGCTGGTGTTATAAAGTATTCTAATTTACTGAGATATTGACTTTTGAGTTTTCATTGGCTGTAAGCCATAATTATCAACAGTAACAGAAATAAACACTTGAAATAGATCACTCTGCAATGGCTCTATATCTATATAATATATAAGTTTCACTTTTTGTATTGAAGATCTGAAATAAATTAACTTTTTGATGATATTCTAATTTTGTGAGAAGCACCTGTATAAGCCCCCGTTATGTGCCCCAAAACGTCGCCAACCAAAGTGAGCACAACTTTAGGGGGGGAACAAATTGGGCATTTGCTCATAAAAAAAATAATAAAATAGGTAGTTTTATAAATAAATGAGATGCAATCTGCTGCATTTGTCTGCATATATTGCCTCAAGTATATAGTGCCAAGCACTACTCATGTTGGGGGCCCACCGGGGGGATTTACCTGTTCACCTGTGGGCCAATCCGAGTCGGTATGCAGTTATTATTCTGGAAAAATATGGACATATTATGTGGGCTCTTTAAAGTGTAACTAAACTTTGTCTACTCTTTTTATACATTGTATCCCCTAATAATCCCATGTAAATCACTGGTGTCTGGGAATTCCATAATAACTCAAACCAAAGAAAAGCTGAGAGTTTCTGCCCAATGGTTTAAGCAACGGGTGGCATAGATAGCAACAAGGCAAAAATTGGCAAAAGTTTGGTTACACTTTAAGGTAGTAATATATGGATTCTGAATATTATTTGGGCACCAGATGTGATAGTATTTGGATTCTTGGACCATGGCGTGAATTACCTCTACAATGGACTTCTCGCAAGAGATGGGATACACCTCACAAAACCTGGGAAACACACATTCGCCAGAAGACTTGCCACACTCATCAGGAGGACTTTAAACTAGAAAAAGAGGGGATGGGAGGAAAAACAGCAGACAAGAACATGCAGCAGAAGGACAAACTAATCAAGGATTCTAGTTGTGGTACAGAGGACCCAAGACAGGGTACTCAGAAGGAAGCTAAGAAAAAGGAAGAAAAACTTCTTTCCTGCATGCTGACCAACGCAAGAAGCCTGACCAATAAGATTGAAGATCTGGAGTTGGTAATGTATGAGGAAAAATGCGACATAGTAGGAATAACTGAGACATGGTTAGACGACAGCTATGACTGGGCAGCTAACTTGCAAGGATATGTTTTGTTTAGGAGGGATCGTAAAAAAAGGAAAGGGGGTGGAGTCTGTCTATATATAAAGTCCACTTTAAAGCCCACACTAAGAGAAGATATACAAGAGGGAAATGAAGAGGTGGAGTCTCTATGGGTGGAGATACAAGGAGAGAAAAGTAATAAAATCATCGTAGGGGTTTGTTATAAGCCACCAAATATAACAGAAACCACTGAAAATGTATTATTGAAACAAATAGACAAAGCAGCAAATCACAATGAGGTGATTATTATGGGGGACTTCAACTACCCCGACATAGACTGGGAAACTGAAACCTGCGTATCTCAGAAAGGAAACCAATTTCTGTCAGTGACCAAGGATAATTATCTGTCACAACTTGTGCAGGGCCCAACTAGAGGGACAGCCCTTCTGGACTTAATTTTAAGCAACAAGCCAGATAGAATAACAGAAGTATGAGTCGATGGGCACCTAGGGAACAGTGACCACAATATAATACAATTCCACTTGTCCTTAAGTAAAGTGCCCTGGAAGGGGGTTACAAAAACACTGAATTTCAGGAAAGCAAAGTTTGATCAGCTTAGAGAGGAACTTCGCCGAATTCATTGGGACAATGTCCTCAAAAATAGGAGCACAGAAAATAAATGGGAAATATTTACATCAGTTTTACACACCCACTGCGAGCTAGCCATACCGTACAGAAATAAAAGGGCTAGGAACAGGAGAACACCAATGTGGCTAAATAAGGATGTAAAAAGGGTAATAAATAAATAACAAGAACAAGGCATTTAGGATGCTAAAACAAGAAGGCAATGAAGAAGCATTAAAAAGTTATAGAGAAAAAAATAAAATGTGTAAAAAAACAAATACATTTAGCAAAAGTGGAAACTGAGAGACTCATTGCTAAGGAAAGTAAAACAAACCCCAAACTATTCTTTAATTATATAAACAGTAAAAAGATTAAAATTGATGGTGTCGGCCCTTTAAAGAACAATGAGGGTGAAAACATAGAGAGCGATGTGGGAAAAGCAAATGTTTTAAATACTTTTTTTCTCAACAGTGTTCACACAGGAAAAGGATTTGTCAGGGGAAATGCAGAGTGATAATGTAAACTCCCCATTGAGTATTACCTGCCTAACCAAGGAAGAAGTGCAGAACCGCCTTAGTAAGATTAAAATTGACAAATCACCAGGCCCTGATGGCATTCACCCTCGGGTATTAAGGGAGTTAAGTAATGTGATAGACAGGCCTCTATTCCTTATATTTAAAGACTCTATAGAAACAGGGTCTGTTCCTTTTGATAGGCGGCAAGCAAATGTGGTACCAATATTCAAAAAGTGGTGTAAAAGCGAACCTGGAAACTATAGGCCGGTAAGCTTAACATCTGTTGTGGGTAAAATTTTTGAAGGGTTTCTAAGGGATACCATTATGGAATATCTCAATGTTAATAAATGTTTAACTCCATATCAACATGGATTTATGAAGGATCGCTCCTGTCAAACTAACCTGATCAGCTTCCATGAGGATGTAAGCTCTCAAAAGGACCAAGGAGAATCATTGGATGTCATTTATCTCGACTTCTTTAAAGCATTTGACACTGTCCCACATAAAAGATTGGTAAGTAAGATGAGAAAGCTTGGGCTAGGGGAAAATGTGTGTAGATGGGTAGGTAGCTGGCTTAGTGATAGAAAACAAAGAGTGGTTATTAATGGTGCATACTCAGATTGGGCCAGGGTTACTAGTGGGGTACCACAGGGTTCTGTATTGGGCCCCCTACTATTTAATATATTTATTAATGATCTAGTGGATGGCTTACACAGTAAAATATCAGTATTTGCAGATGATACAAAACTATGTAAGGTAGTTAACACAAAGGAGGACAACTTGCAACTACAGACAGATTTGAGTGAATTGGAGAATTGGGCTGAAAAATGGCAAATAAGGTTTAACACAGATAAGTGTAAGGTTTTGCACATGGGAAGGAGAAACAGATGCTACAATTACTTACTAAATGGGAAACTGCTGGGGAAATCAGACATGGAAAAAGACTTAGGCACCTTAGTCAATAAGAAGCTAAACTTGAGTGCCCAGTGTCAGGCAGCTGCCACCAAAGCAAATAGGGTCATGGGATGCATTAGAAGAGGTCTGGGGACACGAGATGAAAACATAATTCTCCCTCTGTACAAATCACTCGTCAGACCACACTTGGAGTATTGTGTGCAATTTTGGACACCGGTGCTCAAGAAAGACATTACTGAACTTGAAAGGGTTCAAAGGCGGGCTACTAAAATGATAAATGGAGTTGGTTCACTACAATACCCAGAAAGGTTATCAAAATTAGGTCTATTTACTCTAGAAAAGAGAAGACTTAGAGGAGACTTAATATGTATGTACAAGTATATTAGAGGGCAATACAGAGATCTCTCCAGTGAACTGTTTGTACCAAGGACTGTGACAAGAACAAGGGGGCATTCTCTTCGTTTGGAGGAAAGACAATTTCTGCACCAGCATAGAAGAGGGTTCTTCCAGAGCAGTGAGGCTCTGGAATTCTCTTCCTGAGGAAGTGGTGATGGCCAACTCACTGAATGAATTTAAGAAAGGAATGGATGCTTTTCTTGTGAGTAAAAGTATAGAAGGTTACGAATAACAGAATATTATAGGTAGATGGTTGACCCAGCTTAGGGGAAGGAATTTTTTTCCCTATGGAGAAAATTGGCTTCTACTCTGTGGGTTTTTTGCCTTCCCCAGGATCAACAATGCAGAACAGCTGCACTAAAAATAGGCTGAACTAGATGGACATAAGGTCTTCCTTCAGCCTTCAAAATTATGTTACTATGTTATTGATTTTGCACTATATGATGGCATGTTGGTTTTCTAAAACATATACTGTAATTATGAGAAAAAAGGGGGGCAAATATTTCTTGTTGGAGAGGGCCCGAGTTACTGCAAAACAAGACATTACTGAATAACATCCACTTAGTTCAGTACAATTTTTATAGGGCTTGTGTAGGGCCACACCATAAGATTTTTGGGAGATACGTTATCCTATTGTTTCTACTTTACTTCCAGGGCACCATTTGATGTCTCCCAGTGGAAGTACATTTTTTACTTGTATTTAAAAAAGAAGCTTATCGTGGGGAAAGGTTTCTATTTTATGCTACGGTACTGTTTAATGAATGGTCTCCTGCAAGATCGAGAATGCCAGTTGTCCATGAAAGATGGAAGAATGTATGTGAGACTTTCCGCCTATAAGACCTCATATATTTCACTTTCATTTCATTAATGCAAAAGTAATCGAAATAATACATTGTGCATTTCAGTTATGTTTGACATTTGCCTCTAGATTCTTCTTTGAGCCTTCTTTGGACCATATTCAGCTAAAATGTATGGAGGTGCAGAGACCCGTTGGCTCCCTGCACTGCCATAAATACACACCACCAGCCAATCAGAGACTGGCGGCTGACGTCAGCAGCCCGTCCAAGCGACGATGGCAGTGATATCATGCTCTGCAAGTGGAGGACATGCCGGAGTCAGCTGTTGACCTCTGAACCGGTTACAGAGGAAGATAGGGGAAGGTAAGAAGAATTGTTTCTTTACAGGAAATATTATTACAGGATAGGTCCAAAGATGAAGGACATTATTGCTGGAGGGAGCCATTATTAAATAAAGGGGCCCAGGTTGGGGGACATTGTTACAGGATGGGACCCAGAATGGGGAACATTACTACTGGAGTGGGCCCAGGATGAGGGACATTATTACAGTACATAATAGGGCTCAGTATGGGGAACATTATTATCAGGTGTGGGCCAAAGATGGGAGACATTACTACTGGAGTGGGCCCAGGATAAGGGACATTATTACAGAATGGGGCTCAGGATGGGGGACATTATTATAGGGCGGCCGAAGATGGGAGGCATTATCATTAGAGTGGGCTCAGGATGAACTCTGAATATTACACAAGGGTCTAGAATCAAATCATAAGAACATACCCCTAAAAATGATACTTTATTAGGTTAAAAATAACCAAAGAAAAAACTTGGTTATGCCCCAAAAACAAAAAGTGACAAAAATCAAAACCAAAAGTGTTCAAACAAAACCCCAATAACGGAACAGCTAGGAATCCCTATTAGATACCCTGAGCTCACAACTGCCTGGCCACGGAGGTTGGCACCCTAGGGGGGACGTTGTGGCGCCCCCGCTTAACGATGACTGTCCCTAGGGACCCTAATATACCCTGCAGCCACTAGGGTTACCCTCTACCCAATCGTAAAGGGACCCCTCATTCTAGACAGTAAAATACTGCTCTAAGGAGGGCCCTGTATCCCTTATAGTTAAAAACAATAGAACACATTATTGCACCTGTTCTTGGACACATGGCATCTGAGCATCTGGCCTCCTGATGAGCCAGGCAGTTGTGAGCTCAGGGTATCTAATAGGGATTCCTAGCTGTTCCCTTATTGGGGTTTTGTTTGAACACTTTTGGTTTTGATTTTTGTCACTTTTTGTTTTTGGTGCATAAGCAAGTTTTTTCTCTGGTTATTTTTAACCTAATAAAGTATCATTTTTAGGGGTATGTTCTTATGATTTGGGCTCAGGATGAAGCACATTATTACTGGAAGGGGCCCAGGAGGGGAACCATTATTAAATAAAGTGACCAAGGATGGGGGACATTATTACAAGATGGGGCCAGGATGGAGGACATTAATATATAGGGAGGCAGATATGTATGTATTTATAGGCTTTAGAACGCTACAAGGTACAATACATCTGACCAACTTGCAGGTGGGGTCCAAATTTAGCATCGGGGTGCATCGGACTGTAGTTATGCCACTGTTAACAACATTCGTAAAAAAGAAGGGAAATAAAGTAAAGACATACTTACCAACCCCCTGGAACTCATGTAAGAGTGAGCAAATCTCTCTGTCCCAACACAACCTGCCTGAGAACTCCAGAAAACTATCTATTCTGTGAGGTTTATCCATTCAGGGAGGGGAAAAATGGGCGAGGTGGAGCTATGGGTGAAGTTTAAGAAATGGGTTAGGATGAGGTAGGATTTTCTGAGGCAGTAAAGTTAAAAGTTTGCATGTATGTATAAGGGAAGACACATCTGTAAATACAGAAGTGAAGCCAACAATGTAGGGAGTGGAGACATAGTATCGGTCTGGTGGCCGCTTTATCATATGAGAAGACACCAGTTTTATAGGTGGAGGCGCTAGTACCATTTTTACATTGGAGTCCAGGAACTTGAAGTCACAACTAATCAATCCCTACACGTTTAAGGGTTTTTAGGGCTTCATTAGGACATCAAATAAGGCACTACACTAGCTACGATACTTCCATTGTTAACTAGTAATGATGACATTACTGTATATTTAAAAAAAAAAAGTCCAGGTTGAGTTATTTGGCTCCACATCATGTATATTCACACATAGTGCAGCCTGGGTATTATTGTTGGTCAAAAGTCAGCAAATGACTCTCATTTATTGCCAGTTATCTCAGTAATCTTTAACCTTTTCACAGCACAGAACAAATAAAGGCTGGGCATTAAGTTACTCAGGTTTATTTCTTCTAACTTCCAGGTCCCTGAGACCTCAGAAATCACCATCTGGTCACTGAACAAAAAGATAAGAGATCGTTTATGATGGACAATAAGTTTTTATGTTTCCCTGGAAACCAATAACATAATATCATTGGAACTGCAAGAATGTAACCCAACTGCTATGTTATATGGAGGTGGTCAAAAAATGCAGCTCCCGTGCAGGAGCAGATCCAGAGGCAAAAATGAGTGGCCAGTAAGTGATAACTACAGCCGCATGGGATGAGTAATATTACATGGTGGCCTCCTTTAGAGAGGAATGTCATAGGAGAGGACCACCTCCTCCTATCACATCTATTTACCCTACCTAATAGTACATGTGGACAGGAGTTATTTTCATGAAGGAGGCGGGTCTACATCTTTACAGACACTGAGAGTGGGTCTCTGTCTCTCTATAGGAACTGGGGGTGGGTTCATATCTCTCCACAGGAAGTTGTGGTGTGTCCATATCTTTCTACAGTATGTAGAGGTGGTTCTGTATCTCTCTACAGAAACTAAAGGGCCTGTCACACTAAGCGATATCGCTAGCAATATCGCTATAACGTCACTGTTTTTTGTGACGTAGCAGCGATATTGCTAACGATATCGCTACATGTGATACTTACCTCCGACCGCTCCCCCGCTGGTTATCGCTGATCGCGCGAGAACATCCTGGACCGTTTCTAGTCGTCAGCTTCCTGCTGGGCTTCCTGTGGCACCGATGAGCGACACGTGGAGCCGGGCGGGAGGACGCAGGATCGCCTCGTCTCACAGGTAAGTAGCGACCCCCGACCCCTGCGACGTCACTGGTGAGATCTGCCTGTGTGGCAGCTCACTAGCGACCACTTAGCGATGCACCAGCGATCCTGACCGCGCCATATCGCTGGACGGGATCACTGGTACATCGCTAAGTGTGACAGTACCTTAAGAGTGGGTCTCTGTGTCTCTACAGGAACTGAGGGTCCATATCTCTCTTCAGGAAGTTGGGGCTGGTCCATATCTCTTTACAGGAAGTGGCAATGGGTTTGTGTAACTCTACAGGAAGTAGAGGTGGGGCTATATCTCTACAGGAAGTGGGATGAGTTCATGTAACTCTACAGGAAGTGGGGACTGGACCATATCTCTCTACAGAAAGTGGGGATGGGGTCATTTAACTCTACAGGAAGTAGAGGAACCATATATCACTATAGGAACTAGGGTTGGGTTAATGTCTCTGTGCAGGAAGTGGTCAGGTCCAAATTTGTTTATAGGAAGTTTGGGGACGGGTTCATATCACTCTATAGGAAGTGGGGGCAGGTCCATATCTTTCTACAGGAAGTGGAGGCGAGTCTATATCTCTCTATATAATTTGGGGTGGGTTCATGTCTCTACAGGAAGTGGGCAGGTCCAAATTTATCTACATGAAGTGTGGGGGTTGGTTCATGTCACGCCACAGATAATGGAGGCAGGTCCATATCTTTCTAAAGGAAGTGGGGCGGGTCAATATCTCTTTAAATGAAGTGGGGGCGGGTCTATATTTCTAGGGGAAATGCAAGCATGTTCAGGTCTCTCTACAGAAAGTGGGCAGGTTGAAATTTGTATACAGGAAGTGGGAGCAGGCTCATGTCACTCTACAGGAAGTGGGGCAGGTCCATATCTCTCAATAAAAAGGAGGCAGGTCCATAATTCTAGGGGAAGCGGGGGCATGTTCATGTCAATACAGGAAGTGGGGGCATGTTCATGTCTATACAGGAAGTGGGGGCATGTTCATGTCTATACAGGAAGTGGGGGCATGTCCATATCTCTCTACAGGAAGTAGAGCATAAATAGGAAGTTATGTAAACTGCATCTTCTCAAATTGTTTTAGTAAATTTGGGACTATTAGCAACAATGTATTCCTGGTAAATGGGATTCAGACTTTCGCGCTGTGGTGATGCAGACAGAGTCACTGTGTGTTCTGTCAGACATTGTTTTTGGCCGTATATACGCATTTGTAGCTGATTGCGTCTTTGAGCCCGCTTTGAATAGGAACATACTGCCGAAAATTATGTACGACAGAGTAACTCCGTCAGCCCAAATGTCCTCATTCCATTTTCCAGGGCTTCAGACATAAACCCTATTGGAGCCACTGACTGTAGTCTGCAACACTACATGATCATAGCCTGAGAATGTGAGTATGCTGTCAGGCCATGCTGGGAGTTGTAGTTTCATAACAGCTGGAGAGCCCCAGATTGCCGAACAATGAGCTAATGTGATTAAAGCAATTAGTTAATTTACATTTTCAGGGATGACTGTGTGTTAGGGTACCGTTCCACCTAGCGACTCACCAGCGATCCCGACCAGCGACAGGACGTGGTCAGGATCGCTGGTGAATCGCTGGGTGGTCGCTAGTGAGCTGCCACTCAGGCAGATCTCACCAGCGACATCGCAGGGGACGGGGATCGCTACTTACCTGTCAGACGCGGCGATCCTGCGTCCTCCCGCCTGGCTCCACGCGTCGCTCGTCGTCACAGCAGGAAGCGCCGCAGGAAGTGGACGACGAGGAATGGTCCAGCAGCTTCTCGCACGATCAGCGATAACCAGCGGGGGAGCCGGTCGGAGGTAAGTATCACATGCAGCGATATCGCTAGCAATATCGCTGCAACATCACAAAATCGGTGACTTTACAGCGATATTGCTAGCGATATCGCAGTGTGTAAGGTGCAGAATGAGGAAATAAACCTATGTAAATGCAAATATTTCACACTGGTATTTCCTTCTGACCTGACACAAAGTGGCTTTTGCCCTTGCCCTCTAGTACTGACGAAAATGCTCCAAAACGTCAACCAGAATCAATCATCTCCAAGATGAAAGACAATTTAAATGACATGGCAGACTCCGCACAGTGAGAAGTGTGTTCTTTAGAAAGAGGCGGAAAAGCGAGAGTCCAAAGACTATGTTATATCAGACACATACCACTATACTGTGGATGTAAAGGTTTCTACTGGTTATTTGAGATATGTCAGATAAAACTGTAATCGTGGAGGGTGGTCATCCCATTAAAACTCTTCATTTAGCCTTTTCCTTGCTTCACATGGTTGATAACAAAAAACAATGTCCTGGATATCAGAGAACAGATGGACTTTAGGTTTATTGAGAACCTAGAATAGCACTACAATTTATAGTGGTGGTCTCCCACCTTGGGACAAAGGGAACTTTTGAGCCCCCCTGAGCTCCAGAACCCAAATGTAACCACTGCATCTACTATAGTTCCACTCTAGTTCTAACTATGGTGGTCTGGGATCCAGGAGTTTATTTGCCTAGAAATTGGCTTTGTTCCATAGTTGGACAGTTTTATTTTGGCATTGAATCAATGTTATTACAATAGAAGGTACTGCACAGGACACCAATCAAGCTCCTTCCTCCCATGTGCTTCTATACTCGGAGGACAGTCCTTACTTTGATCCAAGTCCTTCTGTCCCACCTTGTTACTTATATGGTCACTGTACTTTCAAACCACTTGATCTCATTCTAACTTACAGGCACTGCTTATTTTGGTATAATTTGTTTTTAGCAGCAGAGATGCTGAGATTGATTACAGAAAGTGGGGATGGATATTTGTCCCTCTAAAGGAAGTGGTCATTGTCTTTCTGCTCCTGCCCTCCTGTCTGTTCCATCAACATATCAGAGAGGTGGACTTTCAGTACATGGAAGGCAAGGAAATGAACAATGGCAGGAACCATTAATGCTGGAAAATCATAGAAAAAAGCTCCAGCACTTATGGTGCTGACAGAATGCTAATGAAGAGGAACCAGCAAAAAATGGAAGCAAGAGAATAAGAAAGCGGGTACACTTGGATTAATGTGGCCATTATTCATATACTGGGTGCAGCGCTCTTATGAGAATGTGAATATGGGATGGGAAATCTACTCTAGAGTCCCCGACTGTAGTAAGACCCCATGTGACAGCTTCTCGGCACGTCCTCCTCAGTTCTTACCAGTGGCATCAAAAGTTATGGGTTCTTTCAGCATCTACTTGGACTCTTTGTTATACATTGATCCTCTGCCCTCTGTACATTTCAACACTTTCAAGGATGTACAAACTGAGGGCGAAGTTTCTGCTTTATGAGCATTATGTTATTATTTTATTAAAACCTGGAAGTATGAGAATGATTGAAGCCATTAGACAGTGAAGGACGTTTCAATAAATGCAATCTGTCTGTTACTATAGCATTAATACAATGGCAGCTCTTGAACCACTGAAAACTGAACTACTCTCGTACTCATTGTCTTCAAAGCGCTGCATCATCATATATGTGCCCTAAAAACACAGTTCTTCCATAAATAAGAGTAAAAACAGTAATTATAAGACCATGAGTCATCTTCAATTTCTGGGAAGGCTTGATGACCATTGATATAGTGATTACAGCTCCACTAGGTGTTGTTACCCAGGGTTCCCGGTCCCCTGAATGGCTCGGTAATGATAGCGTGAAGTGTAGCAATGGATTCCTAGTCATAACTTGACATTTTGCAGTCTAGGAGATTGTAGTTGCATCCGGTCCTGTGTCTAAGGGAGATCAGAAAACCCTTATAAACAATAACAGAATGGTAAGGATGGTAAAAATGGTACAGATATTGTGAATGGGCCCAGGACCTTAAGGGGTTAGCTAGATGACATGATGTAGGAGCGTTAAAAGGTTAATTATGTTGTTTTTGGGGCAATTCTCCATCAAACCATGAATGGTGCATTTAACTGAAGTTTGTGCACCCCAATGCAAAGCCTCCAATAGTGTCTTATTGGTGCATAAAGGACCTTTTGGGCTCTCAAAGACTCCAGCTGTGTGGGCAACCTCTGCACCCTCTGTAGTTACGCCATTGGCCATGCCACTAGGAAAGCCACAGAAATATCCCAAAATAACAATTGTTCCAATTTGGGAAGGGTATTTGAAAAAATTTAAACTGTTGGTTAGTTAGAAGGTAAAATGTTGTTTAAATGGGTTTTACCACTTTTCCACCTTGATAAATGACAGCGTGGCTAGAGCCTTCACTACAGGGGGTGAATGGTTAGTAGTTGTACCTGGGATCTGGCTCCTATGGGGCTCCTAAGGCCCCTAAGCCACTTATGAAGATCTGTTGGGACACATAAGCTATAAGCTTCTGAACATTGAGAAGCTCTGGAGAGGGAAAGAAGCCCACACAAAATAGGGCAATACCGTCTGGTAAAAGATGAGTATAAGCAAGTATCTCCTGAAGGTGATGTGTGCAGACACAACACATAAACGCGAGAAAGCTGCTGCTGCTGCCTCATAACTAAAGGAAATGTTTTTTCTTGATATACAGTGGGTACGGCAAGTACTCAGACCCCTTTAAATTTTTCACTCTTTGTTTCATTGCAGCCATTTGGTAAATTCAAAAAAGTTCATTTTTTTCTCATTACTGTATTGTACACTCAGCACCCTATCTTGACTGAAAAAAAAACAAAAATGTAGACATTTTTTGAAAATGTATTAAAAAAATAAAACCTGAAATATCACATGGTCATAAGTATTCAGACCCTATGCTCAGACACACATATTTAACCCCTTAAGGATGGTTTGCACGTTAATGACCGGGCCAATTTTTACAATTCTGACCACTGTCCCTTTATGTGGAAATAACTCTGGAACACTTCCATGGATCCTGGTGATTCTGACACTGTTTTCTCGTGACATATTGTACTTCATGTTATTGGTAAAATTTCTTTGATATAACTAGCGTTTATTTGTGAAAAAAATGGAAATTTGACAAAAACTTTGAAAATATTGCAATTTTCCAACTTTGAATTTTCATGCCCTTAAATTACAGAGCTATGGCACACAAAATACTTAATAAGTAACATTTCCCACATGTTTACTTTACATCAGCACAACTTGGGAACCAAAATGTTTTTTTGTTAGGAAGTTATAAGGGTTAAAAATTGACCAGCGATTTCTCATTTTTACAACACCATTTTTTTAGGGACCACATCACATCTGAAGTCACTTTGAGGGGTCTATATGATAGAAAATACCCAAAAGTGACCCCATTCTGAAAACTGAACCCCTCAAGGTGCTCAAAACCACATTAAAGAAGTTTATTAACCCTTCAGGTGCTTCACAGGAATTTCTTGAATGTTTACAAAAAATGAACATTTAACTTTTTTTCACAAAAAAAATTACTTCAGGTCCAATTTTTTTTATTTTACCAAGGGTAACAGAAGGAATTGGAACCCAAAAGTTATTGTGCAATTTATCCTGAGTATGGTGATACCCAATATGTGGGGGGGGAACCACTGTTTGGGCGCATGGCAGAGCTCAGAAGGAAAGAAGCACCGTTTGACTTTTTCAACACAGAATTGGCTGGACGCCATGTCGCGTTTGGAGAGCCCCTGATGTGCCTAAACAGTGGAAACCCCACACCATTTTGGAAACTAGACCCCTCAAGGAACTTATCTAGATGAGTGGTGAGCACTTTGAACCCCAAAATGCTTCACAGAAGTTTATAATGCCCGGGCGTGAAATTAAAAAAATCATATTTTTTCCACAAACATGATCTTTTAGTCCCCAATTTTTTATTTTCCCAAGGGTAACAGGAGAAATTGGGCCCCAAGAGTTGTTGTCCAATTTGTCCTGAGTACGCTGATATCCCATATGTTGGATAAAACTACTGTATGGGCACACGTCGGACTCAGAAGGGAAATAGTGACGTTTTGGAATGCAGACTTTGATGGAATGTTCTGCGGGTGTCATGTCGCGTTTGGAGAGTCCCTGATGTGCCTAAACAGTGGAAACCCCCCCACAAGTGACCCCATTTTAGAAACTAGACCCCCAAGGAACTTATCTAGATGTGTGGTGAGCACTTTGAACCCCCAAGTGCTTCACAGAAGTTTATGACGTAGAGCCATAAAAATAAAAAAATCATATTTTTTTCCACAAAAATGATATTTTAGTCCCCAATTTTTTTCCCAAGGGTAACAGGAGAAATTGGACCCCAAAAGTTGTTGTGCAATTTGTCCTGAGTAGGCTGATACTCCATATGTGGGGTTAAACCACTGTTTGGGTGCATGGCAGAGCTTGGAAGGGAAGGAGCACCGTTTGACTTTTTCAACGCAGAATTGGCTGGAATTGGGATCAGACGCCATGTCACAGTTGGAGAGCCCCTGATGTGCCTGAACAGTGGAAACCACCCAATTCTAACTCCAACCCTAACCCTCAATGCACCCTTAACTCTAATCCCAAAGCTAACCCTAGCCCTAACCCTAATCCCAACCCTAACCCTAGCCCTAACCCTAAAGGGAAAATGAAAATAATCACATTTTTTTTAAATTTTATTATTTTTCCCTAACTATCGGGGTGATAAAGGTGGGGTTTGATTTACTATTATAGCGTGTTTTTATGTTTGGCAGCTGTTACATGCTAAAAGTTGCTTTTTATTGCAAAAAATAGTTTTTGCATCACCACATTTTGAGAGCTATAATTTTAACATATTTTAGCCCACCGAGTCATGTGAGGTCTTATTTTTTGCGGGACGAGTTGACATTTTTATTGGTACCAATTCCGGGCACATGACATTTTTTGATCGCTTTTTATTCCGATTTTTGGGACGCAGAATGGACAAAAAACAGCAATTCATGAATTTCTCATTTGGGGGGGCGCTTACACCGTTCCGCGTGTGGTAAAATTGACAAAGCGGTTTTATTCTTAGGGTCAGTACGATTACAACGATACCTCATTCATATCATTTTTTATGTTTTGGTGCTTTTATACAATAAAAACATAAAAACAATTTTATATAAAAATAATTATTTTTGCATCGTGTTCTGCCCTCTTAATAGGGCAAAGAATGTTTTATTATGTGCTGGGTTAATTATAATACCATCTAGTGGTGGCTGAATTTATAGCAGTGTCTTCAATAGCATTATAAAGCCTGTGACTTTAACAGAAGCAATGCACTATGGGATTAAAGTAGTGCTTTGTGGGAAGGAAGCAATGTATTCTGGGATGAAGAAGGGCCATTTTGCTTCTGTGGATCTCATAGGATGCACATGTTATTTTGTCCTCCTGTGTAACCTTTGTTTTTCCTGCAACTTCTCTACTTGAGTCACTACCCGGCTAAAGCATATCTGGTAAGCTTAATCTTTCTTGCAATGCAGTGATTCAGAGAGGTGTTATTTACTGTCTAGCAGCCAAGAGATGTCATTAACCCTTTAGTTGCCAGTTCTCAGTAAATCTAATCATAAACTAATGTATTCCTATGTAATGTTTGCATCTCAATGTACACTTCTGTGATTGTGTTAGCTGTGATCATCTGCCCAATACTTATGCATGTTATTTGTATTCCTTGTAGTTTTACCATGCATGTTCTATACTCTTCACAAATAAACAAGTTAGACTACAGAGAACAGTCTGCTTATTTTGGAAGACAAGAGCTGTGGTTTATACTATATGCTTGATTGCACATCGTGTCAGCGTGCCTGAAGGTAGAATAGTAAAACAGATTGTCATACGCCTGCGACAGTGAATTCAAGCAGTAAGGGACCGCTATCACCCAGACTGCTCTGCATACGTGTACTACAGCAGCCGCCATACAGCCGCAGGAGACAAGCCCAGGGTTCAGTAAAGGACCGCTGGTCGCACGTGGTGATTCCAAGAAGTGCTACATTTTTCCCGCTACACGGAAGCCCGCAATACATAGACTGTTTCCCTCCAATATACTCAGCAGTACTTAGCCAAACGCACAATGTCTCGGAAAAGCACATCCTCACTCAAAACGAGGTCACGAGCAAGCTCCAACAGATCATCATGAGCAGAGCTAGCTGCTGTCGCTCGCACCGAGGCTGAGGCAGCCAAAGTGAGATCCTGCTTCGCCGAAAGAGAGATGCATCAAAAGCTGAGACAAGCAGATCAAGATACAGAAACCGCACGCCTGCAAGCCGAAACCGCACGTCTGCAGGCAGAGAGAGGCGGAAGCTGCACGCCTGCAAGCCGAAACAGTACGTTTGCTGGCAGAGAGAGAAGCGGAAACTGCACGTTTGCAAGCAGAGCTAGAAAGACTTGCGGCAGACAAAGAGACAGCAGCTGCAGTAGCCAAAGCTGAGTGCTTGGAAGCTATGAAGTATCCTGATTCTGAGAGGCACAGCAGCATTCTCGGATCAGATCTAGAGCAGCAAGATCCAGCACAACATGTCTCAGAGTACGTCCATCAACATTCCAGCTTAGATGACAGCCCTGGCTGTTGTGAGTTCATTTTCCCCTTCATTACTGAGGCCCGAGGAACTCCCTCTTCTGGTAAAGAAAGGTAGTGAGCCTGATTGTCAAACACCTGAGGCTGATGATTGTGACTGGCTGAGTGGAGTTACGGACTGGATATAATGCTGCCGACGCCCTTCTGCCCTGCGGGTGATTTCTCTGTGGGATCCTTGGAGACCAGTCTGAATTCCTGCTCCTCCAAAGCTAAGTTTGCTGCTCGGCCTTTTGCTTTTGTGCTTTGACTTTGTTTTTGCTTTGTTTTTCTGGATTTCTGCCATTCCCTGCTGGGCTGTGCTGAATTCATTTAGCTCTGTCTTCTGAAAATACCTGAGTGCTGATTCAGTTTTTGAAGCCTAGCTGCTTCAGGGCCTTTTTCATATCAGCTGGTTGGCTTTTGTCTTTGATAGGGTTTTGGCAGATTGCAGACAGCAGCCTTCCTGTCCTTTCCTATCTAGGTAGTTTTGGGGCCCCGTCTTTGCTCAGTCTATCTTTCTGTCTGTGTTAGTATTTTCATCTCGCTTCACCGTCATTATATGTTGGGGGCTGCCTATTGCTTTGGGGTCTGCTCTGGGGCAGTTTAGATTTCCCCTTTCTTTCTTTAGGCCTATGTATTTCTCCGGCTGTGATCGAGGGGTCTAGGGCATTGTAGGAACCCCCCACGGCTACTGCTAGTTGTGTTGATAGGTTCAGGGGTCAGCAATCTGATAGTTGCCAACTTCTCTGGTTTTCTGGACTTAGCTTGTATTTCTGCTTTTGCCTTCTACGGTGACTCATTCATAACACCTGGCGCATCATATCGATCAGCCCATGCCGATTACCAGCAATCCAAACCTGAGCATCACTACCATAGGCGAGGAAACATCCAGAACAGAGAGGTCGACTACAGCTACCCCCCACGGCTACTGCTAGTTGTGTTGATAGGTTCAGGGGTCTGCAATCTGATAGTTGCCAACTTCTCTGGTTTTCTGGACTTAGCTTGTATTTCTGCTTTTGCCTTCTACGGTGACTCATTCATAACACCTGGCGCATCATATCGATCAGCCCATGCCGATTACCAGCAATCCAAACCTGAGCATCACTACCATAGGCGAGGAAACATCCAGAACAGAGAGGTCGACTACAGCTACCGTTCCACTGAAAAGAAGGTACAGCTCCCATCCCGCCTTAAAGAGACGCCTTCTTCACCAACAAGATACCGCACAGGCTATCCGGAGTCACAAGCGTCTTACAGGTATGGTGATGCACCACACACTAGACATGACTGTTACACACTGGCTCGTGCCAGCACTGACGGAGCCATCAAAGAGATTGCAAAGTTCCTTGCCCGCCAAGAACTGGTTACAAAGGGACTTGCAAAGTTCACTGACAAACCTGAGAACTATCGGTCATGGCGAGCCTCGTTCCAGAATGCCATTCATGGTCTGGACCTTTCTTGTTGTGAGGAGTTAGATCTCCTGGTAAAGTGGCTCGGAAGTGAGTCAGTCGAGCATGCCAAAAGACTGAGAGACATTAATGTAAAACATCCTCGCACAGCCCTACATAAGGTGTGGGAAAGACTTGATGAATGCTATGGGTCAGTAGAAATCAAAGAGCATGCTTTATATAAAAGAATTGAGGATGTTCCTAAGATAGGACCTAAAGGTTATCTAAAGCTTAGAGAACTGAGAGATTTATTGAATGAGTTGCAGGTTGCTCAGCAGGAAGGAGACTTGCCCGGATTGGCATTCTTGTATACCGCTAAGGGTGTCAATCTGATAGTACCGAAACTCCCTTACAACCTACAAGAAAAGTGGATTACATGTGGTTCAGAGTATAAACACAATCATAATGTATCATTTCCTCCTTTCACTGTATTTGTTGATTTTGTCACCAAACAATCTAGGATTAGAAATGACCCTAGTTTTGATTTTACTCTGTCGTGTTCCACTGCCACTTGTGTCAAATCTGGTAAGACACTCGTGGCAGTCCACAAAACTAACATTGATTCCACAGGCCCTCCTCACAAGGTGAATAAACCCTCTCCAGACGAGAACAAACCTCAAGATGTCAGTAAATATTGCCCTCTACACAAGAAACAACATCCTCTACTAAAATGCAGAGCCTTCAGGGAGAAGTCTTTAGAGGATCGCAAAGGTTTCCTCAAGGAGTCAGCTCCTCCACACTATGCTCCGTTCCATTGGCCTCAAGGACACCGTTCTCTCATGGTTCTCCTCCTATCTCTCTGACCGCTCCTTTGCTGTATCTTTTGCCGGTTCCTCCTCCTCTCACCTTCCCCTTACTGTTGGGGTTCCTCAAGGATCGGTTCTAGGCCCCCTCCTCTTCTCCTTGAACACTGCCCCTATTGGTCAAACAATCAGTAGATTTTTTGCTTTCCAGTACCATCTCTATGCTGATGACACCCAATTATATGCTTCTTCTCCTGACATCACGCCAGTCTTTCTAGAAAACACCGGCAATTGTCTAAACGCTGTGTCTAACATCATGTCCTCACTATATTTGAAACTGAACCTGTCAAAGACTGAACTCCTTGTGTTTCGTCCCTCTACTAATGTACCTATACCCGACATTGCCATTTCTGTGTGTGGTTCCACTATTACTCCCCAGCAACATGCCCGCTGTCTTGGGGTCATACTTGACTCCGAGCTTTCCTTTGCCCCCCACATTCGATCACTGGCTCGCTCTTGTCATCTGTGGGTCGCCCTCACACACCCAGGGCAACGGGGTACTCGGTACCGGGCCGGTGTCAAGGTGGGAATGTGTCACAGCAGCAGTGACCTGGTCCGTGGCCCTGGGCGCCCAATATCAATGGCGGTGATGTTAATGGTGTTAAGGTTTATTAGAATAGTTCGTGACGCCACCCGTGGTGTTTGGCAAGTAAGATGTTGAGCCAACGCTGCATGCACATCCGCTGGGACTGATGGTGTGGTGCAGCAAAGATGGTGTAGCTCCCCACAGGTGGAGCTGTAGTCCCAGGGCAGTGTAGGTGCAATGGATGAGGAGAGGCGCAGAATGGTATGGAGGCTGGTACCCAGGTGTAGTGGTGCGGGAATAACTGGAGGACACCCGAGTATGCGGTTCCAAAGCTTTACTCACTGTTTGCAGTTCACTCAACTGCCTGCCTCCGTACCGTGTTCTCCAGGTCAGGGCTCCAGCCAACCTCCAGGCAGGATAGGATTCTCCCTTCCACACTCCGCCAACATGTACCTTACTGAATGACTGCTCCAATGCGCCTTAAGGTGCGAAGCACTCCAGTACTTAGTTACCCTGGAATGCCTCTCGCTAGGTGTTCCTAGTCTTTACTTGTATGACAGACAGCTGTAGCCTGCTTCATGGACTCCACTCTGCGTCCCGGCTCTCTATTCAGTTGCTGTTGTGTCCCAAGTCTATGATGGGAGCAAGGCGTTAGCGGCTCACTACTCCCCCGGTGTCTCTTGCTGGACATAAAGATCCAATCAACCTCGGGGACCGGGCCCCGGCCTTTGCGCTCTCTGGACTGGAAGGGTTCTCTATCTTTCTTCAACCAGCTTCCCACCGTCCTTCTATTCTACTTCGTTCCAATCTGTTCTATCTCTCTTATGGAAGGTTAGGTTATCAATCTTATCAGTCTCTTTCTCTGGTCTTTCTCGTGCCAGCAGCCCAGATCACTGGGACCTGCTGCAGCACGTCCCTCAGACACCCATCTTCTCTCTCCTCTCTCCTCTAACCAACTAACCACTAACTCTCACTCTTCCCACTCTGTTATATCATCTCACTCCACCCGCCTCCCAGCACATCTCGTGTTGCGAAGCAGGGTTCCACGAGGGGTGCTCTGCTAACCCTCAGCCTGAAGCTGTTAGGTGGTCCCACTGAACTATCCTGTGTGTGGAATGCAGGTGTGGAGTGTAGTCAGGAGTTCCCACCTTACCTGGATGGTGGGGCACTACACCTTAGGAGAAGGTGCAGTACCTCTGTGGCGACTGAAGCCTCAGGGGCGCCACATACCCCCCCGTTAAACACAGCATGTCCGCGGGCTGCAAGAGAACAAAAGGTACAATATAGGAACACACAAAAATTTTTACATGCTTTTTAACAATACTTATCTAATCTTCCTAATGTAGGAGGCACATTACTTAAACGTTATAAACAGGCTAATTTCCTATCTTAGTATCAAAAATTTCTTTAAGTGCAATTCTCAATTCAAAGTGCTATACTCAACACATTTTCTTTATTACATTTGCTATCAATTATTCTCTTTTTCTCTTTCTCTACTGGACGCAAGACACTGACCATTTACACTTGGCCTGTCACCTGTCACTTTCAATTCTTCAGTCTTTATTCAATTCTCACATTCTTTCTCAAAACTTTTCTAATTCTTTGTATGAAATTTTCTATAAAACACATTTACTTTCCATAAGACACATCATTATCAAATACGTTATCATAAAACATTCAAAATTCTTGCAAAGTGCTGAACACTGCTCCCAGCCGGGATTTCTTGCAGTGTCCCTTGAGGTAGACATCATTCTTCGAAAAGTGTCCATTCAAAAGCATCATATTCGCAAAGAGTCTTTATATGTAAAACCAAGAGAGAGCACCCAAAGGGGTGCAAACTATTTACAAGAAAGTTTTGGATCACACAGCGTTCATGATCTCCACAGTTCCAGTTGTAGAAAAGCACTGCCAATCAGAAGCAGGCAACAAAAGTGCTACTGTAAAAACATTATCGCAAAAACAACAAAGCACAACTGGTGCAAACAAACCCTCCTGGGTAACGAGAGTTAAATTTGTAGTGCTGGTCCCCTCCTGGGGTTGGTATCCCAGTCTCAGACCAGATCTAGCACGACCTGGCCAGCCGCTGCGACCATGGTGCACCCCAGGGCCTTCCCAGTTGTCGGGACATCAGACGTACCTGGGGCCTCCTGGCGGTGCAGCCTCGTCTCCGATGCAGATGATGAAGGAGCAGTTGCGGGTTCTGGATCTGCAGGGGTCTCTGTGGGGACCGGCGCAGCCGCGCCAGGTCCAGGCGGGAGCTCTGCTTCCACTCCTGGGTCCTCCGGTAACTTCTCCGGGCCGGTGGTGCTCAACCGCACGGTCAAAGTAGATGTGTAGGTCAGCGCCACCCGGGGACAGTCCAGTGCGGTAGCAGCGGGTACCGATGGAGAGCGTGGTACCGCTGGTGTAGGCCCCGCCGGGGCGCGCTGCCGTCTCAGCTTCTCCAACGCTTCTCTTCGTAGCTGCAGACGGGTAGTCAGTTCAGCGATTTCATCTTCTAATTGCTGGCGGTTCATTCCGGAGTTCGGGTTGGAGCCGTCAGCCATGGCGCTGGGGGTTTGCACTTCCCCACGCTCCGCAGGCCTCCTTCCCTCACTCTCCAAAATCGCGTTCTGGCGTTCTTCTTGCTCCGCCCTTCTGCTCGCCACTGGCTTTCTCTGCCCCTCCTTCCGGGGGTGGCGTCTTCTTCCAGCGCCTCCATACCAAGCCAGTATGCGAACCCCTCGGGGGGTGGGCCATGCATCTGTCACATAGTAATTCAGGCAGGGACGGCCCAATACTCTTTGCGGTCTTTTCTTAGGACCTCCCATCTCTTCACGCCCTTCTTCTCCGCGCCAGCGGCCATTTCTAATGTCCATTTTACAGTCTATTAAATTTGGTCTTTTACACATTTTCAAAAGTTGTAAATCCAAGGCACACAGAACCCGATGGCATCGGGTCTCGTCATCCTGCTCGTGACGCCAAACTTGGGTCGCCCTCACACACCCAGGGCAGCGGGGTACTCGGTACCGGGCCGGTGTCAAGGTGGGAATGTGTCACAGCAGTGGTGACCCGGTCCGTGGCCCTTGGCGCCCAATATCAATGGCGGTGATGTTAATGGTGTAATATTTTATATGGATAGTTCGTGACGCCACCCGTGGTGTTTGGCAAGTAAGATGTTGAGCCAACGCTGCATATAGATCCACTGGGACTGATGGTGTGGTGCAGCAAAGATGGTGTAGTTCCCCACAGGTGGAGCTGTAGTCCCAGGGCAGTGTAGGTGCAATGGATGAGGAGAGGCGCAGAATGGTATGGATGCTGGTTCTCAGGTGTAACGGTGCGGGAATAACTGGAGGACACCAGAGTATGCGGTTCCAAAGCTTTACTCACTGTTTGCAGTTCACACAACTGCCTGCCTCCGTACTGTGTTCTCCAGGTCAGGGCTCCAGCCAACCTCCAGGCAGGATAGGATTCTCCCTTCCACACTCCGCCAACATGTACCATACTGAACGACTCCACCAATGCGCCTTTAGGTGCGACGCACTCCAGTACTTAGTTACCCTGGAATGCCTCTCTCTAGGTGTTCCTAGTCTTTACTTGTATGACAGACAGCTGTAGCCTGCTTCGGGGACTCCACTCTGCGTCCCAGCTCTCTATTCAGTTGCTGTTGTGTCCCAAGTCTATGATGGGAGCAAGGCATTATTGGCTCACTACTCCTCCGGTGTCTGTTGCTGGACATAAAGATCCAATCAACCTCGGGGACCGGACCCCGGCCTTTGCGCTCTCTGGACTGGAAGGGTTCTCTATCTTTCTTCAACCAGCTTCCCACCGTCCTTCTATTCTCCTTCGTTCCGATCTGTTCTATCTCTCTTATGGAAGGTTAGGTTATCAATCTTATCAGTCTCTTTCTCTGGTTTTTCTCGAGCCAGCAGCCCAGATCACTGGGACCTGCTGCAGCACGTCCCTCAGACACCCTTCTTCTCTCTTCTCTCTCCTCTAACCAACTAACCACTAACTCTCACTCTTCCCACTCTTTTATATCATCTCACTCCACCCGCCTCCCAGCACATCTCGTGTTAAGAAGCAGGGTTCCACGAGGGGTGCTCTGCTAACCCTCAGCCTGAAGCTGTTAGGTAGCCCCATTGAACTATCCTGTGTGTGGAATGCAGGTGTGGAGTGTTGTCAGGAGTTCCCACCTTACCTGGATGGTGGGGCACTACACCTTAGGAGAAGGTGCAGTACCTCTGTGGCGACTGAAGCCTCAGGGGCGCCACATCTGCACCTCAAAAACATTTCTAGAATCTGACCTTTTCTTACTTTTGACTCTGCAAAAACTCTTACTGTTTCTCTTATTCTTTCTCGTCTCGACTATTGTAACTCTCTTCTAATCGGTCTCCCTCTTACAAAACTCTCCCCTCTCAAATCTGTCTTGAATGCTGCAGCCAGGATCATATTCCTCACCAATCGTTACACCGATGCCTCTACCTTGTGCCAGTCATTACACTGGCTACCCATCCACTCCAGAATTCAGTATAAACTTATTACCCTCACCCACAAAGCCCTCCATGGCTCAGCACCACCCTACATCTCCTCCCTTGTTTCAGTATACCATCCTACCCGCACCCTCCATTCTGCTGATGACCTGAGGTTAGCATCCTCAATAATCAGAACCTCCCACTCCCATCTCCAAGACTTTACACGTGCTGTGCCAATTCTTTGGAATGCACTTCCCAGGTCAATACGATTAGTCCCCATTCCCCACAATTTTAAGCGTGCCCTGAAAACGCATTTATTCAGACTGGCCTATCGTCTCAACACATTAACCTAATCTGTCCCTGTGTGGCACAGCCAAAAGTTTTACCATAACCAGGTTCCCCGCATCATGTTCCCACATGCTTTATGCATCCATTAGCCCCATGTGTCTGTACACACTTAACATTATGGCTGGTCCATACAATCAGGGCAACTGTTACCACCCACCTTTCATGTCTACCTCTTTCCTCATAGACTGTAAGCTTGCGAGCAGGGCCCTCATTCCCCTTGGTATTTGTTATAATCTATGTGATTATTGTTATGCTGTAATGTCTATTGTCTGTACAAATCCCCTCTGAAATGTAAAGTGCTGCAGAATATGTCGGCGCTATAGAAATAAAATTTATTATTATAAGGAGAACAACATCTGCTTCAAATGCCAGGAACTGTGAAGCTAGCGTGAAATGTGCAGAATGAAGCAGCACGGATCACAATACAGCCTTGCACCCTGGATCACCTCCACGAGTGTTGTCGCAATCATAGGAGCACGATGGGAAGCAGAAGGACACTGACGAAGACAACCCTGAGGTCAGCTCTAAATGTACTGAGATCTGTAGAGGACTCACAGGAGGAAGGTCCTGTTCAAAAATCTGCCTTGTCCGAGTCTATCCTGCAGGCCGCAAGGACAAAGCCTTCAAGATTTATGCAATCCTGGATGACCAAAGTAACAGTTCTCTAGCCACGTCCATCTTCTTTGACAACTTCAGCATCGTAGGCCCTGGTTCTCCCTACACCCTGAGGACGTGTTCAGGTACCGTTGAGACGGCGGGGAGAAAAGCAACCGGATACAAAGTGGATTCCATAGATGGCCAGACCTGCCTATCATTACCAACCATCCTGGAGTGCAACCAGATTCCTGACAACAGGTCAGAAATACCTTCACGGGAGGTGGAGACATATCACCCCCATCTAAAGCGTATAGCCCACCTGATACCTGAACTAGATCCAGGAACCCCAATAGCTCTACTTCTGGGGAGAGATATTCTACAAGTCCACAAGGCTACAGAATGTATAAACAGCTCCAGGAACACTCCGTACGCACAGAGGCTCGAACTTGGATGGGTCATCATAGGAGACGTCTGCCTAGGAGAAGCACACAAGCCAGCCTTAGCCGACAGCATGCTTACCAATACTCTTGAAAATGGACGTCCGTCTATCTTCCAGCCATGTAAGAGTAGCTTCCTGGTAAAAGAGTTGCCACACAATGCTCCTCTACCTTGTCCATTAGCTGATCCTTCCTGTGAAGACCACTCGTGACGGCGACCAAGATCACATATGGTGCACAGTTTTGCACAGAACAAGAGAGGACAACAAGGTAGCAATGTCCATAGAAGACAGACTGTTTTTGGACATCATGGATCGAGAGATGGTAAGAGATGAGTCAAAGAGTTGGATGGCCCCTCTACCATTTAAACCCCAGAGGCAACGCTTACCCACCAGTCAGAAGTCTTGTAAAGGTTGGCACCATTGTAAACACGCATTTACCGCTCCGAACCTGGAAAATGCCCAAAACATGATAATTCGTACCATACAACGCGAGTGTTACACCAAAGAAATAGACAACCTCAACAAAGGTCAACCCATTTCTAGAGACAGTGTCTTGAAAAAGCTTGATCCAATAGTTGACCAAAACGAGCTGATACGAATTGGAGGTCGTCTTCAGGAAGCCAAGGTGGAATTCGTGGAAAAACACCCTGTAGTAATTCCTGGCCATCATCATGTGACTACTCTGCTCGTACAGCACCATCATGTTTTGGTGAAACATCAGGGTCGATTGTTTACCGAAGGGAAACTACGAACTGCTGGACTATGGATAGTCGGAGCAAAGAGATGTGTGAGTAAACTCATCTTCAACTGTGTGACTTGTCGCAAATTCCACAGCGTGACTCAAAGCCCAAAGATGGCCAATCTCCCATCAGACAGGCTTAGTATGGATCCTCCCTTTACCAACATTGGATTGAATGTATTCGTGCCGTGGTCTGTGGTTGTACGGCATACTAGAAGAGTCCAAGCCAACACAAAACGCTGGGCAGTTATGTTTACCTGCATGTCCATCAGATCGGTCCACATCGAAGTGATTAAATCCATGGACACATCAAGTTTCATAAATGCACTCCGACGCTTCATTGCCATCAGAGTCACTGTGAAACACATTCGCTCTGACAGAGGCACAAATTTCTTAGGAGCAGTGAAAGAACTCAAAATTCCTTCCAACTTAGACATTACCAGTGTGGAAAGATACCTGAGGGAACAGGGATGTACCTGGACCTTCAATTTACCACACTCTTCTCACATGGGAGGTGCTTGGGAGAGGATGATAGGAATAGCACACAGATTCTTACACTCTATCTTCTTGCAAGAAGATAGCACAAGACTCACACATGAAGGTTTGACTACATTCTTGGCAGAAGATTTGGCCATCATAAATGCCAGACCATTGACTGCACTCTCCAGTAATGCTGAAGATCCAACCATTCTCACTCCCGCCATGTTACTCACTCAGAAAACTGACCCTCCTAGCGCTCCACTGGGAGAATTCAGCAACAAGGACCTCTACAGACGTCAAGGGAGACAAGTTCAAAGTCTCTCCAATGCTTTCTGGGACACATGGAGAAAGCAATACCTCTCCACCTTACAGCCTAGGAAGAAGTGGCAGATCGACAAGCCGAACATCAAACCTGGTGATATTGTGCTCATGAAGGACAGTCAGTCACATCAAAATGAGTGGCCTCTGGGCCTCATCACCAAGGTGTTCCCAAGCAAAGATGAGAAGGTGCGCAAGGTCGAGATCAAAGTGTGGAAGGCTGGGGAGATAAACTATTCCTCAGACCAGTTGCGGAGCTAATTCTATTGCTGTCGCCTAAAGAGCCTGTAAGTGGCATTAGTTAATGCCAAGCGGGGAGTGTTCTGCCCTCTTAATAGGGCAAAGAATGTTTTATTATGTGCTGGGTTAATTATAATACCATCTAGTGGTGGCTGAATTTATAGCAGTGTCTTCAATAGCATTATAAAGCCTGTGACTTTAACAGAAGCAATGCACTATGGGATTAAAGCAGTGCTTTGTGGGAAGGAAGCAATGTATTCTGGGATGAAGAAGGGCCATTTTGCTTCTGTGGATCTCATAGGATGCACATGTTATTTTGTCCTCCTGTGTAACCTTTGTTTTTCCTGCAACTTCTCTACTTGAGTCACTACCCGGCTAAAGCATATCTGGTAAGCTTAATCTTTCTTGCAATGCAGTGATTCAGAGAGGTGTTATTTACTGTCTAGCAGCCAAGAGATGTCATTAACTCTTTAGTTGCCAGTTCTCAGTAAATGTAATCATAAACTAATGTATTCCTATATAATGTTTGCATCTCAATGTACACTTCTGTGATTGTGTTAGCTGTGATCATCTGCCCAATACTTATGCATGTTATTTGTATTCCTTGTAGTTTTACCGCGCATGTTCTATACTCTTCACAAATAAACAAGTTAGACTACAAAGAACAGTCTGCTTATTTTGGAAGACAGAGCTGTGGTTTATACTATATGCTTGATTGCACATCGTGTCAGCGTGCCTGAAGGCAGAATACATTGTTTTATTCTGAGACCTATAACTTTTTTCACTGATGATGCTGTATGGTGGCTCGTTTTTTGCCGGACAAGATGACGTTTTCAGCGGTACCATGTTTATTTATGTCTGTCTTTTTGATCGCCTGTGATTGCACTTTTTGTTTGGCGGTATGATGATAAAGCATTGTTTTTTTCCTTGTTTTTTTTTAAGGGGTTCACTAAAGGGGTTAACTAGTGGGACAGTTTTATAAGGCAGGTCATTACGGACGAGGCGATACTAAATATGTTTTTTATTGTTTTTTTTAATTTACATAAAGAAATGAATTTATTGGGGAATATTTTTTTTCTCTATTTAGGAATTTTTTTAAACCCCTTTCTGACATCCAATGTACTATCCCGTCCACGGTACCCGGGCCCGTATGACCGTGGACGGGATAGTACGTCGAGCCCTTTAATGCGATATGATTGCATTAAAATTCTGACGTCATCTCACCTTACGGAAGATGACGTCCGCCTCCCGGGCTGCGATCCCGCCCCCCCGGCATCCAGAGAGCTGTGATTGGCTGTTCAATTCTGAACAGCCAATTGCAGCGTTTCTCATTGCTTCAGCCAATCCCCCATCCCCCTTACCCCTATTTTTACCCCCCTCCACTACCCTTTTGCGCCACCTCCGTGAGCAGCCGCCGAGCGTTGATCGGTGACGCAGTTCATTGATCAACACTCGTGCTCCCTTTTTTTCTCAGCACCCTTAGCGCCAACTCCGCGCACATATCCCCAAGCTGCCAAACTTGGATAAGTGACACAGTTCACTTATCAGAGTTTGTGCCTGCTGTTTTCCTTTTTTTTTCACTCCCCCTTGCGCCACCCCGTGCGCACATCCAGCATCCTAATTTTGATAAGTGACACTTATCAGAGCTAGGGCCTGCTGTTTTAGACTTTTCTCCACAGCTTTTCCTTTACAGAAAGTTTACACCAATCACTACCCCCCCCACACAAACACATACAGTTTTCAATAAAGTGTACACCCAAGCAGCATATTTACACAAAAATGTCATCAAATTCATCCCAACAGCGCTATTCAATGGAGGAGGCATATGCTATACTTGCCTCCGACACTGATAGCGAGGATGACAATCCCACTTTTCTTTATTTTTCAGATTCTTCATCCTCTTCATCTGCCCCTTCCTCATCTTCCTCCTCGGGTCCTGCGGAATCGTCACGCAGACGCTCCAGGACAGAAGATGAGGCAGCGACCACCATGCCCGCAGCTGACACAGTGCTCCCCGTATGGACCTCGCCCCCCGAAAATTACGAGCCACTGATTCCTGATTTTGTGGCAGAATCTGGAATCAATTTTTACACCACCAGCCTCACAGAAATTGACTTTTTCAAAGTCTTTTTCTCTGAGGATTTTGTTAACCTCATGGTGGAGCAAACAAATTTGTATGCTCGTCAATTTTTGGAGCAAAACCCGCGTTCATCATTTTCAAACTGGTCTCCTGTAGACGCAGTTGAAACGACGCAGTTTTGGGGCCTGGTCCTCCATATGTGGATCCTGAAGAAGGCGGAATTTCGGCAATATTGGGGTGTTGATATGTTATATAACACTCCAGTGTTCCGAATGGTCATGGCCCGGATGCGTTTTGAGGCCATCCACAAATTTCTGCATTATACTGATAATGCACAGTGTCCCACACGAGATGACCCCAACTTTGACCATCTTTTCAAAGTTCGGCCGGTCATCGAACACTTCAACAAAAAGTTTGCTGAGGTGTAAGTGCCCCAAAGGGACATCTGCGTGGATGAGTCCTTGGTTCACTTCAAGGGAAGGCTGCGATTCCGCCAATACCTGCCCAGTAAGAGGGCCAGGTGCGAAATCAAACTCTATAAGCTGTGTGAGAGTACCTCAGGGTACACCCACAGGTTTAGAGTGTACGAAGGGAAGGACACCCGGATTGAACCCCCTGAGTGCCCTCCTTTCCTGGCAGTGAGTGGGAAAATTGTGTGGGATTTGGTGCACCCACTGCTGGATAAAGGTTATCACCTCTACACTGATAATTTTTATACCAGTGTCCCACTCTACAAATCCCTCTCTGAGCGAGGTACCGAAGCCTGCGGTACTGTCCGCAAAAATCAAAGAGGCCTCCCGAAGACGCTACTTGGGCAGATGCTCCGAAAAGGTGAGAGCAGAGCCCAATGTAGCTACCACCTGCTGGTGGTCAAGTACAAGGACAAGAGAGATGTCCATCTCTTGACCACCATACATGGTGATGGCAGTACCCTCTGCACTGTACGGGGTACCTCTACACAGGTCCACAAACCGACATTTGTAGTGGGGTACAACAAAAACATGGGGGGCGTTGATCTCAACGATCAACTCCACCAACCGTACAATGCATTGAGGAAGGCCAAGGTGTGGTATAAAAAGCTGGCCGTGCACATCGTCCAAATGGCAATGCTCAACGCATTCCTGCTGTCACAATATGCATGCCACACCGATACGTCGTACCTTCATTTCCAAGAGGTAGTGGTTAAGGCCCTGATGTTTGGCGCTCAGGAAGGAGCGGGCCCCAGTACTTCTGGAACTGAAGGTGCTTGTATTGTACCAGGTCAGCATTTTCCGGGGGTGGTCCCTCCGACCCAAAGAAAAGTTAAGCCGCAAAAAAGGTGTTGAGTGTGTTACAAAAAAGGAATACACAGGGACACCATTTATCAATGCGACACATGCCCTGAAAAAACCTTTCCTGTGTATGAAGGATTGCTTCAAATTGTACCACACCTCCATGCACTAATAATTTACATTAGATTAGTTGGTGGCATATCTAGATTTGCTCTTTGGAGGTCTAGTATAGAAAATGATGTCACATGATGGTTTTTTTCCTGTTTAGGCACATCAGCGGTCTGCATTCCACAACGTCATTACTTCCCTTCCCAGCCCCGATGTATGCCCAAACAGTAGTTTTCTCCCACATGTGAGGTTTCAGCGTACTCAGGACAAATTGGATAACAACTTTTGGGGTCCAATTTCTCCTGTTACCCTTGGGAAAATTGAAAATTGGGGACTAAGAAATCATTTTTGTGGAAAAAAAAATTATTATTTTTTTTTCCCACGCCCGAGCATTATAAACTTTAGCGAAACACTGGGGGGTTCAAAGTGCTCACCAAACATCTAGATTAGTTCCTTAGGGCGTCTAGTTTTCAAAATGGGGTCACTTGTGGGGGGTTTCCACTGTTTAGGTACATCAGGCGCTCGTCAAATGCGACATGGTGTATGATCTCAATTCCAGCCAATTTTAGGTTGAAAAAGTCAAACGGCGCTCCTTCCCTTCTGAGCCCTGCCATGTGCCCAAACAGCGGTCCCCCCACATATTGGATATCAGCATATTCAGGACAAATTGGGCAACAACTTTTGGGGTCCAATTTCTCCTGTTACCCTTGGGAAAACAAAATATTGGGGACTAAATAATCATGTTTGTGGAAAAAATGATTTTTTATTTTCACGCCCGGGCGTTATAAACTTCTGTGAAGCCCTTGGGGGTTCAAAGTGCTCACCACACATCTAGATAAGTTCCTTAGGGGGTCTAGTTTCCATAATGGGGTCACTTGTGGGTGGTTTCCACTGTTTAGGCACATCAGATGTTCGTCAAACGCGACATGGTGTCCGATCTCAAATCCAGCCAATTTTAGGTTGAAAAAGTCAAACACGCTCCTTCCCTTCTGAGCCCTGCCATGTGCCCAAACAGTGGTTCCGTTCCCCCCACATATTGGGTATCAGTGTACTCAGGACAAATTGGACAACAACTTTTGGGGTCCAATTTCTCCTGTTACCCTTGGGAAAATAAAAAAAAGTTGCTAAAAGATCATTTTTGTGACTAAAAAGTTAAATGTTCATTTTTTCCTTCCACGTTGCTTTAGTTCCTGTGAAGCACCTGAAGGGTTAATAATCTTCTTGAATGTAGTTTTGAGTAGCTTGAGGGGTGCAGTTTTAGAATGGTGTCACTTTTGGGTATTTTCTGCCATATAGACCCCTCAAAGTGACTTCAAATGTGAGGTGGTCCCTAAAAAAAATGGTTTTGTAAGTTTTGTTGTAAAAATGAGAAATCCCTGGTCAACTTTTAACCCTTATAACTTCCGGACGAAAAAAAATTTTGTTTCCCAAATTGTGCTGATGTAAAGTAGACATATGGGAAATGTTATTTAGCAACTATTTTGTGTCACATATTTCTGTGTTTTAAGGGCATAAAAATACAAAGTTTTCAAAATTTTCACCATATTTCTGTTTTTTTCATAAATAAACGCAAGTTATAGCGAAAATTTTTTACCATTAAAGTGAAGTACAATATGTCACGAGAAAACATTCTCAGAATCGCCTAGATCTGTTGAAGCGTTCCAGAGTTATAACCTCATAAAGGTACAGTGGTCAGAATTGTAAAAATTGGCCCGTCATGAACATGCAAACCACCCTTGGGGGTATTTTTACACGTTTATTTATTTTTTTTTACTTTATTACATTGTCCCAGGGTGAGACATCACTATATAGTGTCAGATCGCTTGCACTGCACTGTGTCAGATCAGTGATCTGGCAGGCAGTGTAGGAGGTTTCTCAGCGCCTGCTCTCAGCAGGCACTGAGAATCCACCTCCGTGCAGGACCCGGAAGGACCCCGTGGCCATCTTGGATCCAGGGGCCTACAGGGAAGAGGCCCTCGGAACAACTCGATCACATTGCGTTGTTCTGAGGGTCTCAGGGAAGCACGCAGGGAGCACCCTCCCAGCACAATGCTTCCCTATGCCCCCGGAACACTGCGATCATGTTTGATCGCAGTGTGCCAGGGGTTACTGTGCCGGGAGCGGTCCGTGACCACTCCTGGTACATAGTGCCGGGTGTCAGCTGTGATAATCAGGTGATACCCGGCCGCGATCAGTTGCGCTCCCCCCGTGAGCGCAGCTGATCGCTATAATTTACTATCCCGTCCATGGTCATTAAGGCACAGGGCACATGGACGGGATAGTGCATCATATGTCAGAAAGGGGTTAAGTCACATGCTGTCCATTTCCTTATGATCTTCCTTGAGATGGTTCTACTCCTTCATTGAAGTCCAGCTGTGTTTAATTAAACTGATAGGACTTGATTTGTAAAGGCACACGCCTGTCTATATAATGCCTCACAGCGCATATCAGACCAAATGAGAATCATGAGGTCAAAGGAACTGGCCAAGGAGCTCAGAGACAGAATTGTGGCAAGGCACAGATCTGGCCAAGGTTACAATAGAATTTCTGCAGTACTCAAGGTTCCTAAGAGCACAGTGGCCTCCATAATCCTTAAATGGAAGAAGTTTGGGACCACCAGAAGTCTTCCTAGACCTGGCCGTTCAGCCAAACTGAGCAATCGTGGGAGAAGAGCCTTGGTGAGAGAGCCTTGCTGAGCTCCACATATGCAGTAGGGAGATGGGAGAAAATTCCACAAAGTCAACTATCACTTCAGCCCTCCACCAGTTGGGCCTTTATGGCAAAGTGGCCAGACGGGAGCCTTTCCTCAGTGCAAGACATATGAAAGCCCTCATAGAGTTTGCTAAAAAACACATGAAGGACTCCCAAACTATGAGAAATAAGATTCTCTGGTCCTATGAGATGAAGATAGATTTTTTTGGTAATAATTCTAAGCGGTATGTGTGGGAAAAAAACATGCAGTGTTCATCACCTGCCCAATTCAGTCCTAACAGTGAAACATGGTGGAGGCAGCATGATGCAATGGGGGTGTTATTCAGCTGCAGGGACAGGACGACTGGTTGCAATTGAAGGAAACATGAATGCAGCCAAGTACAGAGATATCTTGGATGAAAACCTCTTTCAGAGTGCTCTGGACCTCACACTTAGAAGCATATTCACCTTCCAATAAGACAATGGCCCTAAGCACACAGCTAAAATAACAAAGAAGCCAAGTCACTGGGCTTCACATGACATGTGCCAACATAACCCAATTGTTCTTGGCCCAGATAAATTCCAGCATAACCCAACTTTTATCTGTGTATAAATAGCTATAGAAAATGTGTCCAGCACATGAGCCACACATGGACTTTCTAGAAGGTTCCTCAGTAGGAGTGTTTCTGGACCCATACCCAAAATTTAAACAGAACCTAAAAGTAAACACATGTCATCTAGATGATAATGATTGTATGATGTCTCCATACACTGAGTCGCGTGGCGAGTCCAAGGTGCAAAATGACCTTGTAAATATGATAACATAAAATCAGTCACATCTATAAGGGAACTACAAGTCGTGGTATTGGAAAGGGAAGTCAACTTGTTGAAAGGACCTAGTGATCAGCTCTTGATTGACAATAAGCAATTATTAATCCATTTTTGAGAACAGATGTCTCTGTTCTCAAAAAAATATGACATGGTGACCATGAGAGATTTTAACTATCCAGATATTTATTGGGAATCTCTCTCAAGCAAATGCAATGGGTCCAGAAAATTCTTATCTTCTCTTGCTGCCAACTTTATCTTTCAAAAGGTAGAAGAGAGAATAAGAGGTTCTGCAATGTTGGATCTTATTCTTAACAACAGGGAGGAAATGGTAGAGGAAGAATAGGTGGCTGGAAATTTAGGAGGCAGCGATAATGCTATCCTCGAATTTAGGATTACAAGAGGAGAAAGACTAGCGAGGACTCAGACTTTAAAGTTGGACTTCAGAAAGCCAGATTTTCATTAACTCAGAAAGAGTTTAGGAAAGGTCCAATGGCCTGATATTCTAAAGGACAGAAATGTCCAAGAAAGATGGGAAATTTTGCTAAATGAAATTCTCACTGCACAATCTGCAACAATCCCAAAAAGAAGGAAGAATTGGAAGCATTTAAAGAGACCAGAATGGATGAACACAGAACTTAATCATTTTTTAAAAAGGAAAAAAGAAATGTATACTAAATGGAAAGAGGGGAACATATCTAAAGAAAAATGTAATGCTGTTTGCAGGGAGTGCAGGGCAAATGTTAGAAGCAAAGGCGTAGCTTGGGTTTTGATTCAGGGGCGGAAAAACTTCTGATTGGGCCCCTAAGTGCCAGGTAACCCTGATTACAACTATGGTGGCGCACCCTAATAATAGGTATAGGAGAACCTCAGCAGATGACAGAGCTGTTACTAAAAATAAATCTCTATACAAAGCCCAATACTGATATTACCGCCATATGGTGACCATATACAGTAGTGGTAGATACAAGTCCTGCAGAACATATAAGAAATTACAAACATACAAGAAATTACAGTACAGTTACAGATGGTGACTTACAGAAACCGTTCTTTCTGATGGAGTCGTTCACTTTTCCTGTCTTTTCCATCTGGCTCAGACCAACATTACAACTTCTCCAGCCAGGACTCATCTGCAGAGATTACAGCAAAGACACATTTGTTCACATTTTCAACACACGCCCCATTTATTCCCAACCTGCACAAACTCCTCATCCTGCTGAAACCCCAATACTGTGCCGCTGCTGCTGTATGTGTCCCTATTACTGCACCTGCTGTGTGCCCTCTAGAAGGTAAGACAAACATATAGAGTACAGTAATGCCATGTGCAAGTTCCCTAGAAAGCAATGCCCACATTTTGCCCCCTAGAAAGTAATAATGGCCTCTGTGTGCCACTTTGACAGTCACAATAACCTGAGTTCCCCTATAACAATAAGTGCCCACTTTACATTTAATAATGGTCCGAGTCTCCCCCACACTGTATATTACCCCTGCACTGTATACAGACCCCTTAGTAGCTCCTCAAACTGATGGCTCCAACACTGTACAAAGACCCTACATTATCTGATACACTGTATGATGGCCCCCTCACTGTAATCCCCACACTGTATAATGTCCCCCTAAATAGCCTCCATATGGTATAAGGCACCAGATTGTCCTCAATATAGTATAATGCACTCCCTATAGGCCTCCATATAATAATGCACCCACATAGGCCTCAATTCAGTATAATGCACTCCCCATAGGCAAACTCTATATAGTATAATGCACTCCCCATAGGCAGACTCTATATAGTATAATGCACTCCCCATAGGCAGACTCTATATAGTATAATGCACTCCCATAGGCGTCTATAGCATAAAGCACCCCATTGGTAGACTCTATATAGTACACTGCTCAAAAAAATAAAGGGAACACTTAAACAACAGAATATAACTCCAAGTACATCAAACTTCTGTGAAATCAAACTGTCCACTTAGGAAGCAACACTGACTGACAATCAATTTCACATGCTGTTGTGCAAATGGAATAGACAACAGATGGAAATTGGCAATTATCAAGACAGCCTCAATAAAGGAGTGGTTCTGCAGGAGGGGACCACAGACCATATCTCAGTACCAATGCTTTCTGGCTGATGTTTTGGTCATTTTTGAATGTTGGTTGTGTTTTCACACTCGTAGCATGAGACGGACACTACAGCCCACACAAGTTGCACAGGTAGTGCAGCTCATCCAGGATGGCACATCAGTGCGGGCTGTGGCAAGAAGGTTTTCTGTGTCTGTCAGCATAGTGTCTAGAGACGCTACCAGGAGACAGGCCAGTACACCAGGAGATGTGGAGGGGACCGTAAGAGGGCAACAACCCAGCAGCAGGACCGCTACCTCCACCTTTGTGCAAGGAGGAACAGGAGAAGCACTGCTAGAGCCCTGCAAAATGACCTCCAGCAGGCCACAAATGTGCATGTGTCTGCACAAACAGTTAGAAATCGACTCCATGAGGATGGTCTGAGGGCCCGACGTTCACAGATGGGGGTTGTGCTCACAGCCCAACACCGTGCAGGACGCTTGGTGTTATGAATGAGTCACCGTAGGAGGCAAAAACAGAAATACTAGCTAAGTCCAGAAAACCAGAGAAGTTGACAGCTATCGGATTGCAGACCCCTGAACCTATCAACAACAACTAGCAGTAGCCGTGGGGGGTTCCTACGGTGCCCTAGACCCCTCGATCACAGCTGGAGAACTACATAGCCTAAAGACAGAAAGGGAAATCTAAACTGCCCCAGAGCAGACCCCAAAGCAATAGGCAGCCCCCAACATATAATGACGGTGAAGCAAGATGAAAAAAACACTCACACAGATAGAAAGATAGGCTGAGCAAATGATGGGGCCCAAGCTAACTAAATAGGACAGGATAGGAAAGCTGCTGTCTGCAATCCGCCAAAAACCCTATCAAAACAAGGGCCAACAGGCTGATAGGGAAAAAGGCCCTGAAGACGCTAGGCTTCAAAAAGACTATATCAGCACTCAGGTATTTTCTGAAGACTGAGCAAAAAGGAATTCAACTCACCCCAGCAGGGAATGGCAGAAATTCAGAAAAACAAGGCAAAACAAAACAAAACACAAATGCAAAAAGCAGTGCAGAAAACTTAGCTTTTGAGGAGCAGGAATCAGACTGGTCTCCTAGAATCCCTCAGAGAGATCACCAGCAAGGCAAAAGGGCGTCGGCTGCCTTATATCCAGTCAGCAATTCCCGTCACCCAGTCATCATCATCATACCCAGGTGCTTGGTAATCAGCCTCACTACCTTCCTTCACCAGAAGAGGGAGTTCATCAGACCTCAATGGTGAAGGGGAAAATGAACTCATAACAGTACCTCCCCCTTGAGGAGGGGTCACCGAACCCTCATCCACGCCACCAGGGCGATCAGGGTGAGCCCGATGAAAGGCACGCACCAATCTTTTGGCATGAATATCAGAGGCAGAGACCCAGGAATTATCCTCCTGACCATAACCCTTCCACTTAACCAAATACTGGAGTTTCCGTCTAGCCAGACGGGAATCCAGTATCTTCTCTACCTCATATTCCATGTTACCTTCAACCAATACAGGGTCCGGAGGTGCCACCCCAGGAACTACTGGTTCAACAAACCTCTTCAACAAGGACTTATGAAACACATTATGGATTTTAAATGTGACAGGAAGAGCCAAACGAAAAGAGACCGGATTAATAATCTCCAAAATCTTGTAAGGTCCAATAAATCTAGGCTTAAACTTAGGAGAAGCCACCTTCATAGCGATATTTTTTGATGATAACCAAACCATATCACCAACCTTAAACTGGGGACCAATGGTCCTATGTCGGTTGGAAAACCGCTGGGCCTTTTCCTGGGAGAGAGATAACTTATCCACCACTTGGTCCCAGATCTGGTGCATTCTCTCCACCACAGTGTCAACACCTGGGCAGGCAGAAGGCTCCACCTGCCCTGAAGAAAATCGAGGATGAAACCCAAAGTTACAAAAAAAAGGTGGCATCAAAGTGGCAGAACTAGCTCTATTATTTAAAGCAAATTCGGCCAAGGGCAAAAATGAAACCCAATCATCCTGATCAGCGGAAAAAAAACATCTCAAATACGACTCCAAGGTCTGGTTTGTTCTCTCCGTCTGCCCATTGGTCTGAGGGTGAAAAGCAGAGGAGAAGGACAACTGAATTCCCAGCTTGGAAGAGAAAGTCCTCCAAAATCTAGACACAAACTGAACTCCTCTGTCAGATACAATGTTCTCAGGAATCCCGTGCAAGCGAACCACCTGTTGCAAAAACAGGGGCACCAACTCAGAGGAAGATGGCAACTTAGGGAGTGGTAAAAGATGAACCATCTTAGAGAACCTATCACAAATCACCCAAATAACAGTCATTCTCTGAGAGACAGGCATATCAGAGATGAAATCCATTGAAATATGGGTCTGTGGCCTCCTGGGGATCGGCAAAGGCATCAACAACCCACTAGAGCTAGAGCAAGGTTTAGACCGGGAGCAAGTCCCACAGGACTGCACAAAATTTCTGACATCACGAGACAAGGCGGGCCACCAAAAAGACCGACTCACCAGATCTCTAGTACCAATAATACCTGGATGACCAGCCAATGCAGAGCAATGAACTTCAGACATCACCCTCTTTTTCCACTGGTCAGGAACATACAACTTTCCCCTGGGACAACGCTCAGGTTTGTCCTCCTGGAACTCTTCCAGAGCACGTCTCAAATCGGGCTAGATGACAGAAAGAACTACCCCTTCGCATAAGATGGTAGCAGGCTTTGTCACCACAGGAGAATCAGCAAAGAAGCTCCTAGAGAGAGCGGCAGCCTTGACATTCTTAGTGCCAGGAAGAAAAGAGACCACAAAATCAAAACATGTAAAAAAACAAGGCCCACCTAGCCTGTCTAGGGTTCAAGCGTTTGGCTGACTCCAGGTAAATCAAATTCTTGTGGTCAGTGAGGACCACGACTTGATGTTTAGCTCCCTCCAACCAATGTCTCCACTCCTCAAATGCCCTTTTCATGGCTAACAGTTCCCGATTCCCCACATCATAGTTACATCAGATGGAGAGAACTTTCGGGAAAAGAAAGCACAGGGATTCATTTTAGATGTTACAGGATCCTTTTGGGACAAAACAGCTCCTGCACCAATCTCAGAAGCGTCCACCTCTACCTGGAACGGGAGTGAGACATCAGGTTGCCGCAAAACCGGGGCAGAAGTGAATCTTCGCTTCAGCTCCTGAAAGGAAGAAACAGCCTCCGGAGACCAATTCAACACATCAGCACCCTTCTTAGTCAGATCAGTCAATGGCTTGGCAATACTAGAAAATTTTGCTATAAATTTCCGATAAAAATTAGCAAAACCCAAAAACTTCTGGAGAGCCGTCAAAGAAGTGGGCTGAACCCAATCATAAATGGCCTGTACCTTGGCCGGGTCCATTTCAATAGTTGACGGAAACAAAATAAATCCCAAAAAAGAAATCCTCTGTACCCCAAAAAGGCATTTCGATCCTTTGACATACAGGGAATTCTCCCTCAAGATCCGGAACACAGTCCGAACATGTTCCACATGAGAATCCCAATCCTTGGAGAAGATCAAAATATCATCCAGATAGATAATCAAAAATTTATCCACAAAGTCTCGGAAAATGTCGTTCATGAAGCACTGGAAGTCAGAAGGGGCATTAGTGAGCCCAAAAGGCATCACCAGGTACTCAAAATGTCCCTCCGGAGTATTAAATGCCGTCTTCCATTCATCCCCATGCTTAATGCGGATAAGATTATACGCCCCCCTGAGGTCAAGCTTGGTAAACCAGCAAGCACCTTTAACTCTGGAGAATAGATCCGAAATCAGGGGTAACGGATACTGATATTTAATAGTAATTTTGTTGAGGGCACGATAATCAATACAAGGCCTTAATCAACCATCCTTTTTGGCCACGAAAAAAAACCCAGCACCTAAGGGTGAAGAGGATGGTCTAATATGACCCTTCTCCAACGCCTCCTTAATATAGGATCGCATAGCCTCGTGCTCGGGTACAGATAAATTGAAGAGCCGACCCTTGGGAAATTTACACCCCGGGCTCAGTTCAATTGCACAGTCATAACTCCTATGAGGAGCCAAAGATGCAGACTCATTCTCACTAAATACATCATAAAAGTCCGCCAAATAATCAGGAACATCATGCGACTGAGGAGAGGTTGAAAAAACCGGAGCCTCACTAAGGGCACACCGACAACCCCAACTCACCACAGACACAGATTTCCAATCCAAAACTGGATTATGAATTTGCAACCAGGGAAACCCCAGAACAATGGTATCATGCAAATTATGCAACACCAAAAATCTGCAATTTTCTTGATGGTCTGGGGCGACCCGCATTACCACCTGGGTCCAAAACTGAGGTTTATTTTTCGCCAAAGGAGTGGCATCAATCCCTCTCAAAGGGATAGGCGTCCGCAGAGGTGTCATCGGAAATCCACAATGTTTAGCAAAATCCAAGTCCATTAGGTTCAGGGCTGCTCCCGAATCCAGCAAAAACGCTTAAAAATCGTATTGTGGGCACACAGCCTAAATATACAAATGAGAGGGCCATATCTCAGGAAAGGAGAGGCGCAGGGACAAAAGAAATACAACGCCAGATTCAGGAGAACAGCGGCATTTACACCAGGTAAAAAAATTACATATTTATGACAAATGGCAGGTCCTCTCTAAATAATTTGTATTTTTTCAATTTTTCAAAAACAGCAACTCATGGATGACACATGATCATCTGCAATTGTAAAAAATTATTTTTTTCTAATAGTGGGTGTGAATGGGTGTCTATGTTACGTCTTACACAGAAGGCTTCCATCAGAGGTGTTGATCAAGAGTGTGAACAAAGCCCAAGTTGCAACTTCTGTAGCACCAAAAACAACCATTACACCAAAGGCCTTTATTCACTGCAGAAACATAACCGTAATGTGCGAGCAGGACCTAATCTGGTTATAGCTTTTACAATAGAAGCAATTAGCATATTGGCTAGAGTAATAACATTGTTTTAATTATGTTAAAAAAAAAAATAAGATCCAAATTAACATTGACTTTAAATATGAGCGACATAAAAGTAGCTCTTCCTTTTGTCTCGCAGAATTCACAGCCACCCCCGAGTTAGCCTCTATCTACAAAGCGCAATTTCAATTATCCAAAATTGGTTTATGCGCAATGGCAGGAGAAAACGTGTGATCTGTCAAAATGCGGTAAGTGTCTAATTGAAGAGACAGAGCTGTCTCTCTGCTATCTATTAGCGGAGAGCGCCATCCCCACTTTCAAACGCTTCCCAGCTAATGAAAATATCATTTTAATTATAGCGATGGTACTGTAAAAGTCGCAGCTCTATTATTATTATTATTTTTTTTTCTAACTATATTTGCTTTATTTGCTGTTGTGTGAATTGAAAAAGGAAAACAGTAAAATGGTTCCAAAGAGATCTTCTCATGCTGCACAACTATTGTAAAAATGGTTTTCAAGACTTAAAACCTGGGATTAGCATCACTTTGATTTAGGAAAAAGCTTTGGCTGAGATGACCATGGTGATTATTGTGAGGTCAAGGGTGAACTGAGACAGTAAAGTGAGGGTCTTGAGTCCACTGCCAACCACCATAGCCACAATATACACTCACTGGCCACTTTATTAGGTACACCTGTCCAACTGTGTGTTAAGACTTAATTTCTAATCAGCCAATCACATGGCGGCAACTCAGTGCATTTAGGCATGTAGACATGGTCAAGACAATCTCCTGCAGTTCAAACCGAGCATCAGTATGGGGAAGAAAGGTGATTTGAGTGCCTTTGAACGTGGCATGATTGTTGGTGCCAGAAGGGCTGGTCTGAGAATTTCAGAAACTGCTGATCTACTGGGATTTTCACGCACAACCATCTCTAGGGTTTACAGAGAATGGTCCGAAAAAGAAAAAAAATCCAGTGAGCGGCAGTTCTGTGGCCGGAAATGCCATGTTGATGCCAGAGGTCAGAGGAGAATGGGCAGACTGGTTCGAGCTGATAGAAAGGCAACAGTGACTCAAATTGCCACCCGTTACAACCAAGGTAGGCAGAAGAGCATCTCTGAACGCACAGTGCGTCGAACTTTGAGGCAGATGGGCTACAGCAGCAGAAGACCACACTGGGTACCACTCCTCTCAGCTAAGAACAGGAAACTGAGGCTACAATTTGCACAAGCTCATCGAAATTGGACAGTAGAAGATTGGAAAAACGTTGCCTGGTCTGATGAGTCTCGATTTCTGCTGCGACATTCGGATGGTAGGGTCAGAATTTGGCGTAAACAACATGAAAGCATGGATCCATCCTGCCTTGTATCAACGGTTCAGGCTGGTGGTGGTGGTGTCATGGTGTGGGGAATTTTTTCTGGGCACTCTTTGGGCCCCTTGGTACCAATTGAGCATCGTTGCAACGCCACAGCCTACCTGAGTATTGTTGCTGACCATGTCCATCCCTTTATGACCACAATGTACCCAACATCTGATGGCTACTTTCAGCAGGATAATGCGCCATGTCATAAAGCTCGAATCATCTCAGATTGGTTTCTTGAACATGACAATGAGTTTACTGTACTCAAATGGCCTCCTCAGTCACCAGATCTCAATCCAATAGAGCATCTTTGGGATGTGGTGGAACGGGAGATTCGCATCAGGGATGTGCAGCCGACAAATCTGCGCCAACTGTGTGATGCCATCATGTCAATATGGTCCAAAATCTCTGAGGAATGCTTCCAGCACCTTGTTGAATCTCTGCCACGAAGAATTGAGGCAGTTCTGAAGGCAAAAGGGGGTCCAACCCCTTACTAGCATGGTGTACCTAATAAAGTGGCCAGTGAGTGTACTTCAATTTCTAATAGCCATTGTGTGCATTGATCAACTTGGATGGGTTGGCTGACTGGATTAGACATGAGAGTTGCTTATAAGGAATCTGTATGCAGAGTTTTGCTATGTAAACTGACTGCACCATGAAGCAGAGGGACAGACCCTGATTTTAGCGATGTATCACTTAGTTTTCTGGGTGCAGTAGTTTTCATAGAATCTCTGCTGCAGAGCTCAAATGCTGAGCTGTGTGTAACCCTGCCCCCACACCACTGATTGGCCAATTCTAATCAGTGATAGGGGCGTGGTTGGACTAGGAGGCATGAGACAGCTAGTTCTGTAGTAATAATCTCCTGCTAAGAAAACACTGATTTTATTGAAACAGCAACACAGCCTAGTAAATGACACATCCCTGGAATCAGGATCTCAGTTCCGACATCATGGTACTCTCAAATTAAATAGAAAAAAACATTGTGAGAGATTCCCTTTAATTGGCTGCATAAACCAATAGCAAATTCTTAAGAAACATTGTACTATATTATACCAGAGGTAAATACTTCTCTCTCATGTTTTGAGCCACATCTTTCCCCACCCTGGACCTCACACTTCTTAAAATCATTATTCACTTTGAAAAAAAACTGCTTAAATTTTCTTGGCCAAAGGGGACAATGGCAGAATTGCTTTTTTTCCCCACTTGTAATTATTATTCCTGTTTTTCAGAATATTGTATCATATTGTAAAATAGATGGTGTCTTTCAAGACTTACAACTCGTAAAGCTCTTGTACAGCTATGGGGACTGAAAAATAAATAAGTTATGCATCTTGGGTGAAGGGAAGTAAAAACACAAGAGCGCAAAAAATGAAAATCGGCAGCGTCCTTAAGGGGATAAATCTGATACAAGTGGCTATGGCAGAGGTACCAGGGAATGTGATATATTCTAGAGACTTGTGGGTGGGATGCGAGAAGGATATAAATATAAAGTTTGTGTGATGTTAATGATTCATTTCACAGTGCAGGGTCAGTGGTTATAAGTACGGGCGTGTGCCATGCTAATTCAGAGGTGTGTGAGCTATGTGAGGAATGCATTTGTGCCACTTGACCAGATGCAAGAATGCCAAAGCTTTAGGTCTTAAATGCAATTAAATCAAGTATAAAAGATAGATGCTGAAAAAAATCTGCAAGAACGTAGCGACAGCAGCAATAGATTTCTCACTAATCGCTCATGCAACACGGTCCAAGCATGGACAGGCCACAGGTCTCCCAACCTGAGCGTGACTGCCTCAGAGAAATATATGACCACTCAGGTCCTGAAAGCCCTATCTATACGTGTATTGAGGTTTGTGCTGTTCTGCATGAGCCCCTAAGGTGCATTTATGCTGCACAATTAGCGGGAATCACCATTCCAAGGAAACGGAGGTATCACTCATATGCTGCTGATGGCGAATTATCGGTGAAATAACTTTTTTTTATTTAAACAGGTTGACCTGTTTAACCCCTTAACCCCTGGAGCTTTTTTTCAGTTTTGCGTTTTCATTTTTCGCTCCCTTTCTTCCCAGAGTCATACATTTTTCCATCAATATGGCCGTGTGAGGGCTTGTTTTTTTGCGAGACAAGTTGTACTTTTCAACGACACTATTGGTTTTATCATGTCATGTACTCGAAAACGGGAAAAAAATTCCAAGTGCAGTGAAATTGCAAAAAAAAGTGCAATACCACCTTGTTTTTTGTTTGACTTTTTTTTACTAGGTTCACTAAATGCTAAAACTGACCTACCATTATGATTCTCCAGGTCATTAAGAGTTCATAGACACCAAACATGTATAGATTCTTTTTTATCTAAGTGGTGAAAAAAATTCCAAAGTTTGCTAAAAAAAAAATTGCGCCATTTTCCGATACGCATAGCGTCTCCATATTTCATGATCTCGGGATGAGTGAGGGCTTATTTTTTGCGTACCGAGCTGATGTTTTTATTGATACCATTTTGGGGCAGATACGATCTTTTGATTGCCCATTATTGCATTTTAATGCAATGTCGGGGCGACCAAAAAAAAACATAATTCTGGTGTTTTGACTGTTTTCATTGCTACACTGTTTAGTGATCAGATTATTGCTTTTTTATTACCAAATATGTGTATGTTTGATTTTATTTTTATTGTTTTATTTTGAATGGGGCGAAAGGGGGGTGATTTGAACTTTTATATTTTTTTATTTTTTTATATTTTTAAAAATATTTTCTTTTTACTTTTGGTATGCTTCAATAGTCTTCATGGGAGACTAGAAGCTGCCACAACCCGTTCGGCTCTGCTACATAGAGGCAATGATCAGATAACCTCTATATACCAGATTTACTCACTTACTATGAGCACCGACCACTGGGTGGCACTCACAGCAAGCCAGCACTACCAATCATAGAGGTCTCTAGGAGACCTCAGGTTGTCATGCCAACGGGGGTCACTGGTGTACGTATTTCCAGCGCAATTGCCGGAAGCGCTTGTTAAATGCCGCTGTCAGCGTTTGACAGCGGCATTTATCTTGTTAATAGCCGCAGGTGGATCGCGATTCCACACGCGGCTATTGCGGGCACATGTCAGCTGTTCAAAACAGCTGACATATCCCGGGAAAGATGTGGGCTCACCGCCGGAGCACACATCAAACGGAGGAAGTCCTATATCGGTGTAAATGTACGCCCGATGTCGGAAAGGGGTTAAATAAATAAAAAAAAGTTTTATTTCACCAACAATTCGCCATGAGCAGCGCATGAGTAATACCTCCGTTTTCATCTCTATATCCATGGTCGCTTCCTTGACCGATATCTGTGCAGCAGCTAACATATGCTCGTTATGTGTTGCTATTCAGCAACCTAGCAAAGTGAGTGTATCTCCCCTTTTTCTGACACCCCATTGTCACCGGATAAGACCCTATTGCGCTTTTTTCTTTCCCAGTTTCTCCCTTTCGTTATCTTTCCAAGGAAGGCTCATTTCCTCATAATCTTGCAGTCTAAACAGACTGACCACTATCTGACGAACTAGCAAAACGCTCATTCATTAAGTAAAATGGTCTTTTAGTTTGGTTAAAAAAAATCATCGATTTTGCACACTTTTCTTTCCTGAGCACCTCAAATAGCTCCCATTATTTATATAAAATAACGATGTTTAAGTCTTGCTAACAAGGACACCTCTGGGGCAGATTTTCCCACATTTGGGTGGAGTTTACATAAAGACCTTTTGGCCCAGAAAATACCCACATTATCAAGATCGTTCCTATGAATTCAGAACAGTGAGCAACCATGCATACATGTGGGATACCAGGTCCTTCAGCTACTTTGGGAACCACCTCAGCGATTTTGTCCAGTTTATGGGCGTAGAAGGAGCTTCAGCTGGGGTCCAAATCAGTGTTTTATGAACATTTTTTGGACGTTCTCAGAGTAGGACTGGGAACAATGCTTAAACAGTTCCTTTTTGTTACCAACAAACATATTGGTAAGTTTGTCTAAATGTGGAATAACTGGACATAAATTTGTAAATTCTTGAGACCATCTTGGCCCTTCTAGATTTTTGCAGACCTTATATAAATTTGCTTTTCTCTATAATTTTGTTAGCATCACTTCAGTCTGCCCCCTCTATAGATTGTTCACTAGCTCTACTCAGAATCCACCAACTTCTCTATGCATGGATGGTTGGCTAATAGACGTAGGCGGAATCTAGGCAGGAAGCGGGGTCACCACTTCTGTAAGCCTTGTTATCTCATAGAAGTAGGCGGGATCTGGGCAGGAAGCAGGGCCACCACTTCTGTAAGCCTGGTTATCTCATAGAAGTAGGCAGTATCTGGGCAGGAAGCAGGGCCACCAATTCTGTAAGCCTTGATAGCTCATAGAAGTAGGCAATATCTGGGCAGGAAGCAGGGTCACCACTTCTGTAAGCCTGGTTAGCTCATAGAAGTATGCGGGATCTGGGCAGGAAGCAGGGCCACCACTTCTGTAAGCCTGGTTAACTCATAGAAGTAGGCAATATCTGGGCAGGAAGCAGGGCCACCACTTCTGTAAGCCTGGTTAGCTCATAGAAGTAGGCGGGATCTGGGCAGGACGCAGGGCCACTACTTCTGTAATCCTGGTTGGCTCATAGAAGTAGGTGGATTCTGGGCAGGAAGCAGGGCCACCACTTCTGTAGGCCTGGTTGGCTCATCTTAGCAGTTTGGTAGCACTTGCTGTGGGGTCCCATGATTTCAATGTTTGTGCCTGTCGACAATGACCAAGAAGGGTGATGCTTAGAATTAGCACCTAACTGAACAACCTCTTTGTATCCTTGTTCTGAAGTATTTTAGGACATCTTACTTATAAACTAATTCATAGTGCTTAAATGTTAAGATCAGCAGGATCTTAATTTTGAAGCTACTTTTAAACTCTTCTGAAACTACAGAAGTGATCAGTATGAACTCCAGTACCAATATGCCGCTTGTAAACCTCCAAAGCTTCGCATCAATTTAGTTAATTCCCAGAGTAAATATTTTACAACAATATGGAACTAATCCACCTTCCATCCTAACTTTTCTACCTATTGCCCCCTGTTTTTACAATCTTATTTTAATTTTGAACTAAAAGCGGAACTCCAGTGAACTCAAAAATAAAAAAAAAAATGCAATGTGGACGTAAGAAACACAGCAGTCTGGCTTGATGAGAAGACAAATGGCGGTAATTTTCCACCCAAAAAAAATAAATAAAAAGAATAAAGATGCTTTACAAATATTACCTTTCGTGTTGTGCCTTCCTCCGGTAATGCCGCACATATTGATCTACCTTTCTAAAGTCATCCAAATTTAATTTATTTTAATTAGTTCCAACGCTGGTAAACGGCGGCAGGAAAATGAGGAATAATAATTATTTCTCTCTTTGCCGGTCTCGTGCGTGGATTCTGCTGCAATAATATTTAATTAAAACCAATGGCTTGTTGTAATGATGAGAGCTTGGAATCATCATTTCAAAATGAGCCACATTCCTCAAACACTTAAAAAATCCCAGGTGTCGCTATGTTTTTCTGGGAGAAATCTTTATGTAAATCTTCATATTTTATTTTTTTTGCAAAGTTTTACAAAATGAGATGTATTTTAAAGTGAACATGTTCATAGAAGACAAAGAAGCTCTGTATACTTAAGGACAGAAAACTGAACAAAGAACACAGAGTGGTAGCCATCATGTGCCAATCAGAGGGTAAGAAGAAGTCAGCCCAATTCTTTGAAAAAGGGCTGTTTACACTCATTGACTGGGTGTGACCATTTTTCATTTTGATGATAGCCAAGAGGGCTGATTTGTAAAGCTATTTCCAGCTTTAAAGTCGGCATTTCAAGTGGATCTGTCTGATCTCCTATGCTACTGCTGAGGTCACCATATCACAGATAAAGCGATGCTCAACTCGAGAATATATACGGTAGTTTTCTATTATTTGGTTTAGTATTTCTATTTAAAAATCTGTTGAAAATCTGTTAAAAAAGCCTATGAGTCCTGCAGACTCTGCCTCCACACTGCTGATTGGTAAACTCACTGCGCGTGGGTGGGGAGAAAAAGGACTCACAGGCTTTTTCTATAATTCATGGCTGCATTTGAACAGCTATTTACATAAAAGTACTCAATCAAATCTTAGATCACTATATATCTCTGATCTCAGCATCTCTTTCTCTATGCTTTGCTGCCTTTAGATAGTAGCATAGGAGATTAGACAAGTCCACATTAGAGGCGGCGTCATGGGCTGGAAAAAGTTTTCTATCTATAAACTCCCTTACCAAATGTCAGGGTCAAGATGGTCATAGAGCAGACCTTTATCTAAGTAATTGGGTTTACTTCTTTTGGGACTCCCCTCCCTCTATTACATACTGGCTTTAGATAGTGCAGCATAGGACACCAGACATAACCAATTTAAGAGATTGTTAACTGGCTGCAAATGTAAATCAGGGGCAGGATGAGCTCTGCTGATAGCCAAGCTCAGGATTTCACAACTACTTTGCTACTTTTAGCATAATATATATGCTGATTGATGGGTAATCATTCATTCAATTTCTCCATGTTGCCCCTTTTCTTCAGTAATGTGTAGAATTAATTTTTATACTATTAAAAAAGCATTTTTTACTACTGTATTAATTTCGCCCCTACCATAATGCCGCCTTAGGCAACTACTTACTCTATCCTACATATCAATCCACCCCTGTTGTATTTCCTAGTACTTCTTTATTTAGAAATCTGTTGGAAACACTAGTGTATATATACTGCTTCTAGTAACCACCTCCTTTAGTAGCAGTCTTTTTTTCTGAATCACAGATGAGACCTATAATACAAAAGTACTATAAAGGCAGCCAATTCAATCTCCTTTGTAAGGTAAGTGATCTAAAGGAGACTCACTGGAGCATGTCTACCAAAAATAGTTATTGGCCAATCTGATTGATCTGTCATGTAATGTTTTGTGTCCCCACAATTTTGCATATACGTTTTGTTAAACACTGACCCTTTTAGAGGGAATCTGTTATCAGGTTTTTGTTATGTAATCTGAGAGCAGCATGCTGAGCCCTGTATAACCCCGCCCACATGACTGATTGGCAGCTTTCTCTGTACACTGTGCATAGACAGAAAACTACCAATCAGTGTTGAGGGCTTGGTTGGACTAGGAGACGATGAGACACCTAGTCCTGTAGTGATAATCTCCTTATAAAATATTGATTGAAATAACCACACCCACCCTAGTGACGCATCGTTGGAATTGGGGTCTCAGCCCCTACAATCATGCTGCTCTCAGGTTACAAAGCAAAATCTGATGACAGATTCCCTTTAAGAAATTGTCAAGCTAATACAGAATGCCTAAACATTACTCGTATCAGGAAAAGGCAAAATGTGCAGAATAGTTTGACAAAAGTTTGATAAACTAGTGAGTGGGAAGTGTGACCTGTGTATTTTGGCTGCCATCTGGGGAGGTAGGATTTGGTGCAACTGTTCTGGTCCAATTCTTAGGCCCCTTTTTCATTATATTACAATGCCCACTTACCCAGGCTTATGGTCTCTCTCCCACATTGTCTCCTATTGCAGTCCCCCTTTTTCCGCCATCTGACATTGTAACCCTTAGACCAAAACTGTTTGCTATGTGGTCATGGTTCTACAAGAGGTGTAAACTAAAAAATCCCGGGCCCTAATGCAATATCGGCGACAGGACCCCACCACTTACCATGTGCCTTCACAAAGCAACAATTATAATAGCATTACAAGCCAACACGTGATACGATGGCAGTGCAGCCTTAACTGCAACCAGAGTCAACAAAGAAATAGCTCACCTTACAGCAAATCCCAGGGACACGCACCCCCCAGTCTGATGAAGCCGGACCATTTACTGTAATTCTGGAGCCACTTTAAATAGCACAGAAGGGAACTATTAAAGCGTACATTCTCGGGCTCGATACTCGCCGGCTGGCTTGTGTGTTTAAATAAATGCTCCTTTTATGTGATGTCCAGATGTTAGCTAGACACATTAAAGGGATCCACAATTAGCCTTGCAGTAAGAAGCATGCCCCACAGGGCTTTGCAGAGCATGAAGGGTTAAAGGTGCAGCAGTAATTGGGAATCCATGCGCCATCGGCCTAGCGTTTATTATGTGGCAAACTTTACTGGAATTAAATCAATATTCAGCAAATAAATAAAAGCAAAACGTAACGGCTACCATGCAGGGTTTACAGCAATGCCGGCAGACATTACGGGGTGCATCAATCAATTAACCTATGCAATGCCAGTAAAAGTACATGCTGGCTGTTATCATCCACAATAAATGACTCGTCCTCAGTTATCGGATTGTTAAAAAATCCATTTATCTGTTTAAAAAAAAGTTATTGGGATCACTGGGTGAGTGATGCTGTAGTATTAAAGTGCAAAGGAAGAAGAAAAGTCCAAGAGGGCAAAGGAATGACTATAGGAATTATATTCCTTCCATTCTATAGGGCAGGGGTGCAACAAATAGCCATGGGCTCTCATAGTGCATTTTGGAACATGGTTATTATCCACCATGACTACTTTCTTCAAAAAGGTGAGCTTCCATGGCAGCTACAGGTGCTTCTCACAAAATTAGAATATAATCAAAAAGTTAATTTGTTTCAATTCTTCTATACAAAGATTGAAGCCCACATATTATATAGAGTCATTACAAACAGAGTGATCTATTTCAAGTGTTTATTTCTGTTACTGTTGATGGTTATGGCTTACAGCCAATGAGAACCCAAATGTCATTATCTCAGTAAATTAGAATAATTAACAAAAAACACCTGCAAAGGCTTCCTAAGTGTTTAAAAAGGTCCCTTAGTCTGTTTCAGTAGGCTCCACAATCATGGGGAAGACTGCTGACTTGACAAATGTTCAGAAGGCAGACATTGGCACACTGCACAAGGAAAGTAAATTTTGCATTTCATTTGGATATCAAGGTCCCAGAGTCTGGAGGAAGAGTGGAGAGGCACACAATCCACACTGCTTGAGGTCTAGTTTGAAGTTTCCACAATCAGTGATGGTTTGGGGAGCCATGGCATCTGCTGGTGTAGGTCCACTGTGTTTTATCAAGGCCAAAGTCAGCGCAGCCGTCTACCAGGAAATTTTAGAGCACTTCATGCTTCCCTCTGCCGTCAAGTTTTTTGGAGATGGAAATTTCATTCTCCAGCAGAACTTGGCACCTGTCCACACTGCCAAAAGTACCAATACCTGGTTTAAAAACAACAGTATCACTGTGCTTGATTGGCCAGCAAACTCGCCTGACCTTAACCCCATAGAGAAACTATGGGGTATTGTCAAGAGAAAATGAGACACAAGATCCAACAATGCAGATGAGCTGAAGGCTGCTATCAGAGCAACCTGGGCTTCCATAACACCTCAGCAGTGCCACAGATTGATCGCCTCCATGCCACGACGCATTGATGCAGTAATTGATGCAAAAGGAGCCCCGGCCAAGTATTGAGTGCATTTACTGAACATACATTTCAGTAGGCCAACATTTTGGATTCTGAAATCATTTTTCAAGCTGGTGTTATAAAGTATTCTAATTTACTGAAATAATGACTTTTGGGTTTTCATTGGCTGTTAGCCATAATCATCAACATTATCAGAAATAAACACTTGAAATAGAGCACTCTGTTTGTAATGACTATATATAATATATGAGTTTCACTTTTTGTATAGAAGAACTGAAATAAATTAACTTTTTGATGATATTCTAATTTTGTGAGAAGCACCTGTAGGTATAAAACCCCAGAAAAAAAGCAAAAAAGCAAAAAGCAAAATGAGCATATACACTATAGTAAATAAATAAGTAAACAGAATTAATACATGTAAATAACATAGGGGACTTAGTTAACGTTATTTTGATTAAAAAATAGCATAAAAGCTCCTAGCCTATCTCTAGTATTAACCCCTTACCTACAATTGACGTAATATTCCGTCCATGTGACCATGGACCTAATTACCATGGACGGAATATTACGTCATCGCGATCAGCGGCGCCCACGTGGTGAGCGCCGCTGATTGCGGCCGAGTTTCAGCTAATTATCATAGCTGACACCCGGCACAATGTGTCAGGGGCGGTCACGGACCGCCCCCGACACGCTAACCCCTTGCACACCGCGATCAAACACGATCGCGGTGTACCGGGGGTTAAAGGGAAGCATCGGCAGGGAGGGGGCTCCCTCCTTGCTTCCCTGAGCCCCCCACGGCAGCGCAATGTGCAGCGCTGCTGCGGAGTGCTCCTTTCCTGCAGGTCCCCGGATCCAATATGGTGACGGGGACCTCCGGGGGCCTGCAGAAGCTGGCTTCCTCAGTGCCTGCAAAGCGCAGGCATGAGGAAGCCTGTGCAGTGCCTGTGACAGATCGCTGATCTGTCACAGTGATCTGTGATGTGACAGATCAGCGATCTGTCACAGGACAGTTATGTCCCCCCTGGGACATTGTAATAAAGTTAAAAAAAAATTAAAAAAAAGTGTAAAAATAATTAAAAAAAATCGCTAAATAAAAAAAAAATAAATAAATAAATATTCCCCAATAAATTCATTTTTTGGAAATAAAAAAACCAAAAAACAATAAAAGTTCACATATTTGGTATCGCCGCGTCCGTAACGACCCGCCCTATAAAACTGTCCCAATAGTTAACCCCTTAAGTGAACCCCTTAAAAAATAAAAATAAAAAACGAAGCAAAAAATAATGATTTATTATCATACCGCCGAACAAAAAGTGCAATAACGCGCGATCAAAAAGACGCATATAAATATCCATGATACCACTGAAAACGTCATCTTGTCCCGCAAAAAACGAGCTGCCATACAGCATCATCAGCGAAAAAATAAAAAAGTTATAGCTCGCAGAATAAAGTGATGCAAAAATAATTATTTTTTATATAAAATTGTTTTCATTGCATAAAAGCGCCAAAACATAAAAAAACAACCTAAATGAGGTATCGCTGTAACCGTACTGACCCGAAGAATAAAACCGCCTTATAAATTTTACCGCACCCGGAACGGCGTAAACGCACCACCCAAAAGAAATTCATGAAACGCTGGTTTTTGTTCATTCTGCGTCCCAAAAAACGAAATAAAAAGCGATCAAAAAATGTCACATGCCCGAACATGATACCAATAAAAGCGTCAACTCGTCCCGCAAAAAATAAGACCTCACATGACTCGGTGGGTCAAAATATGGAAAAATTATAGCTCTCAATATGTGGTGATGCAAAAACTATTTTTACAATAAAAAGCGTCTTTTAGCGTACGACAGCTGCCAAACATAAAAACCGCCATAAATAGTAAATCAAACCCCCCCTTATCACCCCCTTAGTTAGGGAAAAATAATAAAATTAAAAAATTGTATTTATTTCCATTTTCCCATTAGGGTTAGGGCTAGGGTTAGGGTTAGGGCTAGGGTTAGGGCTAGGGCTAGGGTTAGGGTTAGAATTGGGGGTTTCCACTATTTGCGCACATCAGGTGCTCTACAAACGCAACATGGCGTCTGATCTCAATTCCAGCCAATTCTGAGTTGAAAAAGTCAAATGGTGCTCCTTCCCTTCCAAGCTCTGCCATGCACCCAAACAGTGTTTTACCCCCTCATATGGGGTATCAGCCTACTCAGGACAATTTGCAAAACAACTTTTGGGGTCCTATTTCTCCTGTTGCCCTTAGGAAAATAAAAATTTTGAGGCAAAAATATCATTTTTGTGGAAAAAAATTTTTTTGTTATTTTCACGCCTGGGCGTTATAAACTTCTGTGAAGCTCTGCCATGTGCCCAAATAGTCATTTACACCCACATATGGGGTATCAGCGTACTCAGGACAAATTGCACAATAACTTTTAGGGTCCTGTTACCCTTGGGGAAATAAAAATTGGGGGTGAAAAGATCATTTTGTGGAAAAAATATGATTTTTTAATTGTACTGCTGTACATTATAAACTTCTGTGAAGCCCTTGTGGGTTCAAAGTTCTCACCACATATCTAGATAAGTTCCTTAGGGGGTCTAGTTTCAAAAATGGGGTCACTTGTGGGGGGTTTCCACTGTTTAGGTACATCAGGGGCTCTCCAAACGCGACATGGCATCCGATCAGAATTCCAGCCAATTTTGCATTGAAAATGTCAAACGGCGCTCCTTCCCTTCTGAGCTCTGCCATGCGCCTAAACAGTGGTTTCCCCTCACATATCAGGTATCAGCGTGCTTAGGACAAATTGCACAATAATTTTTGCAGTCCAATTTCTCCTGTTACACTTGGTAAAATAAAAAAAATTGAACCTGAAGTAATTTGTTTTGTGAAAAAAAGTTAAATGTTAATTTTTTTTAAATATTCAAAAAATTCCTGTGACGCACCTGAAGGGTTAATAAACTCCTTGAATGTGGTTTTAAGCACCTTAAGGGGTGCAGTTTTTAGAATGGTGTCACTTTTGGGTATTTTCTATCATATAGACCCCTCAAAGTGGCTTCAAATGTGATGTGGTCCGTAAAAATAAAATGGTGTTGCAAAAATGAGAGATCGCTGGTCAACTTTTAACCCTTATATCTTACTAACAAATAAAAATTTTGGTTCCAAAATTGTGCTGATGTAAAGTAAACATGTGACAAATGTTACTTATTAACTTTTTTGTGTGCCGTATCTCTGTGATTTAAGGGCATAAAAATTCAAAGTTGGAAAATTGCGGAATTTTCAAAATTTTCGCCAAATTTCCGTTTTTCTCACAAATAAACGCAAGTTATATGAATGAAATTTTACCACTAACATGAAGTACAATATGTCATGAGAAAACAATGTCAGAATCACCGGGATCCATGGAAGCGTTTCAGAGTTATTACCTCATAAAGGGACAGTGGTCAGAATTGTAAAAATTGGCCCGGTAGTTAACGTGCAAACCACCCTTGGTAGTGAAGGGGTTAACATATTACCATGTGTCAGTGTATTTACTCATCATTTAGTTATTTACTTATTACAGGGTATATGCTCAATTTGATTTTCCTTGGGTTTTTTCTGTGAATTGCCCACATTGTGAACGTGCTCTTACGCAGTGCATGTTTACCAACTTAGACTGGCTCATTTCTTTGGTTTTGCTGTATTTGCCTGTACTTTGTACAGAGGCCTGGCGCCCCCTTTCTGAGCTAAGCATTTATCTATATAAGTTCCCATTGGCAGGTGTCTGAACAGTTGGGCCCCTGTCCTGATGTTCCCTTATTCACATTGAGGTCGGCTGACACAAGGTAAGATTTAACATTAGAGACACATTAGGACCATCCCAATCGGTACACCATATCGCCATGGGATGGCTTTTATGCTTCTTTCATCAAAATAATGTTAACTAAGTACTATATGTTATTTATATGTACGATTACTGTTTACTTGCTTACTTACTACAGGGTATATGCTCAATGTTTTTTTATTGGGTTTTGTCTGTAAAATGGTCATAGAATACCGGCTCATGCTCCGGCTTATTCCTTTGGAGTAAATGTTGTAGGTATAGTATGTCTATGGCCTCATTCCAAACTATACAAATGTCCCCAATTCAAACAGTGTCCCCAAAGAACAAACTAAAAAACAGAATTATTTAGCACCACTATTGAGTGTTATTTGGGAATTATATGGCTGTAATGTACAGTTGTGTGAAAAAGTGTTTGCCTCCTTCCTTATTTCTTCTTCTTTTCCATGTTTGTCACACTTAAATTGTTCAGATCACCAAATTTAAATATCAGACAAAGATAACACAAGTAAACACAGAATGCAGTTTTTAAATGAAGGTCTTTATTAATAAGGGAAAAAGGCCCTGTGAGAAAAAGTGATTGCCCCTAAACCTAATAACTGGTTGGGCTTCCCTTAGCAGCAACGACTGCAATCAATCATTTGCAATAACTGGCAATGAGTCTTTTAGAACGCTCTGGATGAATTTTAGCCACTCATCTTTGCAGAATTGTGGTAATTCAGCCTGGGCTGCCACTAGGAATTTCAGGGCCCCATACTGGCAAAATTTTTGGACTCCTTTGAAACTCGTCCCAGGCTCCACCGGAGCTCCGCTTTTATCCCTCGAACCTTCCAGTCCCATTGCCCATGTGAGCAGGTTGCAGGATACAGGGATGAACAGGAGAAAGAGCAAGGATTAACGTATTTTACTTTAACCGATATGTACTCCACGCAGGGAGATCAAGGGTTAAACAGTGATAATGCAGGTAATAGGTGATAAAGGGTATGCAGTTTGGGCAAAATGCAGGGGGGGCAATGACGATAGCAGTTCTTAAGGTATCACTTATCCAATCCGACGACTTCCAGACTGTAGAGTCCACGTAACAAACAACGGTCAGCGCGAGGTTAATCTGGTGTAGTCCTGAAGACAACGACGAGCTGTGTCCTTCCGGCAGCGGTGAATCTCTGGTGTTTCCTGCGGGATCCTCAGTTCAGCGGGTGCTGTGGAGGGTAAGGCACAGGCCACAGCAATGTTGGAGCCCAACGTGGCCTGACAAACATGCGCATGAGGGTCAGGATTCAGTTCACGGTCACACACCCGATACTTCTTAGGCGGCACACGCGCGGTACTCACGAGCACGGAGCGTTTGGCACCTTGCTTTGCTGGGGCCAACGGGCACACAGTATTTCTCAGTTCACAGTCTCTGCAGGCGGTAGCGGGGATGCTGGAGTGCGGGACTTCCTGCTACGTTGCTCGAGGGATGGAGCACTCACCTCCCCTTGCTACGTGCTGTCAGTTCCTGCCAAGTCTGCCTGTTTCTGCGCTCGCTTCTGCTTTTTTGTCTCAGACACGCCCCCTGCTGCCAAGTGCAAAGGTTGGTCCGGTTATTTAAGTTTTTCTCTGGACAACAGAGGAGACAGCCCTGACAGTTCCGGACCCGTTGCAAGAAAGGTACCCCAAGCCCGGTCCTTCTGCTTCCACCCACTCTTGGAAAAACTCAACTTCTGCACCGAGTCCTCACCAATCAGCTGTTAATAGTTCCCATCAAACACCAGATCACATACATAGCCGGAAGCTATGTATGTGTTCTGGTCGAATATTTTTGGCCGGGTCCTACTCTACTCTAACCTATTAAAAATTTCTTAAACTATCCAATACTCTTTTTTAGGTATATTTTATGCATTTTTCTTTAAGGGAATGAGTCACAAACATTTTTTTAAAAATGACCATTAATACCACATACAAAGAACAAATACCGCCACTCCATGACCGGACCACATATTACCACCACATAGTGACCGAATACTACAATACTGATCATTAATAATAAAAAAAGCACAATACTAATTGCCATTATATACAGGAGCTGTGTATTTATGGTCAGTGTACAGGTAATACAGTGATCACCAGTGACATTATACACAGGTGTTCTGTATATAGTATATAATGTACAGGTAATACAGAGATCACCAATAACAGAGCTCTGTACATAGTATACAGTGTTTAGTGTCAGTGTACAGGTAACACACTGACTCACCAGTGGTGTCTCTAGCTGAAGTCCTTTATCTTTGCTTTGCTTTTTCATGCAGCGCAGACCGCCATTACTTCTTACAGCCAGGACTCATCTCTGAATAAAATAAGAGTTATCTAGAGCCCCGCTTCCAGAGCACAGTTCCCACTTTTTCCCTTTCTTCTACACTAAACAGCTGAGTACAGGCAAACACCCACCATTAATATATCATTAGTTATTATGCAACCCACCATTCCAAAAATAAATTATAATCCACCACTGTACCCCCACTAAATATACAAAACCACTTAATAACTTAACTTGCGCAGCCGACAAGGTTAGACGGCTGTGGGCTCTGAGAAAGCTCTCAGACCCCAGCCCCGACATGTGCACCGCACCGCACAGCACTTTAGTGCACGATAGGACCCGATGACTAGAAGCACAAGAGTGGTGCCCCGGACGTGCGTGTCCCACTCTGTACTGCTGCTCACCAGGCCCTATACAGCAGTAAGGGCAGTAGTTTCCTGATGGCGGCCCTGAATTTAGCCACAGTGGAGCGTTTCCATGCATGACACATCTTTTTAAGGTCATGCCACAGCATCTCAATCTGATTAAGGTCAGGACTTTGACTAGACCACTCCAGTGTCTTAATTTTATTTTTCCTAAGCCTTTCAGAGGTGGACTTGCTGATGTGTTTTGGATCATTGTCCTGCTGTATAACTCAAGTGCGCTTCAAATTGAGGTCATGAATAGATGGCCAGACATTCTCCCCACCCTCACCTTCAATTCATCATTTGTTCTCCCCACCCTCCACATTCAATTCAATTGCTGTCCCCTGTCCCTCACATTCAATTTCTCAATTGCAGTTCCCCGTTCTCCCCTCATTTCATTTGCAGCCCCCTCCCTCCTCACTTCATCATTTGCAGTCCACCTCCCCCTTACTTCATCATTTGCAGTCCCCCTCCTTTCATCATTTGCAGCCCCCATCCCCACTCACTTCTTCATTTGCAGTCCTCCTTCCGCCTTACTTCTTCATTTGCAGTCCCCAATCCCCCTCACTTCATCATTTCCAGTACCCCTCATCCCCCACTTCATCATTTGCATCCCCCCCACTTCATCATGTACAGTCCCATCTCAGAAACACTTCATCATGTGCAGTCCCACTCCTCCCACTTCCTCATTTGCAGTCCCCCTCCTCCCACTTCATCATGTGCAGTCCCCCTTCCCCCACTTCATCATGTGCAGTCCTGTTCCCCCCACTTCATCATGTGCAGTCCCCCTCCCCTCACTTCATTTGCCGTCCCCTTCTTACCGACTTCAGCATGCGCAGTCCCCCTCGCCCCCACTTCATTACGTGCAGTCCCCCACTTCATCATTTACAGTCCCCCTCACTTCATCATTTACAGTCCCCCTCACCCACCCCCCCACTTCATCATGTGCAGTTCCCCTCTCAGACACACTTCATCATGTGAAGTTCCTCTCCCCCCCACTTCACCATTTACAGTCCCCCTTCCTCCTTCCTTCATCTATTTAATTAATTTTATAAAGAAAACAAAAACGTTTTCCTTACTTACTTCACAGACGATCCCCTGCAAGCGTAGCTCCACTTCTAGCTTCCTCTTACATGTCGGCGCTTACGTGATGACATCATCGCGTATGCATAGCTCCCAAGTGTCCCGGATTCCACGGGACAGTCCTGTTTTTGCTCCGCCCACCCGCTTTCCTGCCCGGGACACTATTTTTCCCGGACTGCAGGGAGATAAGCCGCACGCCCCCCCATGCACCCCATACTCGCCCTCCCAGAGATGCACCGGAGCCACTGACAGCCTGCAGTGAACGCTAACATGTAGTTCTCTTTTGTGCACACAGGACCTGTGATGAGGTCACAGGACTGGAGGAGTCAGGAGTCACATGATCATCATGTGACTCTTGATTCCTCTCCTCCTGTGACCTCATCACAGGTCCAGTGCACACAGCGTGTGTACGAGTTGTACAGAGCAGAGATGTGTATGGAGCGGAGCCGCGTGTGTACGAGGGGTATGGACTGGAGCTGTGTGTGTATGGAGCATAGCCGTGTGTGTACGAGGTGTACGGAGCAGAGCCGCGTGTGTACGAGGTGTACGAAGCAAAGCCGCGTGTGTACGGAGCAGAGATGCATACGGAGCGGAGTCGCGTGTGTAGGAGGTGTACGGAGCGGAGCCGTGTGTGTACGGTGCGGAGCCGCATGTGTATGAGGTGTACGGAGCGTGCCCGCATGTGTACAAGGTTTACGGAGCAGAGTCACATGTGTACAAGGTTTACGTAGTGGAGCCATGTGTGTACTGAGTGGAGCCGTGTGTGGGTGAGGTGTACGGTGCGGAGCCGTGTGTGTGAGGTGTGCAGAGCCATGTGTGTACAAGGTGTATGGTGGGGAGCAGTTATACCCCCCAACCGTCCCGGATCCAGCAGGACAGTCCCGATTTTGAGTCTGCCCCACTGCCCCGGCTGGGAGGTTACTTTTCCCGCGGACACAGGAGTACATGGCGAAGCCCCGAGGAGCACTTTAAAATTCGCACGTGACATTCCACCGGAAATGACGTGCTGGAAGATGACCGGAAATGAGGTAATTTCGGGAGGAAATTGTGACAGAACCATGGAGGCACTTCAGGGAATGCTTCAGATCCATCACTGTGTCCTCCGACAGCGTGTCCAGTGGGATCGCCTTGGACTCGGAGATGTTGGCCATGTGAGCGGATCATGATATGTCCTGCATCAAGAGGCTCAGGTGGGCACTAAAATGTGAACCGGGCTGCTATATTATCTTTATAGAATCTTTTTCTTGCTCTCTCTCTTCTTTCTTTCCCCTCTTCTTTCTCTCTTTCTCTGTTCTTTCTTTCGCTCTGTTCTTTCTTTCCCCTCTTTCTTTCTTTAATCTTCCTTTCTCTCTTTCTCTGTTCTTTCTTTCTCTATGCTCTCTTTCTTCCCCTCTTTCTTTCTCTCTCTGTTCTTTCTTTCCTTTCTCTCTCTCTGTTATTTCTTTCTTTCTCTCTGTTCTTTCTTTCTTTCTTTCTCTTTCTTTTTCTCTCTCTGTTCTTTCTTTCCTTCCCCTCTTTCTTTCTTTCTCTGTTCTTTATTTCTTCCCCCTCTTTCTTTCTCTCTCTGTTCTTTTTTCCCCCTCTTTCTTCTCTCTTTCTTTCTCTCTCTCTCTGTTCTTTCCCCTCTTTCTTTCGCTCTCTAATCTTTCTTTCTCTCTGTTCTCTCTTTCTCTCTGTTCTTTTTCTCTCTCTGTTCTTTCTTTCTCTCTCTATGTTCTTTCTTTCACCTTTCTTTTTTTCTCTCTCTGTTGTTTTTTTCTGTCCCCTCATTCTTTCTTTCTATTCTTTCCCCTCTTTCTCTCTTTCTTTCCCCTCTTTCTTTCTCTTTCTCTCTGTTCTTTCTTTTGCTCTGTTCTTTTTTTCCCTCTCATCTTTCTTTCTTTTTCTCTGTTCTTTCTTTCTCTCTCTTTTCTTCCTTTCTCTCTCACCTTTCTTTCTTTTTCTCTGTTCTTTCTTTCTCTCTCTGTTCTTCCTTTCTTTCTGTTCTTTCTCTCTATGTTCTCTTTCTTTCCCCTCTTTCTTTCTCTCTCTGTTCTATCTTTCGCTCTGTTCTTTCTCTCTCTGTTCTTCCTTTCTTTTTCTCTGTTCTTTCTCTCTCTGTTCCCTTTCTTTCCCATCTTTCTCTGTTCTTTCTTTCTCTTTCTTTCTCTCTCTCTGTTCTTTTTTCTGTCCACTTTTTCTTTCTCTCTTTTATTTCTTTCTCCCTCTTTCTTCTTTCTTTCCCCTCTTTCTCTTTCTTTCTCCTCTTTCTTTCTTTCTTTCTTTCTCATTGTTCTTTTTTCCCTTCTTTCTTTCCCTCTCTGTTCTTTCTTTCTCTCTGTTTTCTTTTTTCTCTCTCTCTGTTTTCTTTCTTTCTTTTCCTCAGTACCAGTCAGTGTGCCAACAGTACCAGCCACTGTGCCCATAATGCCAGCCACCGTACCCATAATGCTAGCCATTGTGCCCTCGGTACCAGTCAGTGTGATCAGGAGTGCTAAATGGGTGCGGTTGGGGCGTGGACATGGGTGTGAATAGTTGTGAAATGGGTGTGGTCGGGGGGGTGGCCTAAATTTTGCCGCGGCATGCTGCATGTGCCGCAGCCTTTGTCCCTCTTTCCCTTCTTCAAAAGTTGGGAGGTATGTGTATGCACTGTCACCTGACCGGAAGTTCAGAGAAGGTGGAGGGAGCAGAAGCTGCGCAGCCAACAAGGTTAGACACCTGTGGAGCTCCCAGACCCCAGCACCAATGTGTGCCCCACACCGCACAACACTTTAGTGCATGATGGGGCCTGATGAGCAGAAGCACAAGAGTGTGGCCTGGATCTGCAAGCCCCCCTCTGTACTGCTGCTCACCCAAACAGCAGTAAGGGCAGTAATGCCCTGATGACAGCCCTTAATTCAACTACAGTGGAGGGTTTCCGAGCATGAAACGTCTTTTTAAGGTCATGACATATCATCTCAATCAGATTAAGGTCAGGACTTTGACTAGGCCATTGCAAAGTCTTAATTTTTGTTTTTCTTAAGCCTTTCAGAGGTAGACTTGCTGGTGTATTTTGGATTATTGTCCTGCTGCATATTCCAAATGTGCTTCAACTTGAGGTCATGAACAGATGGCTGGACATTCTACTTCAGGATTTTTTGGTAGCAGAATTCATGATTTACAATAAGTCTTCCAGGTCCTGATGCACCAAATCAGCCAAAGACCATCACAGTACCACCACCATATTTTAGTGTTGGTATGATGTTCCTTTTCTGAAATACTATGCTACTGTCATGATCCATGCTGGATCATGACTGATATAAAGCACAGGTAACTTTTTTTCTTCCTAAGCTGTGCTTAAGGTGTTTTTGCCCCCGGTGGCCATTAGGATTATTGCACTGTAGTGTCGTTTGTTCTAAGTTTGCCCGGTGGTGGTGAGCGTCATTGCACTCTAGTTTCTTTTGTTTAGTGCACATGATTATAATGCAGGTGTGATTGCTGGCTCTGCTATAAAAGAGTCACAGGTGTTTCAGTCAGTGTTGGTGATAGTGTTCATTTCAACCATCCTTGGTGGAGGAAGGAGCTGGAGAGCGTTCCTTGCAGCACTGTCTTAGCCTAGTGTGAAAGAAGTCATAGGGGATTTCCTTGTAGCTCTGACACAGTTTGGTGGCAGCAATTCAGGAGGAGATCTGCATGCTGGTGGTGGACTCTGTTGCCAGGAGCAAGAGCAACAGAGTAAAGCTAAGTGGTGTTTCCCTGTTTGTGTTTTCTCCTTAGTGTGCATTAGTACAGCGGTGGGGCCAGTGCCTGCACCATCCAGCTCCCTAGCAAGGGATAGGTGTAGGGTGTGCTAGGGTGACAGGTTCGTGATTGGCGCCCAGTGCGGAACCGGCATAGGGAACATTAGGAGCGTTAGGGACACTGACTCAGGGGAGTGCAGGAGGTCTCCAAGTCCCCTTTCCCTATCGCAGGGCCCATCATTGTAACTGTTTCCCTACCCCTTGTCTTGTTTTAGTTACCGGCCTGCGAGCCGTGTCACACAGGACAGTATCACGTGCTGCGTCCTGTTGTTTTAGTTACCGGCCTGCGAGCCGTGTCACACAGGACGGGTCCACGTGACATTTATCACCAACCTAAACTTTTTTTTTCTGCTGAGCCATGGACCCAGTTCAGCCCTTTGCCCAATTGATGCAGACCCTTATTAATGAGATTAGGGGGCTGCACGGTGGGTTGGTGTGGCAGCTGTGGCTGTTGGTGGGCTCAGGGGGCTTGGTCCAGGAACAGGCTCAGCCCGAACCCAAGATATCCCTCCTTGACAGATTTTCTGGAGGGAGAGATCAATTCTTGGTGTTTCAGCAAGCCTGTAAATTGTATTTCAGGCTGCACCCTCGTTCTTCAGGGGGTGAAGAGCAACGGGTGGGAATCATTATGTCCCTTCTTAAAGGGGATCCCCAAATCCTGGGCCTTCTCCCTACCGGACGATTCTCCATCTTTAGAGTCCGTGGACGAGTTATTTGCGGCTTTGGCGCTTGTGTATGGGGATCCTGATGCGTCGCCCTGGCGGAATCTCGAATCCGTAGGTGTAAACAGGGAGCCCGGGTCGCTGAGGAGTACTGCTCAGAGTTCAGGAGATGGGCCACTAATACTTAGTGGAATGACCCTGCACTTAGGAGTCAATTTGTGCAGGGTTTGTCTTCAAAGTTGCAGGATACTCTGGTGCAGTACGCCACTCCCAGGTCACTGGAGGCCGCCATGTCCCTTGCCATCCGGGTGGATAGACGCCTTAGGGAAAGACATATACAAAAAGTGCCCCCTGATGTAGTCGCTAGGGAGGAGGACCGACGTGTGCGGATGGAGGAACCCAGACAGCCTGGTGTTGTTGATACAAAAAAGGGGGTGTCTGCGGCTTGTCGTGGTGGGGGGATCTGCTTTTCTTGTGGGAAACCTGGCCATTTTATGAGAGCCTGCCCAGTTCATGCCAAGTCTCCTGACAAACCCATGCAAGTAGGAGGAGCTAGTTTGTTTACGGAGCTGCCTATGGTTCGGGGAGTGGTGTCGGCATGTTTGTACTGTGGACAGACTGGTCATGTCCTGAAGGCTTGCCCATTGCGCGCCAAATTACCTGTGCCATCTGAGATGCCGCATTCCCCTGGTCGCTTGGAGGGAGGTGACCAGGGAGTATTCATTTCCTCCATTTTGCCCTCCCAAAGTGCCATGTCAGCAGAGGTCTTGGCTGGTGGCGTACCGGAGGTAAAAGATTGGCAGGCGAGGGAAGTAGCCAGCTTGGGGGCACTCATGTGAGGGCTGCTGCCTAGGAACTACTGTCTCTGCCGTCTCTCTTCATCGGACCCCTTCCTCTCCGGTGAGGGCAGCAAATGTACTGCAGGAGAGTAGGGGCAAGTCTCAACCCTCGCCATTGTCCAACCCTGGGAGGCGCAGACCTCGTGGTGGAAGGGGTTGGAAGGTGGTGTACCCCTTGGTGAGGTGCGGGGGTGTGAGTGTGGTGACACAGGGGGACGCCTCTGCTGTCAATCCCAGAAAGAGTTCTCCAAGTGGTGACAAACGAACGAGTGGCAATAAACGTTCAGGTCCGGACCTGTGTGTGAACGAGCGTGTATGGGTGGCCACCAAAAAACATCCAGTGGAAGTGTGTTGTGGAGTCCTACCAGCTCATACCAGACATACACATACAAAACCCGTTCCCCGGGTCAGAGCTTCGGAGATGTGTGTTGCCTCCAGAACATACGTTGCCAACACCAGCAGGCTCGTTTGTTATAAACCTGAGGTGCAGGTAGTTGCCGGGGTGAACTCTGGATCTGGGTGGGTGGTTCCCTGATGGGGAGTGGTCTTGAGGGTCCAGAGGCCCCTCATTAAGGCGAGGGTCCTGTCATGATCCATGCTGGATCATGACTGATATAAAGCACAGGTAACCTTTTTTTTTCCCCTAAGCTGTGCTTAAGGTGTTTTTGCCCCCCCGGTGGCCATTAGGATTATTGCACTGTGGTGTCGTTTGTTCTATGTTTGCCCCGGTGGTGGTGAGCGTCATTGCACTCTAGTTTCTTTTGTTTAGTGCACATGATTATAATGCAGGTGTGATTGCTGGCTCTGCTATAAAAGAGTCACAGGTGTTGCAATCAGTGTTGGTGATAGTGTTCATTTCAACCATCCTTGTTGGAGGAAGGAGCTGGAGAGTGTTCCTTGCAGCACTGTCTTAGCCTGGTGTGAAAGGAGTCATAGGGGATTTCCTTATAGCTCTGACAGAGCTTGGTGGCAGCGATTCAGGAGGAGAGCTGCATGCTGGTGGTGGACTCTGTTGTCAGTAGCAAGTGCAACAGAGTAAAGCTAAGTGGCATTTCCCTGTTTGTGTTTTCTCCTTAGTGTGCATTAGTACAGCGGTGGGGCCAGTGCCTGCGCCACCCAGCTCCCTAGCAAGTGATAGGTGTAGGGTGTGCTAGGGTGACAGGTTCGTGATCCGCGCCCGGTGCAGAACCGGCATAGGGAACGGAACGTTAGGAGCGTTAGGGACACTGACTCAGGGGAGTGCAAGAGGTCTCCAAGTCCCCTTTCCCTATCGCAGGGCCCACCGCTGTAACTGTTTCCCTACCCCTTGTCTTGTTGTTTTAGTTACCGGCCTGCAAGCCGTGTCACACAGGACAGTATCACGTGCCGCGTCCTGTTGTTTTAGTTACCGGCCTGCGAGCCGTGTCACACAGGACGGGTCCACGTGACAGTTACTTCTATGCCAGATGTAATGCGACATACACCTTTCAAAAACTTCAACTTTTGTCTCAACAGTCCACAGGGTATTCTGCTAATAGTCTTGGGGTTCATCAAGATTTTTTCTGACTAAACTAAGATGAGACTTTATATTCTTATTGCTCAACAGAGGTTTTCGTCTTGGAACTCAGTCATGCAGGGCATTTCGCCCAGTCTCTTTCTTATGGTGGACTCATGAACACTGACCTTACCTGAGGCAAGTGAGGACTGCAGTTCTTTGGATGTTGTTGTGGAGTCTTTTTTGACCTCTTGGATGAGTCGTCGCTGCGCTCTTGGGGTAATTTTGATCGTCCGGCTACTCCTGGGAAGGTTCACCACCACTTCTCCATATTTTCACCATTTGAGGTGACTTTATAAGTAGTGATGAGTGAGCACTAAAATGTTCAGGTCAAGCAAATTGGAATACTCGGGTACTCAACCCAAGGAACGAGCCCAATGAAAGTCTAATGGGAAAACCGAGTATTCTTACTGCGGCCCCCCCCCCCGGGGGTCCTTTTAAAGCCTAAAATCGTCTGAAAATTATGGAAGCAGTTCTCAAATGACATGGGAACAGCATGGTGAAGACCACTGGAAGCATTTCTGACTCCCAGATCACTGCTTTATTCTGCCAGTGTAAAATACAACTGTCATGGTCACGTGTGTCAGGACGCAGATGTTTCCGCAAGGCGAACCTATAACACACGTGACCCTGGATACACCGCCTCCAGTGGGGCGCATTTAAATAATAAAACGTGCCGGTGGATACGCCGCCTCCACCTGGTGAATTTAGGTATTACACGTTATACAATAGTTCTGGAAACCCCGCCTCCAGTAAGGCGAATTTAAATAATAAAGGGGGAACCTGGGAAACTTTAACAATGGTGGGCCCTGCGATAGGGAATGGGGGACGTGGAGACCTCCTAAGCTCCCCTGAGCCAGTGTCCCTGCACTCCTTACATTCCCTATACAGGCTCCGCACCTGTCGCCGCACGCGTACCTTAACGCCCTTGCTCACCCTGACCCTAAACCCTCACTAGGGAATGGGTCGGTGCGGAGACTAATCCCACCACTGCACTAATAACACACATGAGGAAAGAGACAATACAGGGGAGACACCACTTAGCTTTGCTCTGTTGCGTGCGCTCCTAGCAACAGAGCCCACCACCTGCGTGCGTCTTCTCCACCCGGATCCATCACCATAACAGGATCCTTCACCTTAGTGCAGCCTTGGAGCAGAGTCCACCACCAGTTGCAGCTGCTTAGTAACAGAGTCCCAAGGATGAGTTCAGCTTCTGACACGAAGTCGAGCATGCTTGAGTCCAGCTCAGCAGTCAAGTCCCACATGGTGAGTGCCACTCTCCATAGTCGCCACTCCACCAGCCCATGCAGACACTTCCCGTTGACACCATCACTGCGACCCCACCACGCCATGCCAGCCCTTCGTCCAGACACCATAGCTGAAACACGTCCCCCCTGGCTAAGCTGCGCAGGACTCCTCACCAGCTCCATCCTTCCTCCAGGCTCTCAAACTCAGAGTGAACACAATCTCACAATATCACAGGCAGTGACTGCACACTCCTAGCACACCTTTATAGGGTGTCACACCTGATTCATAATTAAGTGCACAAAAACCTAAAGTGCAATACCACTAACCACCACCGGGGACAGTCAAGACACCTTGGAACTTTCCAAAGTAAAAAAAGTTCACCCAGTGCAATTTAAAACTGTCAGATCATGACAACAACGTTTCGGCCATATTGTGGCCTTTTTCAAGTATACCATAATAGCACAGATGGTGGCCTTTTATGGTGTGGTGCAGCCAATCACCATTCAGGTAACACCCATCACATAAAGTCATACATAAAATACATGCAAATACATCCATCAGATACATATATGTTCAACATAACTGTTTGTCTGATTAATATCGATATTGGTGAACCCACCAATGATCGTCATGCATCTAAAGTATCCATGGAAATAACATACAAATCACCAACAATGATACATATCCATGTATAATCCACCAATCTCTATTCCCATAGTAATGGCTCCAACCCCAGAAGCCAATTATATGAGGACTCACACATCAATGTATAGGCAAAATTCCCTCTCCCCTCCATGACATCATCAGCAGGAGCCAAGCTGTATCAGAGGCGCAACCCAGTGACGCGTACCACCAGGCCACGGCGCACGAGCCGCCCACTCCAACAGGCCCGGTCACGTGACATGTTGGCGCCATTACTATGGGAATAGAGATTGGTGGATTATACATAGATATGTATCATTGTTGGTGATTGGTATGTTATTTCCATGGATACTTTAGATGCATGACGATCATTGGTGGGTTCACTCGGGGACTGTTGTTTATGTATGAAATGTTTTTGTAATATTTCTAATATGATTATGACAATTATCGATATTAATCAGACAAACAGTTATGTTGAACATATATGTATCTGATGGATGTATTTGTATTTATTTTATGTATGACTTTATGTGATGGGTGTTACCTGAATGGTGATTGGCTGCGCCACACCATAAAAGGCCACCATCTGTGCTATTATGGTATACTTGAAAAAGGCCACAATATGGCCGAAACGTTGTATTTTACACTGGCAGAATAAATCTTCGATACGATTTTCACCTGGATTGGATGCTGTTCCTCTTTCTTATATGAACATTTGTTCATTTGGGTCCATGGACCTTTGAACCTGCATCCACTTTTCCGCTGTGCTGTCGGCTGCTTTTTGCTGAATCCCAGATCACTGCTGTGACCAATGTTGTCAGAGTGTGACGCCACTTTTACAGGTGAACACTAAAACATACAAAAACGAAACTAAAATGGATTTTCCAGGGAAGTATGCTAAGGAACATCCTTTCCAGGGTAATGACTTTTATATAGGGTAAAATGAATAACCCAAAACAAAAATGTTTCTCCACTACTTGGGCTATGTTCACACGTAGCGTTTTTGATGCGTTTTTCAACTTTACCATTGCTTTCAACCAAGACAAATGCATTCACTGGGAAGTATCATTTTAACATTTAACAACCATAGCTGGCCATGTGGTGTGTGACACATCATCAGACACATCCTGTTTCATTTGTGAAGGAGGGACTCTGTAAGTCATAAAGCCAATGTTTATACTGGATGGCCACAGGAAAACCAAGTTCACTTTATTCTTTTGGTACTCCCATACTGTTTGCTTATGCATTGAATGCAAGGCCTGCCCTGCACCAAAGTTACACGCACCCCAATAAACCTTTGAACCGAGGTACTGGATGGCCACAGGAAAACCAAGTTCACATTATTCATTTGTTACTCTCATACTGTTTGCTTATGCATTGAATGCAAGGCCTGCCCTGCACCAAAGTTACAGGCACTGCAATAAGTCTTTGAACCGAGGTACTGGATGGCTACAGGAAAACCAAGTTTACATTATTTATTTGGTACTCCCATACTGTTCGCTTATGCATTGAATGCAAGGCCTGGTCTGTACCACAGTAACACGCACCCCAATAACCCTTGGAACACTTGTTGAGTTCAGGAGTTGCAGAGGTTGTGTTTGTAAGAAAGGAAGATGCAGTTGGTGCCTACAAAATATACTACAACAGATACCTAGATGGACAACCAATAAAATGCAATCTTTCTTTGAATGGTAGTGTGATAACAACATCAGAACAGCCCATACTTCTAAGATTAAGCGACACCCCATCAAAGAAGGAAGGTGAATCTAGAAGAAACACAACCTCCTCCTCCTTCAGTGTTGCTTAAAATCCTCCAGCTGAAGTTGATCCTGATACTATCTTAAAAGCACTCTTTAAATCCTCAGGGTCATCAGCAGTCATCCAACCACCTGCATTTAAGATTAAGTTCTGATGACACCAACAGAACTTGGGAGACTATAATAAGAGAGATTCACAATTCACATATGGGCCCAGAGACTAGTTTAAAAACAACCCTGCATTTTTCTTTTTGGTTTTTGTTTAGTGCTGATGATCAACAGCAGGTAGTTGATGTTTGAAGGAGTCTGGCATCAGACATTGGACAATTTGGGGGGCGGAGCCTGAACGTTGGTGGAGCAAGAAGCAGGAAACCTGAGCTCCCGGACAAATGCACCAAAAGGGGCTCTAATATTACCAGAGCCTTCTTTTTATACCATCCCCGCATTACAACCCAAACCAGGACCCCACTGGATCGCATAGACCCTGGGTGGCAAGTCACGTTCGGGATAAAGAAGGGATTCATATAACTGTGGCCCTGCAGGCGGGAGATTGCCGGAGTGGCGGAAGGATATACTGCTAACAGCACCATCGCCTCGGGTAGAGGACTTCACCCCTGACCCAAGGCTGTCAGATAAGAGAGACCCCGGAGCTAACCCTCCCCTGCAAATAAGGTACCATTGCGAAACCCCCTGACCAGGACACATAAAATCGCTACTATTCTCATAGCTGGGGGACGGCTACAGAGAGTGTGTATCACGCCGCAGCATTGAAAATAGTCCCGTCGGGCTTGCAGAAGACACGCGGCCCGGGACCTAGAATAGACGTGCAGCGGCACGCTTCAGCCTCCTCCCCTCTCTGCAGTCAGTGAGAGAGATCTGAGGAATTCAAGCGTCTCCTGGAGCTGAGGTAACATTGAAATAACAGAAGCAAGGTGACGGAGTGTCTTAAGCAGAGGGGTCTGATTCAGGGGACAGAGGACCAGGAGAGCATGGTCATTCTCCCTAACTCCGTAGCAATAAAGGAGATAATCAATTAATCAAGTGGGGGCCTGAGACTGTCTGACCCGAGGGGTGCGAGGAGAGAAGGGAGTAATATAAGGAGCCTTAGATCTGTATTAAGCGCTCCCCCCCCACCAGTGCTGTCCCTACATCTTTCATCCCCCCCTTATTTGCTTTCTAATTAACCCATGTTATACCTAGCTGTACGAATATAAGAGAGGATTCTCTGGAAAACCAGCAGAAAGTGGTTATAGACTGCCATCTAGTGACCAGAGCCAGAACGACATCTCTTTCCATTGTTTATCACTTATAAGATTGGGCATAAAATGGAACATTAGCTAAATTCATAGCCAGCGAGAGGAATTCTAATCTTCAAACTGCTCTATTCTTCTCTGCTTTAGATAACTGCAAAAATGGGGAGATCCAGCGTAAAAACGCAAAAAAGCATGCCCAAACCTACAAAGTCCACTACGCAAACAGACATAGATGACTTTCTTACAAAACAAACGGTTCCGTTAGATTCTCTTAAACCATCCAAGCTTCGTGATTTGACCTCATTAGGAGATTCAGATTCTGAACCGGAGAGTGACTCTGACACGGGCAGCACAGCGAGAGAGGCCTTAGTCACTCGTTCGTTCATCAAACGTATATTGTCTAAAGCTCTTGAGCCAATAGGACAAGAACTTGCAGAGATAAAACACGACCTAAAACTTCAAGGCCACAGACTTGAGACATTGGAAAATTCGCAAGTTGCCATGACGCAAAGTTCGAACGCTGTACTAGACTCTTTAAAAGTCCATGAAATCCAACTACATACAATTCACACGGTGCTAGAAGATCATGAGAACAGAGAACGTCGTAACAACATAAGAGTTAAAGGCCTTTCTGAAACGGTGGCCTTTGAGGCGTTATGGAAAGCAACACAAGAGATATTCAAAGAACTACTTAATGAATCAGATCCGCAGGAAATTGAACTGGTGAGAGTACACAGAGCATTGCGTCCGAGGCCTTCTCAAGGGGAAACTCCACGAGATGTGATCTGTCGCTTCCTCGATTATCGAGCAAAAGACTTAGTTCTTCGCAGAGCGCGGGAGGCGCAGGAGATCTCGTATGAAGGCTCACAAATTAAACTTTTCCAGGATTTATCGGCCAGCACTCTCAGGAAGCGGAGGATCTTGAAACCGTTCACTGAAGCATTGATAAAAAAAGGCATCCGTTTTAGATGGTTGTTCCCGTTTGGAGTACATATCACAAATGGAGACAAAGGTATCTCAGCAAGAACATCACAAGACATCAAAGAGGCATGTGAGTCCTTGGGGATTGAGCTGGAGGCCTACCCGGACCTGGAGTCCTTCCATTCGGCGACCCTATTGCATCCGCTGCCAGATGACCCGGCGTGGCAGATAGCCCTGACGCCAAAATCACAAAGGCTGAAAAGGAAGCTGACAAAGACCTCGCTTCCTAAGGACTCCAGAGACAATACTTGATCTTTGGGTTAGACCCAGATTTTGCAGTTAAGTTTTTCTTGGTGTCTACCCCAGTTGGGGTATTGAATGTGGTTGAAGCAAATCTGATGGGGTTGGCGTGCTTTTCCAAATATGGGTAAGCACTGCTGCCACATCTATCCAATAATTCGTTGTAAGGTTTCAACCTAGATTTAGTTACAGCCCAAACTGGGCATTCTCCTAGAATGGAGCATTTCATATTTCATATTTAGTTTATAGGTTGATTGGAATTTTCCTCAAGCTGGCATTCTATGAAACAATGTCAGTAGGTAACTATGGTACGTTGGCATATTGGTCAATGATATTGTGCAACTTAATAACATGGATAATGTTAATATTGTGTTCTCCCCCTCTTTACCTTTCTGTTTTCTCTACCCTTTTCTTTCTTTCGTCTGGTCTACTTGTCCTAGACCCCCTCCCCACACCTATAGGCACAAGGATTCGTCCCCGTCGTGAGCTGCAAGGATGCTGCTGTGTACAGAAACATGATGGATTCGGATAAGGTACACACATTCATCTCTTTTAACGCACATGGGCTGAACTCTCCAAACACTAGACGCCACACATTACAACTATTCAAAAAACAGCAGGCAGCAGTATTGCTTATTCAGGAAACGCACTTCAAACCGGATAAATTGCCCTCCTTTGAAAGCTCGATTTATGATAAATGGTTTCATGCGACAACCACCCAGTCCGGTTCCAGAGGAGTGTCAATAGCAGTGGCAAGGGGAGTGCCCTTCCAGCTAAGAGAAACTATGGCGGACCCTCAGGGTCGTTACATCTTTGTCAAAGGTCTACTAAACGGTGCCCTGGTAACATTGTGCAGTTTATACGCACCAAATAAAAAACTATTGAGATGGGTACTCTCAACACTGAAAAAAATTGATGGCTTTAGAGAGGGTGCATTGATAGTGGGTGGGGACTTGAATGTTGCATTAGAGCCTTTGCTAGACACGACTAAACAGAAAAGTTCGCTCTCACCTAAAGATCTTTACAGAATAAAGTCACAACTGGGATCTCTACAATTGATTGACACATGGAGATATCTAAACCCCTCTGACCGAGACTACACCTTCTACTCCCACCCTCATAAATCTTACCACCGTTTAGACTATATTTTTATATCCAGTAAAATGCTTGCCAATATACAACAGGCGAAAATAATTCCGAATATTTATTCCGATCACTCTTCGGTTTTGTTAAAATTCTCATTATCTAAAGCCTTTCCCCGACATAGAGTATGGCGGCTCAATGAGTCAGTACTTGGAAGTACCGAGGTACAGACACGTATAAACAAAGTGCTCTCCCAATATTTTGAGCAAAATGCTTCACCAGAAATTTCCTCACAGATACTATGGGAAGCACATAAGTCAGTTGTCAGAGGGGAGTTGATATCTATCACTTCCTTTCTAAATAAACTGCAACAAAAAGAAATCCAGGATCTTTATGATAGTATATCACAGCTGGAGCTTACACATAAACATAAAATAGATCAACATAGCTTAGAGAAGCTGCAACAAAAAAGACAGCAACTTAAAGACATATTAAACTCGAGATCTGCTAAGCTATATGCAACATGGAAAAACAGAATGTACGTCCATGGAGACAAAGCATCCAAATTAATGTTATCACAACTGAGGAAGCGGCAGTCACGTACGCTGATTAACTCAATTAAGAATGAACAAGGGTTCAGCTCGCAAGCTCCTGAGCACATGGAGCGGGCATTCCTTGACTACTATAAGAAATTATATAATCTCCGTCCGGAAGATAACGCCGATTCCGCACTTAAAAGAAGCATGGACACTAGGTCCTTTCTAAGCACTTTAGATCTGCCTGTCTTGTCTGATTCCCAAAAACAATATCTTACTAGACCTTTTTCACTGGGGGAGTTGCAGTCCGCCCTGTCAAAGTGCCCGAAGGGGAAAGCGCCCGGTCCAGATGGATTCTCAGCACTTTACTATAAATCCTTCTCTGGCCTCCTACTCCCACATTTATTGAACGTTTGCAACGCAGTTTTACAAGGCCACCCATTGCCAAACCAAATGCTTACAGCCAGAATATCCCTAATACACAAAGAGGGGAAGGATCCTGAACAATGTAGTAGCTATAGGCCAATCTCTCTCCTTAATGTGGACCTAAAAATCCTAGCAGGGCTGATGGCAAAAAGAATGGCCAAGTCATTGCCAAATTTGATTTCCTTAAATCAGACCGGGTTTGTGGGTGGAAGGGAGGGAAGGGATAATGTCCATAAAGTATTGCACCTTCTTCAATACGCAAAAAATCGTAAACTACCATTGATGCTTCTTGGAACAGATGCAGAGAAGGCCTTTGACAGGGTGGACTGGGTATACCTACGGGAAGTGCTGATCAAGTTTGAGATACCCGAAGCGTTTATAGCAGCCGTAATGGCAATGTACGATAAGCCCACAGCACATATTAGGATTAACGATTTTACAACAGATGCATTTACTATAAAGAACGGAACAAGACAGGGCTGTCCCCTATCCCCGTTGTTATTTGTGCTAGCAATGGAACCTCTCTTAAAGGCCATACAAATACATGAGGGAATAGAGGGTATTCGCATCAATAAGACACACTATAAAATAGCGGCATTTGCGGACGATCTCTTAGTCTTGATGACTAATCCTTTGCTGGGACTCCCAACATTGATGGCTCTTATAGATCAATATAGCAAAATTTCCAATTTTAAAGTAAATATGTCTAAGTCGGAAGCGCTAGACATACATATATCCCCGAATACCTTAGCTAAACTAAAAAGTACATACCCATTCACCTGGCCAAAACAATATATCAAATATTTAGGTGTAAAGATAGGAAGATCGGATAGAGACCTTTTTCAACAGAATATTCCCCCCCTAATTGCCTCAGTAGAAACCATCATGAAATCATGGAGGGACTCGTATGTGTCGTGGATGGGAAGGAAAAATTTACTGAAGAGCCTAATCTTACCCAAGTTTATATATATTTTCCAAATGCTCCCTATAACCATCCCCAAATCGTATCTTTTTAAAATTAATACATTATTCCGCAGATATGTTTGGAAAAAGCAAAAGCCCCGATTAGCATACAGGACATTAACATTAAACAAATCAAGGGGCGGGATGGGTGCACCAGACATAATGAGGTACTACCAAGCGACAATGCTTACCAGAGTGGTAGACCTGTTGCGGTCTCCTAACAATAAGCAGTGGATTGAGGTGGAGGAAGCCCTAGCACCTTATCCCCTGAGATCCATCCTTTTGGCATATCCTTGTAAAAACATAAACAAAAATCTACCTAATATACACACCAAAGCTACCTTAAAATTATGGAAGGGATTGGTGAAAACTCTAGTTCCCCCTTTGTCCCCCTTACTCAAGTTGGCAGATATAATGCCACATGCATCTTATTCCCGAGACAATGATGTAATCAAACCCGGTTCCCTGGCAAATGTAGCGGTTGATGACCTCTTGGCGGACGGGGCACTCCCCTCCTTTCAGGAACTGAAGAAGCAACCAGGGCTTTCCAACTTGACCTTTATACAATTCGGCTCTATAAGAGACTCCTTGGCACGGTATCTTTTAGGAGCAGACGTTACCCGCCCACTGACTGCATTTGAGACTCTCTGTGCAACAAAGGATAAACCCAAAAAGATAATGTCATCTATTTACCAGATTTTAAATATAACTGACTGTTGTCTCAAAAGAGCTTATATAACACATTGGGAAAAGGATTTGGGATTCAAGTTTACCCCAAATCAAATATCACACATTTATAATTCATCTCATGGCCCATCACAATGTGTTAGAGCACAAGAGAATTCCTTTAAAATAGTCGCCAGATGGTATATTACACCACAGCAGAACACTTATTGGCGGACGGGGTCTTCTGCTAGATGCTGGAGATGCTGTGATTCGGAGGGAACATACTTACATATGTGGTGGTCCTGTCCACCCCTGCTGCAGTTCTGGCGACTAGTAGAGGATTATATCGGGGAAATTGTGGGCAAAAAGCTTACTTTGACACCGGAGATAGTGCTTTTAAATTTTCTGTCACCGACTGGACATAAAAATACTGCTCTGTTGACTCAACACATTCTTTCAGCAGCGAAACTTTTGATACCTATGAACTGGAAGTCAACTACCATTCCATCTATATCCCAATTGCAAGAGAAGGTAGATATGCTATATCAAGTAGCCAAACTGGCTGCCTTGGTGAATGGCTCACTTTCAGCTTTTGAAAGAGTATGGCACCCATGGACCCGATTCAGATCCATTAGTAGAAGTTGATAAGGCTATGGTGGCCTCCTTGCTTGGCTTTATCAGAGTGGACGAAATCCTTGTTGCCTGGTGTTCCCCCCCCCCTCCCCTTATCTCCCTTATATTCCACCCCTATATCCCAACTTCTTCCTCTAATTACTTGACCTCCTGTCCCTTTACTCCCTATACTGTTTTTTTTTCTCTTCTCTTTTCTTCTTTTTTGTTCTTCTTCATCTTTGTTTGAAATCATGGCATATGTGATGTAGCAGGGGCGTGTGGATGGGAAGAACCCAGATTTGAACCCAGATAATCCTGCTGCTGGAAGTTCCTTTAAGGCTGTTGGTGTCCTTAAACCTCTATATATCAATAGTTTTTGCCATGAATTGATATTTCAAACTATCTGTTTATCTCCCGAAAAGTGGAATTTGTAGGTTATATAATAATTTTGTAAGCTACCCTGTTGATTGCTTTCTTTCGGATGTAACTTGCAGATTTCAATAAACAAAACATTAAAACAAACAAACAGACATTGGACAATTTATCCTGTTCTCAGCATTGTAGTACAGTTCACCTTCGTTGTGGGGCATTTGCGTTATTGCATCATGAATTTCTGTTTTCCCCTTGCTCTAGTATTGTGATACAGCACGATTATGGTTCTACTGTGCTGTCAAGGGAGGCTAAATAAATGTTGAATAACTTGTTTACATTTCTTCAATAATCTTTTTCAACTGAAAAGATAATCTTTATTGTTTAGTAGTTTTAATATCTCAAGGCCTTCATATTCCTTTAAATGGGGGGGAATTACTAAGTGTCCACCGACTGTGCTTTAGACAAATACATTTTTTAGGTTTAATTAATGTTTCACACTGTACAAATGTAATCCAGAACTGTTCAATCGTAGGCAATTCTTATTGCCCTGCGGCTGAAGTATTTTGTGATATCTGTGATCAGAAGACAGAGAAATGCTGAAGGGAAAGAGATCACAGTAATAGTGATCTAAATACTGAGATGTGTACAGAGGAATGCTGGGAGGACACAGATTGTGGTTTTCTATCAACTTCATCTGCATGTAAAAATTTTTATATAATGCTGTTAATTAAAAAAAAGTTACTCCAGTGCTGGCAGGGCGCAGTGCCATAGCACAGCTATCTATTTGCTCTTCCTGTCCAACCCTATGACTTTTTTTAAATTGATAGTTATTTTAACTTATTGGGAGGAGGGAGACACAAGAAACGATAGGTGAACTCTGCAGAGACCACAAACACTCCTTTGCAAACAATAACATGGCTGTTGCATCATGGAACACGTTCACCCTAGTGTTCTAGTGGTGGTGCCTGAAGAGACGTGGAGGATATGTGGTATCCAACAAAGTGGCCATTTCTATGGGATATATTGTGTGTTTTCATGTAAATGCTGTGTATTTTTATGTGGACATGACATTTTACATACTTTGTTCGACCTGCTGCCAGGCAGCACAAGGGTTAATCTTCTCCTCCCAGGCTTGATCAGGTGACCCAGCTATGTTTTAATATGCAGAAGGTTTCAGGCCTCCAGATAATTTTTTTTTGTTGTGTCTTAGCCTACTTATTCACACAATTTTTCTGCCCCAAACATAAAAAAAAATACAGGAAAGATATTTGAAAGTGGGCTATCTCCATCAGAAGCCTCTTCTATCTGTGGGATACAAATTGTGGCATTTGAGTTTTCCATTGAACTGTTTTTCCTGTGTCTTACCCTAGTTATTGAAAACAGTTTGGTGACCGACAGGATTCATATTTTAAACTGTGGTTTAAATGCACACGGATCACATATCAGTTGGCTTAAAATTCAGCCATTTGTAGTGAATGTGGAAAAAATTGTAGTCCATTTAAAATGGCCAAGGCACGGGGAAGTGGATGTGATGGTGGTGGTGCATGCAGAGGCCGAGGCCGTGGGGAAACTCAAATTTGGCCACAACAAACACCCACATCTTCTCGCTCCACCTTCCTTTCCCAATTACTAGGGGACCGCAGCAGTACACCATTATTGAAGCCAGAGCAGTGTCAAAAGGTTGTTGGTTGGATAGCGGATAATACTTCCAGTCACTTTGCAACCACCACCAGCACCCTGTCTTCCACACATTCAAGTCTGAGTAGCCGTGACTTTGGATCACATATTCCTCACCCTGAGCCTCCTTCCACCCACCATGCCGAGTAACATGAGATGACTGATCACACACTTGGAAACTCTGAAGAACTGTTTTCACGTTTCCATTTATAGATTCAGGCCTCTCTCCTGGTCCACTTGAAGCGGGGCAAGATAATATCGCATGTTGCGATGCCCAAATATTTGAGCAGCCACCGTCACATTGAGGAGACGGTGGGAACGTGTCACAAGAGGTGGACGATGAGGAGATACAATTTCCAGAAAGTCAGGAGGAGGACCAGGGAGTGTAAGTGGAATACGAGGTGGTGGATGATATTATTATTATTATTAGTCCTTTTTATAGTGTCATTTATTCCATGGCGCTTTACATGTGAAAAAGGGGCATACATAGGCAAGTACACTAAACATGAGCAATACAAGGCACACGCAAATACAGAAGGAGAGAGGACCCTTCCCGCGAGGGCTTACAGTCTACAGGGGATGGTGAGGATAGACAAGTGCACGGTAGAGCTGGTCATGCGGCAGTTCAGTAGACTGAGGATCACTGCAAGTTGTAGGCTTGTCGGAAGAGGTGGTTCTTCAGGTTTGTTTTGAATGTTTCCGTGGTAGGCGAAAGTCTGATGTGTTGGGGTAGAGAGTTACAGTGTATGGGTGAAGCACAGGAGAATTCTTGTATGCGGTTGTGGGAAGTAGAGCCAAGAGGGGAGTAGAGAAGGAGATCTTGAGAGGATCGAAGTTTGCGTGTAGGTAAGTACCGGGAGAACATGTCACAGATGTATGGAGGAGACAGGTTGTGGATGGCTTTGTATGTCATAGTTTTAGGGTTTAGAGAGGAGAGGCTGGGCAATAATGGGGAGACAGGTGGATTAGTCAGGCAGAAGAGTTTAGGATAGATTGGAGTGGTGCAAGACTGCTAGAGAGGAGGCCAGAGAGTAGAAGGTTGCAATAGTCGAGGTGGGAGATGATGAGGGCGTGCACAGGCGTTTTTGCAGTTTCTTGGTGATGGAGATGATGTTGCAAACTGTGGGATTGTATGAGCTGTTCCAGGCCAAAGTTGTAGATGGAGAAGAATAGGTGTCCTAGGACTGAGCCTTGGGGAATACCAACAGCATTACACAAGCACGTGTCCCACAACATTACCCGGGCCCTCAAGCATGCTGTTACAGAGAAAGTCCACCTAACCTTGGACACGTGGACAAGTGCTTGTGGGCAGGGACAGTACATCTTGCTGATGGCACACTGGGTTAAGATAGTGGAAGCCGGGACCCAGGTGGACCTTGTGAGACCATGTCACAGATGTATGGAGGAGACAGGTTGTGGATGGCTTTGTATGTCACGGTTAGGGATTTGAACTGTAGCCTCTGAACAATAGGAAGCCAGTGAAGGGCCTGGCAGAGAGGAGAGGCTGTGCAATAACGGCACTCTCAGCCAATCTTCAATAGGCTGTGCTGAAGTTAATATGTTTAGGTGCCAAACTGCACAATGCTGAAGACTCAGAGTTGTAGACAGCTCTGAAAGAGCAGGCAGATCTGTGGCTGACACCGCTGAACCTACAGCCAGGCATGGTCGTGTGTGACAATGGCCAGAACCTGGTGGTGGCTCTGAGGCAAGGCGAGCTCACACACATACCATGCCTGGCCCATGTGCTTAACCTCGTTGTTTCTCAAAAGCTACCAAGAGCTGCCGGATCTGCTTGTGAAAGTACGCCTTTTATAAAGTTAGCTACAGCATCATCCGCCCTTCCCATTCTTCAGCAGCGTTTGCAGTTTCCGGCTCACACATTGGAACTCTACACTGCATAAGTTGTAAAGGAATTGTGAGCAGAAGAGGGCAGTTGTTGACTAACAACATCAACAAGGCCGTTCAGACTACACACATAAGACCTCAGGTGTCAGACATATGTAGCAATTGTCATGCCCTCAGGCGCAGGCCCGGTCTCCGCTGCGCAGGGAGACCAGCGCCTATGTCGCAGCTCCACTGGTACTACTCACTCTGTCCGTGGCTCCAGACGATTAGTGGCTCCTTTCTCTGCTAAGGACCTGCATCCTCTGGGCAGGTCTCCCGGTAATGCTCTTAGTAGGCAAGCACCACTTCCTGCACATACTTAAAACAGCAGGGCACCTGTTCTCTATTAGGGCTGTCTGTACTGTGATGTTCTGTGCATAAAAGGCATCCTCCCCTTGAGGGAGGTGCCTGAGTAACGTGTTTATTCTGTGGGATTGTTGTCTCCAATTCAGGCCACACTCTGTTGAGCTCTGCATGCTAAGGCTAGTGTTGTCTTTATACTAATACCTCTGTCTCCACAGAATCTTCTGCTGGCAGTTCCCTGTCCTGGATCCTTCTGGATACATCTGTTTCTACCCCAGGCTGACCAAGGCTCTCCCCTCGGAACCATCCAATTATCTCTGCCGGGTAGATCAGCCTTTCTGAGATTACACAGAACTTCCGGGATTCTCGCCACCTCCTCTGTACGGTCTGTACGGGTCATCCCTCTGGTCCTGGTATCGCGGCATTAAGGTCACCTGGTGTTGCGATGGGGCAATGTCTGTATAGGGTACACCTTGCCCGGTGCATCAATACGTGGTTCTGTGTCATGGCCTAGAGGGTTCTTTCCTCAGGCACCTTTTCCTGTTGTGAACTCCCTTGCTCAGATTTTTGAGTCGAAGCTCCCTCTGCTCCCTCTGGTTGTTACTTTGAGTAGTGGAGCTGGCCAGGTGGATGGAGCTTCTCCACCTGACGATGATAATTGGGAATCTGAGATTGCTGGCTGGGAGCATATAATGTAGCTGGCTGCTCTTGAAGGTTGCTGGTGATTTTTTCCTCTGTGTGTATTTGGAGCTCTTTTGTCCCCTGCCTGATCTGCATGTTCAGCTAAGTGATTCTTTTGCTAATTCTTTGCATCTAATCTGGTTGTGTCTTTTTTTGCTTTCTGTTTTGCTGCTAGGGTTCAGCGTGCTCCCTGCTGGGGGCAGCGCTGGGCCCTGCTTCATATTTTGCAGCTTGTTTAGTCCCCTGTTATGTTAGTATCTTTTTGCTTGCTGCCAGTTTATATCAGAGTGCTGATCTTGCGGGGGTTGAGATCATATGATCTCAGGTTTTTTGTATATCAGAAGTGTTGGACTTTTTCAGGGTATTGTGTGTGATTACAGACAGTATCTTTTTCTGTCCTGTCCTGTCTAGACAGCTTGGGCCCCACTGGTTGCTCAGTCTGTTCTCTGCCTGTGTTTGTGTCTCATCTTGTCTCAACGACAATATATGTTTGGGGGCTGTCTATTCCTTTGGGGATCTGCTCTGGGGCAGTTTAGATTTCATCTTTCTGTCTTTAGGCTTAGATAGTCCTTCGGCTGTGACGAGGCGTCTAGGGCATCGTAGAAACGCTCCATCGCTACTGCTAGTTGTGCGGATAGGATCAGGGGTCTGCAATCCGCTTAGTTACCAAACTCTCTGGTCTTCTGGTGGCTTAGCCTGTTCCTGCCATCCTCCTCAGTGACCCATTCATAACATTTTCCGTTTGTTTGCTTCCTTTAATAAACATCCTTGGTCTCTTGTGTATCGGGTATACAGCTACCACTGCACCATCAGTGATCTAGTGAGTCCAATATACATCTTCATGCCCTGTGGGCATAACAGTTTGCTCAGGCCATGGACCCCGCTGATACCCGATACTCAGCCCAGAGAAAGTTGGCTGCGCTTCGACAGAGTCAGGATCAGCTAGTGGCTTTTATGCAAATCTTGGATACCCACCTGTCTACTCTACAGGCTGCCAAGCCCACCATCGCGACCCAGCTAGCAGGGCTCCATCTGGAACTCAATCACCAACTAGAGATGCAGACCCGCCTGTTGGACTACATGACCTCCGTGGAGGACCAGTTAACTAAAGTACTGCTGGTAACTGCTTCCCCAGTCCTTCAGCCTCCAGTACTGCATCCGAGGGTTGTGCCCACTACAGGACCCTGTCCTCGTCTCTGCAAGACTCCTCGTTACGATGGTGACCCCAAGTTGTGCAGAGGATTTCTCAACCAATGCTTGCTGCATTTTCGTTTTTTTGCCTCAGCATTATCCAACTGCCATGGTCAAGGTGGCTTTCCTTGCCTCTCATCTGGAGGGAGAGGTTTTAGCCTGGTTCAACCCCCTAAAGGAGCGGAATGATCCCATCGTGTCTGATCTACAGGTATTCATGGATACCTTCTGCAAGATATTCGATGAGCCTGGTCATGTCACATCTGCCATGGAGTCTCTCTTCAATTTGCAACAGGGCTCTCTCTCTTACATAGTTATTAAGGTTGAAGAAAGACTTTAAGTCCATCTAGTTCAACCCATATCCTATCCTATCCTGCCCTAATATGTTGATCCAGAGGAAGGCAAAAAAAACCCTTGTGGCAAACAGTAAACTTCACATTGGGGAAAAAAATTCCTTCCCGACTCCACATATGGCAATCAGACTAGCTCCCTGGATCAACGCAATATCAAGGAAACTAGTGTATATAGCCTGTAATATTATACTTTTCAAGAAAGGCATCCAGACCCTTCATAAATTTTAGTAGGGAATCACTCATTACAACATCATATGGCAGAGAGTTCCATAGTCTCACTGCTCTTACAGTAAAGAATCCGCTTCTGTGAGTATGCTTAAACCTTCTTTCCTCCAGACGTAGAGGATGCCCCCTTGTCTCCGTCACAGGTCTAAGAGTAAAAAGATCATTAGAAAGGTCTTTGTACTGTCCCCTCATATATTTATACATTGTAATAAGATCACCCCTAAGCCTTCGATTTTCCAAACTAGATAGTCCCATCTTCTAGTTTACAGAAATCCTTCTGTAATATAAAATTGTCCTCCTCTGTATTGATTACCCTACAGAGTTTAGTGTCATCTGCAAATATTGAAATTCTACTCTCTATGCCCCCCACAAGGTCATTAATAAATATGTTAAAAAGAAGCGGGCCTAATACTGACCCCTGTGGTACTCCACTGCTAACCGTGACCCAGTCCGAGTGTGCTCCATTAATAACCACCCTTTGTTTCCTATCCCTGAGCCAGCTCTTAACCCACTTACACATATTTTCCCCTATCCCCATTGTTCTCATTTTATGTATCAACTAGAGTTGAGCGAAACGGGTCGAAAAAATTCAAATGTCACCGACTTTCGCCAAAGTCGGGTTTCATGAAACGAAACCTGACCTTAGCGTGAGGTCGGCCACGAGGTCGGCGACCATCGCCCCAAAGTCGCGTTTCAAAAGATGCTTTTGCGCCCTTTTTCAGCCAATCAGGAAGAACGGACACTGTGGGCAACGTGATGACATAGGCAGCAGTTACCACCATGTTTGTGAAGGGCATGCCAGTGATTGGCTTGCTTTGTGTGGCGTCACAGGGGGTATAAAAGGGCGAGCACGCCGACCGCCATGTTACTTATGCTGATCTCAGAATAGGGAGAGCTGCTGCTGCTGCTGATTCTGTAGGGAGAGCGTTAGGCAGGGAAGAAGATACCAAAAACTACTTCTGCTGCTAGCGATTTTGCCTGTACAACACACCAGTTACTGTGCAGTACAATGGGAGGTTATATTTTGGTGCATCAGCTCTGTTGGTTATTAGGCTGCCTTTTAAGGCTCCCTGATAGCTGCATTGCTGTTTTCACACTGCTGAGCAAACTGCTTTTTTCAAAGCAATCCAAATTTTATTGTTTTGTCCTGGTGAGTTACTGAGCGTTCATTTTTTCACACACTGTACAGCGGTGTACGCTCCTCACACAGTACTGTGTACCGGCTGTTATCACGGCCAAATTGAAGCTATCTGTGTGTGACTCTGTAAGGAAAAGCCAAGGAGTTTGTCCGTTCTTACAGACCTACACTCTAGGGAGATTCCAATTCTGCCCAATTCTATATACACCTTGTAGTTAGTCATACACTAGGCAATTTCTGCCTGTCACATTGCGGTGTAATCTGTCCTGGGCCAGAGACAATAGTTCAGCGGCCAAATTGAAGCTATCTGTGTGTGACTCTGTAAGAAAAAGCCGAGAAGTTTGTCCGTTCTTACAGACCTACACTCTAGGGAGATACCAATTCTGCCCAATTCTATATTCACCTTGTAGTTAGTCATACACTAGGCAATTTCTGTCTGTCACATTGCGGTGTAATCTGTCCCGGGCCTGAGACAATAGTTCAGGGTCCTCCAATCTACAGTGAGCTTCAAATTCTCACCAATACTATATGCAGCTTCTGCCTTCTTATACACCAGCCAATTTCTGCCTGTCACATTTCGGTGTAATCTCTACTGGGCCTGAGACAATAGTTCAGCTTCCTCCAATATACAGTGAGATTCAAATTCTCACCAATACTATATACAGCTTCTGCCTTCTCATACACCAGCCAATTTCTGCCTGTCACATTGCGGTGTAATCTGTACTGGGCCTGAGACAATAGTTCAGCGTCCTCCAATCTACAGTGAGATTCAAATTCTCACCAATACTATATACAGCTTCTGCCTTCTCATACACCAGCCAATTTTTGCCTGTCACATTGCGGTGTAATCTCTACTGGGCCTGAGACAATAGTTCAGCGTCCTCCAATCTTCAGTGAGATTCAAATTCTCACCAATACTGTATACAGCTTCTGTCTTCTCATACACCAGCCAATTTCTGCCTGTCACATTGCGGTGTAATCTCTACTGGGCCTGAGACAATAGTTCAGCGTCCTCCAATCTACAGTGAGATTCAAATTCTCACCAATACTATATACAGCTTCTGCCTTCTCATACACCAGCCAATTTCTGCCTGTCACAATGCGGTGTAGTCGCTACTGGGCCTGAGACAATAGTTCAGCGTCCTCCAATCTACAGTGAGATTCAAATTCTCACCAGTACTCTATAGACCCTTTACCTTGTTTTACAGTACCATATAGCTGTTGTTATTTTTGGTACCTTTTTCAAAAAAATGAAGAAGTATGGTGGAAGAGGCCTTGGAAGTGGGTGGGGGTTGCCAGCTGGTCCTGATGGTGGTGTTGGTGGTGGTGCATCTGCTGGTTGTGGCAAAAGCACAATAGCACCTAAGGCAGGAGGTGGTGAGCCAGCGTCATTGTCTGGCTCCACAAGGCCTCATAGGCTCCCTTTTCAGGGAGTAGGTAAACTGCTTTTAAAGCCGGAGCTTCAGGAACAAGTTTTGGCTTACATTGCTGACACAGCCTCCAGCTCTATCGCCTCCTCTTCTGAAGTTTCAAAAAATAAATACACTGTGTCGTCAGTGGAGGTTCCTGGTCAGGAACAACACCTTTCCTTGTGTCCTTCACCCCTACCAAAAGTGAAGGATGCGGCAGGCCACACTACAGATTACTCCATGGAGCTCTTTTCTCATACCATGCCTGGGTTATCTAGTCAAATCGTGAATTCCCCCGTCCAAGATGAATCTGACATGGAGTGCACTGATGCACAGCCACTGCTAGATTTATCTGCTGGTACATTCACTCAGAGCACTACATTGTCCTCGCAGTGTACTGAGCCAGAATCTGACCCTGATGAAACTCAGGTGCCCCTTCCCGCATACTATACCACCATACATGGTGACACAGAAGAAGGTGCACATGACATTGAAGAGGAGGTGATGGATGACCCAGTTGTTGACCCAGATCGGCATCCATTGGGGGAAGAGGGTGCCGCTGCCAATAGCTCAGAAGAGAAGGAGCATCCGCAGCAGGCATCGACATCGCAACAGCTGTTATCTGGCAGGCCCCGAGCAGTCCAAAAACGGGTTACAAAAAACAAAAGAGTTGCAGGACAGCTTGGCCAGACGGTCAAAATAGCACAACGTGCAAGGCCTCAAAATGTCTTCCATAGTAGGAAGAGTGCAGTGTGGCACTTTTTTGAACAAAATCCTAATGATCAGGCAAAGGTTATCTGTAAGAAGTGCGCAAAGACCTTTAGCCGAGGGAAAAATCTGAGAAATTTGAATACCAGTTGTATGCTTAGACATTTAACCATCATGCACTTGCAAGCGTGGACGGACTACCAAACCTCACGTACCACATGTGCAACTGCTCCCAAAGAAGGTAGTCAGCAACGCTACATTGTTTCCCCCACTGTAAGCCCACCGGTTAGCACACCACCAGCAGCAAATTTGAGGTGTCGTCGCAAGGCCAAAGCAGTCAGGGAATCACAATGTTATATCAACGAACGACTGAATCTAGGCCATCAGAAAGAACACCAACTCCATCACCATCATCAACCCTCTCTCAGTACGCCATGTCCACCATATGCAGCTCTCAAGTCCAGCTCACCTTACCAGAGACTATGAGTAGGACAAGAAAGTACTCATCCTCTCATCCGCGTACACTGGGTTTGAACGCCCACATTGCCAAACTAATCTCGTTAGAAATGATTCCCCAACGGTTGGATGAAAGCGCAGCTTTCCGCGAACTCATGGCCTACGCAGTACCACGCTATGACCTACCCAGTCGCCACTTCTTTTCTCGCAAATCCATCCCAGCCCTCCACCTTCATGTGAAAGACCGCATTGTCCATACACTCAAGCAATCAGTGAGTGGAAAGGTGCACCTCACAACTGATGCATGGTCCAGTAGGCATGGCCAGGGCCGTTACGTGTCCAGCACTGCGCACTGGGTTAATGTGGTGGATGCAGGGTCCACAGGGGACAGCGGTGGTGGGACAGTGCTGTCTAGCCCACGGTATAGGAAACAGTTGGCTGTAGGCGTTCGACCCTCCTCCTCCTCCAGAATCGAAAGCTCGTCCACAGAGCGCAGTCGCACAAGCACTCCATCTGCAGCTGCCAGTGTTGCACACGAGGTGTCCCCCTACCGATCAGCTAGTGGAAAGCGTCAGCAGGCTGTGTTGCAGATGATGTGTTTGGGCGACAGACACACCGCGGAGGTACTGGTCAACTATTTTCAGCGACAAACTGAGTCATGGCTGGGCAGTCTAGATCTTGAGGCAGGCAAGGTAGTTAGTGATAACGGCCGGAATTTTGTGGCAGCCATAGCCCTTTCAAAACTCAGCCACATACCTTGCTTGGCTCACACCTTGAACCTGGTGGTGCAGTGCTTCCTCAATAATTATCCAGAGTTAACAGGCCTGCTCCATAAGGTTCGAAGACTGTGCTCGCACATCCGCCGGTTGCCGGTACACTCCAGTCGTATGCAGAAGCTGCAGCGATTGCTCCAACTTCCCAAGCACCGCCTAATTATCGACGTTGCAACAAGTTGGAACTCCACCCTGCACATGGTTGAGCGGCTGTGCGAACAGAGGCAGGCCATAATGCATTTATGGGAGGATACACTGGCAAGCACTTTGAGGGCAGACATGGAGTTGACAGGTGTGCAGTGGTCGAAGCTGACAGACCTCTGTAAAGTCCTTCAGTGTTTTGAGGAATGCACATGGCTGGTAAGCGCAGACGATGCCATCATAAGCATGAGCATCCCACTTATGCATCTGCTCATGCAAACTTTGACGCACATTAAGGAGCAGGCGTCTGCAGCCGAGGTAGATGAGGAGGAAGAGGAGGAGGGAAGCCTTGATGACAGTCAGCCATTGTCTGCTCCGGGACCTCTCCTGGGCGAGGTGGAGGAAGAGGAGGAGGATGATGATGGGGATGATTATTTAGGGGAGGAGGATGCTTCTCGTGGGGCAAGAGAAAATGTTGGCGTGGCAAGGTCTGGTACAGGGTTTGTGCGTGACTGGAGGGATGTGGATTTGCCAGAAAGTGCTCCTCCACCCAGCACTCGCAGTGCATCATTGACACCGGGAACATTGGCCCACATGTCAGATTATGCCTTGCAGATCCAAAAAAGGGACCCCCGCATTGCCAAAATGATGAACAATGACGACTACTGGTTGGCCAGCATCCTGGTTCCATGCTATAAAGGCAAATTCCAAAACAATGCCACAGGAGAACCTTGACCTAATATTGGATAACAAACAAGCAACTCTGGTAAACCGGTTGGTTGAGGCATTTCCAGCACACAGCAGCGGTGATGGTTCTCACACGAGCCGTAGGGGCCGGGGGCAGCTTGGAAGAGGTGTTTGTGGTGCACACATCAGAAGTGGCATTGGAGACTGGGGTTTCATGACCATGTTGTAGACTGATTTTTCAAGTCCCGCTCACACGACTGGTAATACTGCATCAATTGAAAGTGACAGGAGACAGCAGTTGTCAACTATGGTTACAAACTACTTCTCGTCCCATATCGATGTTCTCCCTCACAGGTCATTCCCATTTGACTATTGGGCCGCTAAACTGGACACCTGGCCTGAATTGGCACAATATGCCTTACAGGAGCTCGCTTGCCCAGCTGCAAGTGTGCTATCAGAAAGAGTCTTCAGTGCAGCTGGATCAATCCTGACAGAAAAAAAGACCCGTCTGTCGACCCAAAATGTGAATGATCTAACCTTCATTAAAATGAACCATGCATGGGTTTCCGAGGATTTTGTCCCACCTTCCCCCTGATGACACATAGGTTGTCAGAAAAATAGCATGCTTTGGTCTTCCTCTTCCTCGGACTTGACCAATTTCGCCTTTAGCAGCAGCTGAATGTCCCAGATCAACATATGCCATTTTGTAAACCTCCCTAACTGGGCTGCCTCCCCCCCATGGCCGGGGTCACCACCTAGCGCACACAACAGTGCGAGTGCCATTGCCCTGGACAGGTGGGTAGGCCAACTCTTGGGCGCGGGCACTGGCACAGGGTCCCTCATAGTGCAATCAAGTGTCTCTGATGGTGGGGGTGCACACCCGCCGTCAGACACACCGCCGTACTATGAGGGGCCCAGTGTAGTCTGGGCTGTCAAATCCTTCACTGGGACTGCCACTACAAATTTGTTGAACTGATAGATGATGGTTAAGACGTAGCTATGCCCTGTCCCGCTGGCCGGGCTCTAGCTTCAGATGATCAATGGCTTCCATTTCTTATGTACGTCGACTCACAATGACATGCAGTGGTGGTTTATCATCAGCTTTCACAGTTTTCCTACTCACAGACGTGTAACATTCCGGCGCACATTTTTAAATGTGCCTTCTCATGCCAATCCCATAGAATCGCCTACGGCCTGTGGCTTCTGTCTTTTGCACTCCAAAGTTACGTGACAGATCATGATAGGCAGTGAGCAACATGTTTACATCTCTCCCTGTGATAAAAATTTGATGGAGATGAGTAACGCTGATGGGATCAACGGTACTGCGATACAGCAACACTTTCTTCACAAAGTTATGTTTTCGCTGTCTCCACACACAAATTAATTGAGGGTCAGCATCGCCTCTGAGAATTGTGACGGAAGTTTATCCCATGAATAGGAATTCCTAGATTTCTGCAATCACTAGAATTTATGTCAGTAATTGTATGCATCTCATTTCCTATGTCGGAGAGGCTGGACTGTCTTACTGAGACAGAAATATATATGAAGATTTAAAAATACCACCAAAAGTGTATACTGGTGTACGCTTCAAAAACATACTGAGAACATGGAGATTTTAAATGTTTAAACTATGCTATATATACCTGCTATCCAGTGATAATGTACCCTTTCTCACCTTTGTCCAATCACGTCTAATCCATACTGGGCCTGAGACCGTCTGAGCCTGCCTCCTGATCTGTAGACATAGGTTTTTAATGTGTAAACTATGCTATACATACCTGTAATCCGGTGATACGTTACCCTTTCTCACCTTTGTCCAATCACGTCTAATCCATACTGGACCCGAGACCATCTGAGCCTGCCTCCTGATCTATAGACATAGGTTTTTAATGTGTAAACTATGCTACATACAGTATATACGTGTTATCCGGTGAAACTGTACCCTTTATCAACTTTCTACAATGTTGTCGAATCCATACTGGGCCTGAGAACGGCTACCGAGCTGTTAAGCAAGCTACAGCACCTGTGGTTTGGACACATAATTTTTTCATTTTGTCAGGAATGCCGGTTAGGCCTAATTCCATAATTGCGGTTGACCTGCACTTACTGGTAAATCATCGTTCGCGGGGAAAAATTGAAATCCCAGATCCCCATCACTAACGGTGTTCAGCGGGTTATCAGCACCTGTAAGCGACAAAAGCTGGTCCTTTCAGTGTAGCACGCAAGGGCATGATAGACCCGTTATTGCTCGATCTCGCATGCCAGAGCCTCGCGTATCCCTCTAGTAAGCTTGACGCGTACCGCGGGGGCATGCCGGAGTCTCGGTCGTTAATGGAATAAAGCTGAGAAATCACTAGCACAACTACAAACGGACATACCACACCACACACAGAATCGACAAAACTTGCAATCTGTCCATCTTTTCTGTAGCTTGTATGGCTGTGGTTTCCCGAGTGGAGTCCAATGAAGCCACAGGCTCCACTCCTGGTGGTGCCCTTTTGGACATTCCTTTAAGGTTCAGCTTTGCAATCATACAGCCCCCGGAAACCAAACACTTTGCCTTCATGGACGCAGTTTGGAGGTTCGTGGGAATAACGCCGCCCCATCGGCAGTTGGCATAATTTATTGGTGGGAAGTCCGACGGTATATGATCGTGTTCGATGTCAGAATTTTTTTTTTTTTGGTTTGTATTTTACATTTTTATTCCAGCCTTTCTTGACTTCATAAGGGCATGACAAGCCTATATCTGTGTCTCCTCCACCTCCTTTTACTCCTCCACCTCTTTTCTAAATGTAGTTGCCCTTTTCCATATGTTATTTTTGTCTTCTGAGCATTTTGTCTGCTTTGGGACACCTTTAAAGGTGTTTTGTAATTGTTTTCTATGTGTTTGTATGTGTTTGTGTTTGCCTGCCATTGTTTTCAATGGGGTTCGACGGTGTTCTTCGAACGTTCGACGAACATTCGACGAACTTGCCTCCTGTGCGACGAACCAAAACACTAGCGGGGTGGCTCAACACTACTCCTGATATATAGAAGTACATTGTTAATGTTTAAACTATGCTATATATACCTGGTATCTGGTGATACTGTACCCTTTCTGCCAGGAAGTCCTCCTCCAACCAACACTCTAAGTGTATCATTGACACCTGGAACATTGTCCCACATGTGTGATTATTTCTTGCGGATCTTCTTGTTATATTGTGGTGTGATCCATCTTGAGCGTGTGAGTGTCTATGGGTTACTCCTGCAATTTAGATGTACATTTAAAAATTACCCCAACACTGTATACAGCTCTACGCTTGTGATACATTACCCATTTACTGCTTGTTATATTCTGGTCTAATCCAAACTGACCAAGTGAGAGTTATTTTCTGACTGTGGAAATAAATACTGAAATTGACAACAATGACACCTACACTGTGTACAGCTGTACTCTTGAGATCCATTACCGTTTTACGGCTTTTTAGATTGTGTTGTAATCCAATACTGAGCCTGAGAGTGTCTGTGTGTGCCTCCTCAAATATCTACGGAGATTTAGAATGTTTAAACTATACTATATATACCTGCTATCTGATGATACTGTACACTTTGTCTAATTTTTATATTCTTGTCTAATCCATACTGAGCGTGTGAGCGTCTCTGAGTGACTGATGGAATATATAGAGATATTGACAATTATCCTTTGACTGAATAGAGCTGTATGCTTCTGATACAGTGCCATATATCTGATGTTATTTTGGGTCTATTTTCTACAAAATTTTGAAGTTTGGTGGAAGAGGCCGAGGACGTGGGCGTGGGGGGGGCAGCTGGTGCTGATGGTGGTGGTGCATCTGCTGGTAGTGGCAATAGCAGCTAAGGCAGGAGGTGTTGAGCCTGCGTCATGGTCTGCCTCCGGAACGCCTAGAAGGCTACCTTTTCTGGGAGTAGGTTAACCGCTTTTAAAGGCGGAGCACGAGAAACTGGTTTTGGCTTACATTGCCGAAACAGACTCCAGAAAATATGCCCTCCTCTTCTGAAGTTTCAAAAAATGCAAGCACTGAGTTGTCAAGTGCTGGCTCCTGGTAAGGAAGAACCCCTTTCCTTGTGTCTTTCACCCCCACCAAAAGTGAATGATGCAGCAGGACACACTTCACATTAGTCCATGTAGCTCTTTCTATCATACCATGCCTGGGTTATCAAGTCAAATCGTGAATTCCCAAGTCCAAGATGAATCAGACATGGAGTGTGGGTGGCCAGCCAGGGCAGTGGGGTTAATCGGTACCGGGCCGTTGTCTCACAGGGATGTGTCACGGTGGTGGTGACCCGTTCCGTGGCCCTGGACGTCCATGCAAAGGGTGAATTACGTTTATAGGTGAATGATACACCACCTGTGGTTTCTGATTAGATTGACCAGCGCTGCAGTGTCGCTTCTCTGGGACAGATGTTGTGGTGCAGCTAAGATGTAGAAGCCCTGCACAGGTAGGGCCGTAGTCGCAGGGCAGATGAAAGAGTTGGTAGATGGTGTGCAGTGCAGGATGTAGCAGAGCCATGCGCCAGGCGCAGGAGATAGTTGACAGACACAGTCGTGCAGTTCCTTTACCTGTACTTGGTAAGTGCCGTCCAGGACCCAGAGTACAGATGGAGAAGGAGTTGGTCTGCCTGGAAGCCAATTTTGAATTCTCTCTCTGCAGATAGGTAGTGTGGCCTCCATTCTAGCGCTTATCTGAGGTACTCGCAGTGCTGAGTTCAATGAAGTTCCCCCTGTTGACTCTCTTTTGGAACTTTCTCGTATGGCAGGCAACCGTAGCCTTTTCCTTCTGGCTCCCACACGTCGATGCTGGGGCCTCCGAGCCTTAGTTGGGAACAGAGCATTTACAGCTGCTACTTCCTCCGGTTTCTGCTGCAGGAACGTCAGTGTCCCTACAAACTCTGAGACCGGAATCCGGACCATGCGCTCCAGCTAGGAGTGAACCTTAACTCTGCTCATCCTCCAGCTCCCCTTCTCACCTCCACACACTTCCCCTTCCCTGCACAGAGTGCCCTAGCTTACCTCCTCCCGACCACGGAGAGCAGCTCCTCAGCAGTCAGGTTCAGAGGTCTCCCTGCTGGCCTGGAGTGGGAAATGTGTTGTGTGTTGATTGAACTGCTAAAGAGATCCTTCGTTGCTCCCAAGCATGACATCACACTCCCTAGGAGGAAGGTAATGCCACTGTGGCGACCGTACTCCTGGGGACGCCACAAGTACACTGATGCCCAGCCACTGCTAGATGATTCTGCTGGTACATTGACCCAGACCACTACATTCCCCTCACACTCTACACAGCCAGAATCTGACCCTGAGGAAACTCAGGTTCCCCTTCCCGCATACTATACCACCTTATAAGGTGACAAAGAGGAAGGTGCAGATGAAAGTGCAGGTTCCTTGAGCAGGTGGGGGGCATACTCATGGGCGACACCACTGGCACAGGGCCCCTCATAGTACGCAAAAGTGTCTCTGCCGGTGGGAGGGTCCACCCGCCGTCAGACACACTGCCACACACCGCCGTACTATGAGGGGCCCTGTGCCAGTGCTGTCACCAATGAGTGGGCCCCCCTGCTTGCTCCGGATCACAGCACTTGCAAAGTTGAAATACTTACCTCTCCCTGCTCCACCGCCATGACGTCTTCCGCGTGTCCTGACAGTGATATTCTGATCAGAAGGTGCAATGACATCACGTCTGTACGTCCTCTGCCTAAACAGCCAAGTGCAGTGAGATGGAAGATGGGGACGACGAGGAGTCCAGACTAGTACAGGGATTCCCTAGAGAGGAGACTTATTTAATTGTTTTCAATGTTGGGACAGCAATTTTTGGGGAGCACTATACTCTGGAGAATGATATATGGGGCCCACCATACACTGGAGCATTCCAAAGGTGGACATCAGACACTGGAGCGGCATTTACAGGGCCCATTAAATACTGGAGCATTAGAAATGGGGCCCATTATATATGGAGCATTATTTGGGCCCATAAGACAGTGGAGCTTCATCCATGGGGACCAACATATGCTGTAGCATTATTATGTAGAGCTCATCATATACTGTTTCAAACATTATATGGGACCAATGATTCTGTATGGAGAAATATATGGGCCTCATTACTCTGTATAGCGCACTATGCGGTACCCATAATACTGTATGGAGTAATATACTGTCCGTTTTTGGAGCTATTGGAGAATTTAAAATCGATATCAGTCATGAGATGTAAAAAGTGAAGTATTTTTCATTGTACTATACCGCTATTTCTCTCTACCGTATCAGAGCTTCATGAGTTGTGGTATGTGTTAAAGGGGCACTCTTTGGCCCAGGGCACATGAAAACCTGGGGCCAGCCCTACCCCTCCACAACTTTAGCCAAATATCCCCCAGTTTTCAGTGCGTAACTATTATTATGAAGTAAATTAAGGTTGACAAGCTTCAGTAATAAAAATTGATGTTTTTGCCATTCAAATAGGCACTGTAGGTGTGTTTAATGTCCTCCACTTCCTGCCTACTTTGCTTCCCCATTGACTTGCATTGGGTTTCGTGTTTCAGTCGGCCTTCAACTTTTCACTATAATCGGCTGATTTCATTCGACCCGACTTTTGAGAAAGTCGGGTTTCATGAAACCCGACTCGATCCGAAAAAAGGCAAAGTCGCTCATCTCTAGTATCAACCTTTTGTGTGGCACCATATCAAAAGCTTTTGAAAAGTCAATGTACACCACATCCACTGCATTTCTTTGGTCCAGTCTGCAACTTGCCTCTTCATAAAAGTTTATCAGATTAGTCTGACAGGAACAGTCCCTTGTAAACCCATGTTGATATTGGGTCATGAGGTTATTCTTCTTCAGATACTCCAGGATAATATCTCTTAGAAAACCCTCCAGGATTTCACCCACAGTAGATGTTAAGCTCACTGGCTTATAATTTACAATTTCAGTTTTTGTCCCCTTTTTGAATACTTGAAGCGATGGCCGGGGGACCTCCACAATGCAGGGAGACTACAGTATGCAAGATGAGGTGCAAACAACAAAGGGTTAATTTATTTACAGGCAAGGATTGCAGTGTTAGGAAAGTGTAAACAGGGGTATGCAATGACATAAAACAATTTACAAAAGTGACTGTCACGCCGCGCTCACCTGGCGGCGGGACCTCGGACCCGACGTCATCTCTTCCGGAGCCACGGTCACTCCAGGGGCCCCGCCGGGTGCGCACGCGCACCTCTCGTACCTAGGTCCCTGTCTCCTTCATGTTATGTCTGCGCTTGTGCACTTTTCTCAGTTCGGTCTCCAGGTCAGTCCTCTCTATGGTACTGGAGGACTTGACCCGGAAGCTCTCGTGATCATGTGCTATATCAGGCTACCTCTTCCTAGGGGAGGTGCCTGATTATTGTTGTGCTTCCTGGCTTGGTCTGCCGTGTCCCTGCCTGGCTGTGTGCTGTATTCGGGTCCCCTGCCTTGCACTCTGTTGTGCCTCTTGGCACACGCTTTGAACCTGCACTCTGCCTTGTACTCGGTTGTGCCTCCTGGCACACGCTCTGACCCTGTGCTCTGTCTTGTACTTAGTTGTGCCTCCTGGCACACACTCTGATCCTGTGCTCTGTCTTATACTCAGTTGTGCCTCCTGGCACACACTCTGACCCTGTGCCTTGTCTCATACTCAGTTGTGCCTCCTGGCACATGCTCTGATCCTGTACTCTGTCTCTTAGTTGTGCCTCCTGGCACACGTTCCAATCCTGCACTCTGTCTTATGCTCAGTTGAGCCCTCTGGCACACACCCTGCTCCTGTACTCTGTTACACCTCCTGGCACACCTGCTGCCTGACTCAGTGCTCTGACGTGCTCCTTGCACGCATCCTGCTTCACTCAAACCCGGTCGTACGAAGTCTCTGTATACCACGTGTTCCCGTGTCCACGCTTTACACGTTCCTGCAGACACACCCACTCGTGTCTCCTGTGAGCCGGCCGCCTGGTGCCAGCAGTCATAGTACCTCACCCCCTCGGGCTTGCCCCTGACACTCCCTGTATAGGGGGTGGTCTTTACTAGGTCAGCTCGCCCTGGGAGGGTTGGTGCCGCGACCCAGAGGGTCCACTCCAGGAGTCGTCACAGTGATATTCTCTAGCTGGGCCGTACAAATGGCATGGTGCACCAACTATTACAGATCAGTGTATTCTTTCAAAAGGCAAAACAATGCAATAAAGTACAGTATGCTGCTACTCTAACTATAGCCTGACTGGCCGCTGCTACTCCGACCGCACGGCTACCGTGCTCTGTCTATTGCAGCCTATCCTAAGCCCTAAACATGTGCGCACACGGGGTTAACACTCATGATAAAGTTGGTGTCTCAGTTCCTTCCTGGGGGCCCATGCAGTTCTCTGCAAGATGATGCTATGTCCTCCCTGGAAGCTCTGTGCAACGTGGTCTTGTCCTTGTGTGAAGATTCCAAGCCTGCTCCTAGAAACAGTGAATTCTCTCCTCTGAATTTCTTCTTTGTATATCTTCGTGGCTCCTTTCAGCAACACGGGAAAGACACCTTCATTATCCCCAGAAGAGTATACAAAATCCCACAAGTTCAGTCAGTTCTAAGCTGCAAGTTTTTCTCCTCACAGCTCACAGCACACCAGCTTCCTGCAGACTCCCAATTCAGAACACTCACTGGAAAAACAGCCCCTCCCCTCTCCATAGCTGGAGGAGCAAGCCAAAACCAGTCTTATTGCAGGGAGCGCCAAATGTCCCATTGCTCTAGCCAAGGGGGTTCTGTCTCTGAAAATGGCAGTTTGTCTCTACTGTCCATAGTAATGCCACCCCCTTACATATTGGCACCACATTTGCTATACGCCAGTCCTATGGTACAGACCCTGTTATTATGGAATCTTTAAAGATTAAAAATAATGGTCTATCTATGACTGTGCTTAATTCCTGCAGTACTCGGGGGTGTATCCCATCCGGGCCTGGGGATTTGTCAATTTTAGTGATTTTTAGACGCCGCCGTACTTCCTGCTGGGTTAAGCAGGTGACATTTAAAGGAGAATTTTGATCCCTGATCATGTTATCCGTCATGGGATTTTCTTGTGTAAATACTGTTGAAAAAAGTCATTTAGCATATTGGCTTTTTCCTCATGCTCATCCACCACTTCACCCAGACTATTTTTAAGGGGACCAACACTATCATATTTTAGTTTCTTACTATTTATGTAGTTAAAGAATATTTTGGGATTATTTTTACTTTCTCTGGCAATGAGTCTCTCTGTCTCAATCTTTGCTGTTTTGATTTGCTTTTTACAGAATTTATTTAATTTTCTGTATTTATTTAATGCCTCATCACTACCTACTTGCTTTAATTCTCTAAATGCTTTATTTTTGTCACTTATTGCTCCCCTTACAGCTCTATTTAGCCATAGTTGTTTCCTCCTATTTCTAGCATGTTTATTCCCATACGGTATATATTGTGCACAGGTCCTATTCAGGATGCTAATAAACGTCTCCCATTTTCTTTGTGTATTTTTATGTCTCAGGATATCGTCCCAGTTAATTGCACTAAGATCATCTCTCATCCGTTGGAAATTTGCCTTCCTGAAGTTTAGTGTCCTTGTAACCCCTCTACGACACATCTTATTAAAGGATACATGAAAACTTATTATTTTGTGATCACTATTACCCAAGTGACCCTCAACCCTTACATTTGATATGCGGTCTGGCCTGTTGGTTAATATTAGTTCTAGCAGTGCCCCCCCTCTTGTTGGGTCCTGAACCAGTTGTGAAAGGTAATTGTCTCTCATAGTTGTCAGAAACCTATTGCCTTTGCCGAAACTGCAGGTTTCGGTTCCCCAATGTATTTCAGGGTAGTTGAAGTCCCGCATAATAATGACTTCTCCTTGAGTCGCCCCTTCATCTATTTACTTTATGAGGATATTCTCCATTGCTTCCATTATGTTTGGAGACTTATAACAAACCCCTATCAGTAATTTATTATTTTTTCCCCCTCCCCTTATCTCCACCCACAGGGACTCTACATTTTCATTAGATTCAGATATATTATCACGCAGGATGGGTTTTAAGGATGATTTTACAAATAAACACATGCCTCCTCCTCGCTTATTTGTACGGTCATTTCTGAACAGACTATAGCCCTGTAAATTAACCGCCCTGTCATGGCTCTCGTCCAGCCATGTCTCAGATATCCCCACCATGTCATAATTATGGTACAACAAAATTAATTCTAATGCCTCCATTTTGTTGGTGAGGCTTCTGGCATTAGTATACATACACTTTATGTATCTCTTTGTACCGCTATTCTTTCTTAAATTATTAACTTTTCTAACCACACACCCCATGCAACACCCACCCCCAATTTCATTATTTGTGCCCGGGTCTCTATCTGCACTGTCTTCCCCTCCTATAAAATGAATACCCTCCCCCCTAGTATCTAGTTTAAACACACCTCCAACCTTCTAGCCATTTTCTCCCCAAGCACAGCTGCACCCTCCCCATTGAGGAGCAGCCCGTCCCTAGCGTAGAACCTGTAGCCAACTGAGAAGTCGGCCCAGTTCTCCAGGACACTAAATCCCTCCTTCCTACACCAATTCTTGAGCCACTTATTAACCTCCCTAATTTCCCGTTGCCTCTCTGGCGTGGCACATGGTACAGGAAGTATTTTCGAAAATACCATCTTGGAGGTCCTTGCTTTAAGCTTGCATCCTTATTCCCTGAAATCATCTTTAAGGACCTTCCACCTACCTCTAACTTTGTAATTTGTGCCAATGTGCACCATGACCGCTGGGTCTTTACCAGCCCCTCCCAGTAATCTGTCAACCTGATCAGCGATGTGTTGGACTCGAGCACCAGGTAGATAGCACACCGTTCAACGATCCCTGTCTTTGTGACAGATTGTCCTATCTGTTCCCCAAATAATTGAGTCCCCCACTACCAGCACCTGTCTAGCCTGCCTTGCTCTTATATTTCCCCCCTTACTGGAGCAGACACTTCTCCGGCTTTCATAGGACATGCCTTGCTGCAGCAGTGCTACCCCTGCACTGACACTCCCCTCATCTGCCAACTTAGTAAACTTATTGGGTTGTGCCAGATCAAGTCAAGTCTCCCTGGCACTCTTCCCTCAACCCCGGCTTCTAACTGTCACTCAGCTTGCTGCTTCACTGTCCTGCAGCTCCACTCTAGCATTCTCCCCCTCATCTATCCCATTGAGCGTCTGTTCATTGAGCGTCTGTTCAGTGAGCAGAAGACTCTTTCCATATTGTCTATGGATCTCAGTGTTGCCAGCTGCACATTTAGATCCAGTATCTGGGCTTCCAAATGCACAACATGCTCACATCTCGCACAGCAGTATGCACCCTCGACCGGCTGGTCAAGGATTGCATACATGCAGCAAGATGAACACTGGATGGCATTGGCAATAGTGGAGCACATCCTAATGGGGATTGCACCAGACAGAAAAGATAAGTAAAAATAAATAAAAAGTATTAATAAAATATAAAAGTAATTCAGTAATACCTCCCTTGGAAACTCCCTGAATCCAAAGTCACTGAATCACAAGTCACACACTTACCATAGTTCGCACTTACGCTCAGGTCACACTCAGCTCGTTCACACTCGCTCAGGAAGAAGATTTAAAGAGATTTTTTTTTCCCTTCAGCAAACCACCCTGCTGCTCAATGCAGTATGCCATCCATTTCCGCACCCTGGCTTTGGAGCTCCAGTGGACCAATGAGCCTATGGTCGGAGCCTTCCAGCAAGGATTATCTGGAAGAAATAAGGATGAATTGGTAGTCAGGGACCTATCTGAGACCCTGGATGATCTCATATACCTCGCCATTCGAATTGACTTGCATCTCCAGGAGCGCTCCAGAGAGAGGATTCTCGAGAAGCAATTTCCTTGTCCAGCATTTTCTTCACCGAAACCTCGGTTTCCACCTTGTCCCACTTCAGTCTCTAAGGATGAACCCATGGAGCTTGACTGTGTTAAGGTGAAGAGGAATTGGCAGGAGGAGAGGCCTGCTAGGAATCTGCATCGTTATGGTGGACGCTCTGCTCCCAGTCTATGCAGTGGAACGGAGAGGCCGGAGAAACTCTTCCGCCTGGGAAAGGTAAGAGAGGCCTCCCTAGGTGAGAATGATTCCTCACCTCCACTAACTATATCCATTCAGGTGATCTTTGGAAAGGTGCTGTTCTCCGAGATGGCCTTTCTGGACTCTGTGCCTGGTGGAAACTTCACCCAGCAAGCCGTGGCCAGGCGGTTCAGAATCCTTATCGCTCCTTTTCATCAGTCCCGGCGCATTATCTCCATAGATGGAAGACCCTTGAAAGATCCCATTCTTGGTATCACCGAAGAGGTGGAGATCCACATCAGAGCACTCCACAAGCAGAGAATATCTTTCTTTGTGTTACCGAATCTTTCTCCACCGTTTCTACTAGGTCATCCGTGGCTGTGCCACCATGAACCTGTCCTGGATTGGCAGTCTGGAGATGTCCTTCGATGGGGTCAGTCCTGTCACAATCACTGCCTCAAACCCCTACGGCCAGGTTCTACCCCATGGCCTCCTGCAGCCTTACCCGAGTTACACGCTGCCTACTGGTCCTTCGCAGATGTATTCGACAAGGAGGCCGAGATTCTTCCCCCTCACAGGCCTTACGATTGTCCCATCAACCTAATCCCCGGATCTACTTCGCCTCGAGGTAGGATCTACCCTCTTTCTCCCACTGAGACTCAAGCCATGTCTGATTACATCAAGTAGAATTTGGCTCGAGGTTTTATCCAGAAGTCCTCCTCTCTGGCTGGAACTGGGTTTTTCTTCGTCAAGAAGAAAAATGGGTCTCTTCATCTGTGCATTGACTATCGTGGTCTCAATCTAATAACTGTAAAGAACAGATACCCTCTTCCCTTAATTCCAGAACTTTTGATCGTCTTCGAGGTTCCAGGATTTTTACCAAGTTGGATCTCCATGGGGTTTACAACCTCAGGATACGATATGGGGACGAGTGGAAAACTGCCTTAAACACGCGAGATGGTCACTACAAATATCAGGTGATGCCCTTCGGGTTAAGCAATGCGCCCGCTGTCTTCCAGGAGTTTGTCAATGACATATTCCGTGACCTCCTCTATTTTTGTGTGGTGGTGTATCTGGACGACATCCTGGTATTTTCTCCTGATTTACCAACTCACAGGAGAAATGTTCATCTCATTATTCAACGATTAAGGGAGAATCGTCTCTACGCGAAGTTTGAGATATGTCTGTTTGAACAAAGAGCTTTACCCTTTCTTGGCTATATTATTTCCGATACAGGTCTCGAGATGGATCCAGAGAAGGTCTCTGCCGTGCTAGAGTGGCCCCGAACTGAGGGAACCAAGGCCATACCTCAGTTCCTGAGATTCGCCAGCTACTATCGGCAATTCATACCTCACTTCTCCTCTCTGGTAAGATCACTCATCGCCTTGACTTGTAAAGGTGCCAAACCAAAGGATTGGACTCCAGAGGCCGAGTCAGATTTTACCTCCCTCAAACAAGTCTTCTCTACCTCCCCGGCTCTTCACAGACCAATGATCAACAAGCAGTTTTTCCTTGAAGTGGACGCTTGATCATCCAGGGCCGGAGCAATCCTCACACAGAAACTGTCTACCGGTAAGATGGTGGCCTGTGGTTTCTTTTCAAAAGCATTCTCACCCTGCGAACGCAACTACTCAATTGGAGATAGAGAGTTACTGGCAATTAAGTTAACCTTAGAAAAATGGCGATATCTGCTTGAAGGCGCAGTTCATCTGGTCATCATTTACACAGATCAAAAGAGTCAGCTCAAAGACTCAACCCTCACCAGGCTCGTTGGTCTTTATTTTTTGCTCGGTTCAATGTCTCTCTTCATTTCCGTCCTGCAGAGAAGAATATCAAAGCCGATGCACTTTCCAGGTCCTTCTTGTCACACGACCTTGAAGAGGAGCCTCAGTATATCATTGAACCGTTCAAGATGATCACGGTAGCTCCAATCAGGCTGTCGCAGATCCCTCCCGGTAAGACTCTTGTAACTGTATGAGACAAGAAGCAAATTCTATGCTGGGGTCATTCTTCTAATCTTGCCGGACACGCCGGTCAAAAGAACATGTTACAACTAATATCTCGACACTACTGGTGGTCCACCTTCCATCAAGATGTTTTGGACTTCGTTGCCGCCTTTCCCTCCTGTGCTTGTAATAAAACACTCAAGAAACTGCCAGCCGGTCGCCTTCTTCCGCTCCCGATTCCGTCTGTTCCCTGGCAACACATTGCTATGGACTTCATCACGGATCTGCCAGCATCGTCCAGTTGTACAGTAATCTAGGTTGTTGTAGACCGGTTCTCCAAGATGGGACACTTCACTCCTCTTTCTGGTCTTGCTTCCGCTCCTAAACTCACAGCGCTCTTTATTTGGCATGTCCTTCGGCTTCACGGACTTCCACTCCACATTTTCTCCAAAAGAGGAGTTCAATTTATCTCCCGGTTCTGACGGTACCTCTGTAATCTGTTGGATGTCACCCTCGTCTTCTCCTCGGCCTATCACCCACAATCTAACGGCGAAGTATAGAGTGAATCAAGTCCTCACCAACTATCTGCTACACTTTGTGAATGGTCACCACAGCATCTGGGCTAACCTGCTGCCATGGGTGGAGTTTTCCTACAACAATCATGTCAGTGAGTCCTCCTCTAACTCCTCATTTTTCATTGTTTATGGACAGTATCCTAGGATCCCGACTCCACTGCCTCTTGCTTCCAGCAATCCTGTGGCTGAGTCACTGGCCAAGGACTTCACAAAGGTCTGGACAGAGACCAGGACCTCACTGGAGCAGGCATCGGTTGGAACCAAGGAGCATGCGGATAAGAGATGTCTGGATCCGCCACCTTTCCAACCCGGAGATAAAGTATGGCTGTCTTACAGGCACATCCGTCTTAAAGTCCCTTCTTGTAAGCTGACTCCTCGTTTCATCGGTCCCTTTGAAGTGTTCCCCTTTGAAGTGCTATCGTTTGAAGTTGCCTGCCTCCTTACGGATCCATAACCCCTTCCATGTCTCCCTGCTGAAGCCAGTTGTTCTCAGTCGCTTCACCCAGGATCCAGGTTATTTTCCTTCTCCTGTCATTTCTGAGGATGTCTATGAAGTGAATGACATCCTGGCCATGAAGAGAAGAGGGGGCAGGTCGCTCTCTCTGGTTGACTGGAAGGGATACGGCCCTGAAGAGAGATCCTGGGAAACTGAGAACATTAATGCCCCGGTTCTTCTTAGGCTGGTTTCACATTAGCGCATTTTACATGCAGCGCACAGTGCCGCTAAGCCCCGCCCCATCCGGTCATCGCCTCCTACTATCGCACACGGCTGCATGCGATCTGCGCACCGTATCTTTAGCATAGGGTGCACAGACCGTGCGCTGGCCATGCGCTAGTAGGATTTTGGCGTGCGCCGAGCGCGCCAAAATGCAACATGGTGCGTTCGGTGCACATCGGCGCATCTTCAAAAGTGCGCAGCGCATGCCAAAATCCTACTAGTGCACGGCCAGCGCACGGTCTGCGCACCCTATGCTAAAGATAGTGTGCGCAGATCGCATGCAGCCGTGTGCAATAGTAGGAGGCGATGACCGGATGGAGCGGGCAGGGGACGGGGCTTAGCGGCGCCGTGCGCTGCATGTAAAATGCGCTAATGCGAAACCAGCCTTAGAAAGTTCCTGGCAGGTTTGAAGAAGGGGTGACGTAAGGGGAGCGTACTGTGATGCCCTCAGGCGAAGGCCCGCCCGATCCCCGCTGCGCAGGGAGACCGGCGCCTATCTCGCAGCTCCACTGGTACTACTCACCCTATCCATGGCTTCAGACGATCAGCGGCTCCTTTCTCTGCTAAGAACCTGCATCTTCTTGGCAGGTCTCCTGGTAATGCTCTTAAGAGGTGCACCCCGCTTCCTGCACATACTTAAAACAGCAGGGCACCTGTTCTCTATTAGGGCTGTCTGTGATGTGATGTTCTGTGCATACAAGGCATCCTCCCCTTGAGGGAGGTGCCTGAGCAAGGTGTTTATTCTGTGGGATTGTTGTGTCCCATTCAGGCCACACTCTGTTGAGCTCTGCATGCTAAGGCTAATGTTGTCTTTACACTAATATCTCTGGCTCCTCAGAATCTACTGCTGACAATTCCCTGTCCTGGATCCTTCTGGACACTCCAGGCTGACCAAGGCTCTCCCCCCGGAACCATCCAGATATCTCTGCCGGCTAGATCAGCCTTTCTGAGATAAAAACACAGAGCTTCCGGGATTCTCGCCACCTCCTCTATACGGTCTGTACAGGTCGTCCCTCTGGTCCTGGTATCGCAGCATTAAGATCACCTGGTGTTGTGATGGGGGAATCTCTGTATAGAGGTACACCTTTCCCGGTGCTCCACTACATGGTTCTGTGTCATGGTTCAGAGGGTTCTTCCCTCAGGCACCTTTTCCGTTTGTTTGCTTCCTTTAATAAACATCCTTGGTTTTTTGAAACTCATTCTCCTGTCTCTTGTGTATCGGGTATACAGCAACCACCATCAGTGGTCTAGTGAGTCCACTATATATCTTCATGCCCTGTGGGCGTATCACCATCCTCCTAAACTTTAAGGACTCCAACAAGACGGCGAGCGGCGACGACGCCATAATAAGCATCACCATCTTTCTCTGTGTTCTAATAATAATAATAATCGTAATTTTCATAGCACCAACATATTCTACAGCGCTTTACATTTTAACAGTTTCAAACACTACAGTCATAAGTAACAATGTTAATAGTAATACAATAATTACAGCAAAATAAAACGACCCTTGTCGTGAGAGCTTACAATCTACAGTGAGGTGGGGAGATACAAAGTACAGGTGTGTATTTACAATTACGTATTTACAATGATGGTACAGCCATCTTGAGAGAGTGGGGGGGGTGGATAGAGACAGTGAATGGGCTACATACACACACACATAAAATGACTTTGTTTAGGGAACGTGATAGGCTGCTCTGAACAAATGTGTTTTGAGGGAGCGCCTAAAACTGTGCAAGTTTGGCTGGTCCTAATTTCTTGGTGTAGAGCATTCCATAGGATTGTCGCAACACGGGAGAAGTCTTTGAGTTGGGAGCGTGTGGTACGGATTAGTGCAGAGGTTAGTCGAAAGACGTTTGCAGAGTGCAACGAATGGTTTGGCCAATAGACAGAAATGAGGGAGATGTGAGGGGGTGCTGCACTGTGGAGAACTTTGTGGGTGAGAAGAAGTACTTTGAATTGGGTCCTATAATGAATGGGCAGCCAGTGTAACCACTGGCGAAGAGTGGACACTTCTGAGTACCGATTAGCCAGATGGACGAACCTGGCTGCTGCATTAAGGATTGACTAGAGAGTAGAAAATCAAGGGAGGGGGAGGCCAATTAATAGACCGTTAAACGCTCTCTGCTCACAAGCAAAGAGTATACAGTTCTGGCGGAGCATGATAAGATGGAGCAAGGAACCATACAGGGTGGTTACAGCCCAGCCTCATGTCATCCCAACGTCGATTGGTTGACAATGAGGAAGAGGAGGAGGAAGAAGAACAGGAGCTATTTTCATGCGCTATAGACGGTACTACAAGCACAACTGTCATACCGTCTGTTCAGCAAGGATGGCCTGAGAACAAGGAGGAGGAGGAGAAGAGCATGGTCAGTCAACCTCTTGGTGAGGACACGGAAGTCTTGCCTGTTAGCAGTCTGGCACACATGGCTCAGTTTATGTTACGCTGCCTTTGCCGTTACCCTTGCGTTATCAAAATTTTGGGTGCCAGGCAATACTGATTGGTGACACTTCTAGAACCACGTTACTAGGAGAACTTTATATCTCTTATTCCAGAGGCAGACAGGTGTACTAATATGTTGTAGTACTAGAGGGCCCTTCTTGCAGAATTATTTAAAAAATTCCTATCTGAAAACACTGGCGGCAGAGGTCGCAGTTCGCTGGACAAGCAAGGAGTACAGTTGAGAGAGACACAACTCCTATCCAGCAGAGGCAGTAGAAGACTAGAAATGTTCTGGGAGAGTTTTCTCAGACCCTCCCGTCACCCTGGCCCTGAAGTGTGGGGTACTCATGTAGTACTCGCAGGTACGGGGGATGCAGTGACGAGGCGTGAGACAGTTTGAGCTTTAAGGTGTAACTTATATCTATAGATAGCCTTTGGGGCTGTCTTGAGCAACCGAACAAGCTAACAATAACTGCCCACGCAGGGGATCAATACAAGAAACTCACGGTAATGCGAACATCACTAACCCGGCAAAGGCCGGTCACTTTAGGGCCGCGGTATGGCCGACTACGGGTCCTTAGTTATAAAAGTGTCACTTATCCTCTCTGACGTCCGGCAGGGTCCTGAACAATGATGCTTCGGCGTTGCAGCAGCTGGGCCCAGCCGACAAGGATCTGACAAAGACTTTGGGTGTTCCTGTGCCCAGGCGAGGTGGGGGCACAACAGGCCCCGGAAGAGTTCCGCAAGGCGGCACCCCCCGGCGGTGGCGGTGCAGTGCCACTTGGGGGCTGGAGAATGGAGGCTGCAAACTCCCTTCTGCCTGTGGTGAGTCTCCCTGCGGTCTCTCTGGTCGCTGCTCTCCCTGCTCTGCTCTGGCTTTTGCTCTGGCTCTCTGGCGCTTCCTGGCTTCCTTCCTCCACCTCTCCTGTTCTGCTGACTCATTATGACTAGCGTTCTCCTCCCCTCTTATATTAGCTTCTCCCCCAGCCCACCTGTCAGTCTCCACTGTCCGTCCCTGATCTCTGTCCCCCGGAAACAGTTTGCCCCGGAACCCAGGTGAGGGTCCCCTTGGTTCCGACCCGGACACTCGGCGGGGACCCTCTCTCCCACACTCTTACAAGGAGTGCAAAGTTTTGGAAGAAGATGCTAAGGGAGTATCTTGCTGACCGTACCAACGTCCTCCGTGATTCCTCTATGCCTTATAATTATTGGTTATCAAAGCTGGACACGTGGCATGAACTGGCTCTCTCTACTGCGCATTTGCACTGTACTCATGGTCAAGGAGAGCACAGCTCCTCACTCTCTGGCAGTACTGCTGTTAGCGGCAGGAGCCAACGCGAACAGTCCTTTGCGGCACCAGTGCTCTAAGGATGGAGCACGCGCCTCAGCCTCCTACACGCTGCTTGTCCCCGCAAAAAATCTCTGGTGTTATGCCCGCTTTCTCTTAGCCTAGCCCCCTACCTCTAGGTCACCGGATCTGTCTGCTACAGTCCTTCGCAGCATCGGCGCTTTGAGTGCGCAGTGCGCTGCCCCCCCTTTCTGCTCATACGCTGACTGAGGGGGACTCACTCCTGCTTTGCGTGCTTTTTCCCCTCAGCTTCCGGCCAGGTTCCCTGTCTAAACACGCCACCTCTTCCTGGGTCATGGGGTGTTCTGCCCATTCATGTGCAGCAAGAAATTTCTTAAGTGCTGTTCCAGCTATGGCCTTCAGATGTCATAGTTGCCGTTCTCTTTTCCTGTTCATGGATTTAGAATCCTTTCCTTTTAATAGTTGTTTTCTTATAGAACCATCCCTTCATCTTCCCGGGCTAGGAAGTTGTAGCTATTTTCTCACAGATCTCTGAGCTACTCACATATGTCCTGCTCTCTGCAAAATCACTACTTCTGTCAAGCGGATTCCGGTGAGGGTTTAATACAGTTATGTGTTGTGCAATGTATTCTGTATTAGCTAGCCTTTATGCAGCCCCCGTAATATGTGCAATATATTTCCAGCTTGTTGTAATGCCTTTGCACTCCATGTTAGACAGATGCACCCCTGTTCAGATAGTGCAATACTGGCAGCCTTAAGTTGCTTAGATATCTCTCTCTACACTGCATTGAGTGTTGCAACCTCTGTAATAATGCCTGCTACTGTTATTGTTAGGCGTCGGGTTCCGGTCGCTGCACAGCAGGAATCCCGAGCCTTCCATTCGGCAGTCTCCCATTCCTCTCCAGCCACACAGGAGGCTGCTCAGCAGACTCGTCGATCCAGGCACTCTGCTCAGACCAGCTCTGTAGGTTTAGTTGTTGCTGCCACCTCTGGTCCAGCTATAGCAATGCAAGCTGGTCAGCAGCGAGCTACTCCAGGGACTAAGTCCTCCTTTCGGTCCACTGAGCATGCCCGTAGGACGATCTCTCATTGGAGATCGGAGGTCACATGCTCAGGTCCTTCTCCAGCTCGGATTGGACCTTCACGAAGGTCAGGAAGGTCCCGGAAGGACGCTGCTATAAAAGAGTCACATGGCTGCACGGCCATGCGCTAGTATAGACAAAGATTAGACCATGTGGAGTGAGTGTTGTATGCATGTATGAATGTCTCTGGTGAATGACTCATTGGAAACCCCTACCTTTGGTATGCATGTGTTGTGCAGCCTAGCCTGTCAAGCGCCCAGGTCTAGGTGTAGGTAGAGACTGAGTCAGAGACTAGAGTCAGTGTCCACCGCAGGCTCTACACGCCACGGTGCATGTGCTCAGAAGGTCTAGAGGGACTCTGACCCCGTGTCCTTGGGGCAGAGTTCCGTGGCCACATTCTGAGTGCCCCCTTGCCGAGCTCTGTGAGTGCTAACAGACTCCGGCATTTAAGTTTCACGGTACTGCGGCTCTGTGACGTAACAGACCGCTCCTGTTCACACCGGGTGACGTTAACCCGCGTATGACCTTTGTATACCGCTATATACATCCGCCATTACTAAGCAGCAGTTTACCACCTCTGCACGGTGGACCCCGGGCTGCGAATGCACCAACTATCATTATATTATTTGGTGCGTTCCGCCAGTCCGTAACATTATACTAGCGCCAGGGTCTGGGTAGTAATGGCGGACGAACAGCGACTGCTGCAGTACATCCGGCAGCTGCAGGGCAGGTTGGGAGCTCTCGAGCATTCAGCCTCAGCTGCGGATGTTACTGCGGTCGCTGTTCAGGCAGCCACAGAGGCTGTCTCCCGTGTGACCACTGCCATCCCTGCCCCGACTTTGGGAGAGTGGTGATCATGTGGTGCAGAGTGCCTCACGGTTCTTGGACACTCTGAAGCAGGTCTTTCTGGGACCGCGAGTCACTCATGACACCGTGCTCAGGCTGCTGGCATTGTCACAGGGCTCATCCATGGTCAGCCACTTTGCCATCCAGTTCCGGATGCTGGCCTCGGAGTTCGAGTGGCCAGATAAGGTCATTCCGGCATTCTGGAGAAGGCTGATGCATCTAGGTTCCTGGTGAAATTTCCCGGTCTGGAACATAAACGGGCCTGGAAGCCAGAAGAACAAGAGCAGATACTGTCTTGGATGGCTGATAAGGCCTCAATGAAATGTTCTAGCAGCACCCAATCGTCCATGACAAAGCAGTCTACTGTCCATACAGATAACGCTGGGTCATCCTATTCTCAACCTGTTCCTAGTTCATCACCCAGTCAGGAGTCACAGGAAGCATTTGACCGCAACCTTGGTCACTCCGAGGATCTGTTTGATCCATTTCCTTGCATTGCCTCTGGCCTCTCACCGCGCGACATTGAAGAGGAACGTGAGGGGGTATCGTCTGTTGAAGATGGCCAAATATTTGAAACCCCACATCCAGAAGAAAGCCATTTTCATCCACGTGATATACTGGGTGAAGAGGTGGAGGCTGATGGTGATGACACACAGTTGCCATCTGGCCAGTCGCCAATATCTACACGGAAGGAGGATGACATGATGACATGGACAACGAGGTGGTCGATGATGAGACCACCGATCTGACCTGGGCGGTTGACACGCATATTCAGCACAGCAGCACAGAGGATGAAGGTGGATACATAGCACCAACAAAGGCACCAAGGGCTACTGGTTTCAGCAACAGCATGCATTAATGGAGAGAGATACGCCAAGCAGGTCCAAAAGAGGTGGTGGTAAAATGTCCACAAACTGGGCCATCTTCAATAAACCGGCTCATCACCAAGGACTAGCTGGAACAGTAGCAATGTCAAGGAGGGAGAAGTTGAACAAGATGGTCAACGACTATCTAAGTGACCATACCTGCGTCCTTCCTGACGCTTCTGTACCATTTAATTACTGGGTATCCAAGCTGCATAGTGGCCCGACCTCTCCTATGCCTCGGAGGTGCTGGCCTGCCCTGCTCCTAGTGTGATGTCAGAGCATGTTTTCAGTGCCACTGGGGCAATCATCACAGATACATGCACACGGTTGACAACAGAGAATGCAGACAGGCTGACTCTGATAAAATTTAACAAGGACTGGATTTCGCAACAGTATTTAAGCCCTCCAGATGACAGTATCCCAACCTAAAATTACCCAACACATTTTTTTTTAAATTGGTGATCACATCCTTCCCTTCCCATACAAGCCCCTTTTCTTCTTCTTACACATGTTTTCAAAACCTGCTTCTGACACATGTACATCATGGTCAATAAGCTAAAAACAATGTTACGTTAATAAATATTTCCCATCGGAGGCACATGTGATGAGAGTGAGACTCTTCTTCCTTCATCAACCATGGTATCATGCCCCTTGGGCTAATTTTTGGAGACACTATTGCTATGCCTGAACACTGGGCACGGCCACCTCTATGCTAGTAGTCCTGGCTTTTTCATAATTGTTTGGCCCTTCAGACCTGCCTTGCTTCCTTCATCAACCATGATACAGCCCCTAGGGCTAATTTTTGGAGACACTATTGCTATGCCTGGACACTTGGCACGGCCACCTCTATGCTAGTAGTCCTAGCTTCATCATAATTGTTTGGCCCTTCAGACCTGTCTTGCTTCCTTCATCAACTATGATACAGCTCCTTGGGCTAATTTTTGGAGACACTATTGCTATGCCTACACATTGGGCAGTGGCACAACAAGGACAGTAGTCCAAGCTTTATAATTGTGAATCCCTTATGATGATGATGATGATGGGTGGCTTCTTCCTGCGTTAACCATAACACAGCCCCTAGGACAGATTGCTCTCCTTACACCACTTACACACTTAGCTGTCAGAAGATAGCCTCCATCATCAACCGCTCTTACGGCACTTCTGATATATCACAGGCACTGCGTAAGTGGTGTACGAGACCTGCTCTTCCAGCAAAAAAACACAGGACTTCAAATAGTGTTTGTACATTCTAGTGAAGCAGTGGTTAAAAACTATCGTGCAGCCCCTGACCAGGTGCCCCCATGTTACATACATTTGTTTACAGCATACATTTTTTAACATTTACACATTTTTTAGCCTTTTCCTCAGCCTCCAGACCGCTTTGTAGGATCCAGCAGACAATTACTCGCATTTTTCATTGACTTTCATTGGACTCGCTATTCGTACCTAATACCCGAGTATTAGGGTATACTCGGTATGAGTATAGCGAGTCCAAATACTTCAGTACTAGCTCATCCCTACTGGTTACATAAGGACTTGCAAAGTTCACTGACAAACCCGAGAACTATAGGTCATGGCGAGCCTCGTTCCTGAACAACATTCATGGTCTGGACCTTTCTTGTAGTGAGGAGTTAGATCTCCTAGTAAAGGGGCTCGGAAGTGAGTCGGTCAAGAATGCCAAAAGACTGAGAGACATTAATATAAGGCATCCACACACAGGTCTACGTAAAGTGTGGGAAAGACTTGATGAATGCTATGGGACAGTAGAAGTCATGGAGAATGGTTTGTACAAAAGAATTGATGATTTTCCTAAAGTAGGACCTAAAGGTTATCAAAAGCTTTGAGAATTGAGTGGTTTATTGATAGAGTTACGGGTTGCACAGGAGGAAGGAGATTTGCCCGGATTGGCATTCTTAGACACCGCTAGGGGTGTCAAACCGATAATACAAAAACTTCCTTACAACTTACAAGAAAAGTGGGTTACATGTGGTTCATGGTATAAACCAAATTATGATGTACCATTCCCTCCTTTCACTGTTTTCGTAGATTTTGTCACCCAACAAGCTAGGATCAGAAATGACCCTAGTTTTCACTTCACTGTGTCATGTTCCACTGTCCCCTGTGTCAAACCCAGTAGGACACCCGTGGCAGTCCACAAAACTAACATTGTTTCCACAGGCCCTCCTCACAATGTGGATAAACCCCCTCCAGATGAGAACAAGACTCAGGATGTCAGTAAACAGTGTCCTCTACACAAGAAACCACATCCTCTACTAAAATGCAGAGCCTTCAGGGAGAAGTCTTTAGAGGATCGCAAAGGTTTCCTCAAGGAGAACAACATTTGCTTCAAATGTTGTGCCACAACCTCTCACTTCGCCAGGAACTGTGAAGCTAGCGTGAAATGTGCAGAATGTAGCAGCACGGATCACAATACAGCCATGCACCCTGGATCGCCACCACGAGTGTTGTCGCAAGCAGAGGAGCACGATGGGAAGCAGAAGGACACCGACGAGGACACCCCTGAGGTCAGCTCTAAATGTATGGAGATCTGTAAGGGACTCACAGGAGGAAGGTCCTGTTGAAAAATCTGCCTTGTCCGAGTCTATCCTGCAGGCTGCAAGAACAAAGCCCTCAAGATATATCTAATCCTGGATGACCAAAGCAACAGGTCTCTAGTCAGGCCCATGTTCTTTGACAACTTCAGCATTGTAGGCCCCGGTTCTCCCTACACCCTGTGGACGTGTTCAGGTACCGTTGAGACAGCGGGGAGGAAAGCAACAGGATACAAGGTGGAGTTCATAGATGGCCAAACCTGCCTATAGTTACCGACCATCCTGGAGTGCAACCAGATTCCTGACAACAGGTCAGAGATACCTTCAAGGAAGGTGGGGACTCATCACCCCCATCTGAAGCGTACAGCCCACCTGATACCCGAGTCGGATCCAGAAGCTCCAATAGCTCTACTTCTGGGAAGAGATGTACTACAAGTTCACAAGGCTAGAGAATGTATAAAAGGTTCCAGGAAAGCTCCGTACACACAGTGGCTCGACCTAGGATGGGTCATTATAGGAGACGTCTGTCTAGGAGGAGCACACAAGCCGGCCTCAGTCAACAGTGTGCTTACCAGCACACTAGAAAATGGACATCCGTCTCTCTTCCGGCCATGTCACAATAGTCTGCTGGTAAAGGAATTGCCAAACGGCACTCCCCTACCTTGCCCTTTCTCAGTACCTACCAACGATGACCAGGCCTGTGAAGGTGATCAAGACCACATGGGATGTACAGTCTTCCACAGGACAAAGGAAGATGACAAGGTAGCGATGTCTATAGAAGATAGGATGTTTTTGGACATCATGGATAGACAAATTGAACAGTTGGGTCGCACCTTTACCATTTCGACCTCAGAGAAGTCGCCTACCCAATAACAGGGAACTGGTCTACAGTCATTTCATCTCCCTCAGGCACAAGCTTCAGAAGTCACTTGAGACGAAGGAACATTTCTTTACCTTCATGGGGAAGATATTCCAGAACAACCACGCAGAGGTTGCACCAGCACTTCGGCCCTCAGAGGAGTGTTGGTACCTGCCCATCTTCGGAGTATGCTATCCTAAGAAGCCAGGTCAAATGCGAGTGATATTTGACTCAAGCTCCAAATGCGAGGATGTTTCATTGAATGATGTCCTTCTGTCGGGTCCAGACCTTAACAACAGACTTCTGGAAGTACTACTCTCTTTCTGCAGAGATACGGTGACATTTATAGCTGACATACAACAGATGTTCCAGTGTTTTCTTGTCAAAGATGAACACAGAAACCACTTGAGGTTCTTCTGGTACCGTGACAACAATCCGGACAAAGACATCACAGAATACCGGATGAGGGTGCACATCTTCGGGAACAGCCCTTCCCCAGCAGTCGCTATCTACGGCCTCCGAGTTCTACACCGATAGCAAGGTGGTACTGGGATACATCTGCAATGAAACATGACACTTTTATGTCTACATCAGCAACCGGGTACTGAGGATAAGATCCACCTGCCCTAATCAGTGGCACTATGTGCCTACTCACCGCAATCCTGCGGATTGTTGCTCCAAGTCATATTAAGGACACTACATGGTTCACAGGCCCTGCTTCCTTGTACCATTCGATGCCCCACATCGACAGGCCCGATACATTCAAACTAGTGGATCCAGATGCCAACGAAGAGCTTCATCCTCGAGTGTCTGCTCTGCATACAGGGATTTCAAGCCATCACCTGGATTTTCATCGGTTCAGCAGGTTCTCAACCTGGAAGTCACTTGTTCGAGCCATTGCTTGTCTACTTCATGTGGCCCAGTCCTACAAGTCAGCATTACCTGCAAGCCAGAGACCTTGTAAAGGTTGGAATCACTGCAAGCATGCGTATACCGCCCTCAACCCAAAAGAACCAAATAGTAGCATCAGTTGATGCCAAGCGGGGAGTGTTCTGCCCATTCATGTGCAGCAAGAAATTTCTTAAGTGCTGTTCCAGCTATGGCCATTAGATGTCATGGTTGCACTTCTCTTTTCCTGTTCATGGATTTAGAATCCTTTCCATTTAATAGTTGTTCTGTTTAGAAGCACCCTTTCATCTTCTTGGGCTAGGAAGTTGTAGCCATTTTCTCCCGGATCTCTGAGCTACTCGCATGTGTCCTGCTCTGTGCAAAATCACTGCTTCTGTCAAGCGGATTCCAGTGAGGGTTTAGTACAGTTATGTGTTGTGCAATGTATTCTGTGTTAGCTAGCCTTAATGCAGCCATCGTGATATGTTCAATGTATTTTCAGCTCGTTGTAATGCCTTTGCACTCCATGTTAGACAGATGCACCCCTGTTCAGTTAATGCACTGCTGGCAGCCTCAAGTTGCTTAGATAGCTCTATTCACAGCATTGTGTGTTGCAACCTGTGTAATAATGCCTGCTATTGTTATAATAGCACCCTGTATTATTGCTGTATTATCTGCCAGTACTGATGTATTGTACTGTCTGTTTCTTTATAGTTTTTACCTGATCTCATCCACAATTGTTTTCACCAATCTCCTCCACTATATCATCTACCATTGTTGTTCACATCATCTCAATAAATATAGACTTAAGTATACAGTCTTTTTACTGGGAGTGGATGAAGGGTTTAGCAGTATGCTGGAATCCACACAGCATCGTACGTGGAAGAAGGCAGAACATGGGGCCTGTCCAGTCCACTATTCCTTGCCCTCGGGAAACAGGGGACACAGCCTCGACAGTTACGGACCCGGCGACGCACAGGTACCCGCAGGCCGGTCTTCCTCTTTACATATCTGTCCAATCAGTTCTTTCATGCAAGCATCATAGAAGGCATGTGATCCAAATTTTGAGTGCAAATTGTACTTCACATCCAGAACAGTTTCACGTTGAAGGACTTTGTGGTTCACATCAATCCACAAGATGATACTAGTCTCATACTTCAAAATTTCAGTGGTAAATCATTGCCACACAGATTGTATGTTCTGACTTCTGTAGCATCATTTGGGTGATAATAATTCATACCTATTTGCTTCATATTCATCATCTTCTTCAAGGCTTCGGAATATAATTGTTATGATTCCACCACACGGCGGGGAAGGAAGGTGCCACTGAGCTCCACCCCCCCGCTGTCCCTACCTACTTGCCGGTCCCACCCTAGCCGGTGGGCGACAACTGGGCGGCGGTCCCTTCCTCGGCGTAAGTGCAGGGAGCTACAGTGAGGGTAAACCGAGGGTGGAATTAATGCTGGACAACCTAAGGGAGACAAGCAGCAGCAAGGAGGACTACAAGAGTGATACTAAAGAGAGAACGAACCTGAAGGGTTAATCCACGAAACCCAAAACTAACACACCAAACAGTACTAAACTTTCAGCAAAGACAAGCGGAAAGCTAGAGTCCAGAGGTACTCAGACGAAAGAGAGACCAGGAGGCTGTCAGAGGTTGTACCGGGCAGCGCAGTGGAGAAGGCAGGAATCCGTACCACAAAAGAATCACCGGCAAGGAGTGAAAGCCCTGAGGAGTGCTAAATAGGAAGAAGGCGGGACATACGAACAGGAAACAGTGAAGCAGCCAATCACCAGAATGGGGAAGAATGATGAACGAAAAAGAACTAGTTGATCAGAAACTGAATATTCCGACTGGCTGTGTGGCACAGCCAGTAAGGCAGCGAAACTTGCTGTGGAACCCAGACTAGACCCCGGTACGAATCCTGACATTACCCCCTCCTTTATGAGGGGCCTCCGGACCCTCACCCGGGGAAGGCTTCTCAGGAAAATCGACATGGAACCTCCTACACAACCTGGGGGCATGAACCTTGGAATGAGACACCCACGACCTCTCCTCAGGGCCATACCCCTTCCAGTCCACCAGGTACTGCAGGACCCCACGAACTTTCCTGGAGTCCAAGATCTTTCTTACCTCACTCAGGGTGACCAAGTACAACAACAGGAGCAGGAGGTGTGTCAGCAGGACAAACTGGAGGTACATAAGGTTTTAGGAGAGAAACATGGAATACCCTATGCACTCTCATCGCCTGGGGGAGGTCCAATTTGACAGAAACAGAGTTGATTATCTGAGATATTTTAAAGGGCCCAATGTACCGGGGAGCCAGTTTACCAGAGGGGACTCTCAGTTTCAGATTTCTAGTAGAAAGCCACACTTTCTGCCCAACTTCAAAGGAAGGACTTCTCCTCCGCTTCCTATTAGCAAAGCGGCACTGTGACTCATGAGCCTTTTTGATGTTGCTTTGGACCTGCTCCCAAACCGACCGCAGATCAGAGGAAACAATCTCTACCTCAGGACTGTCCGAGGGGTCCTCAGAGAAAGAGCTGGATTTAGGGTGAAATCCCATGTTGCAGAAGAAGGGAGACATCCCTGTGGAAGAGTTCACCCTATTATTTATGGCAAACTCTGCCAAGGCAATAAAAGATGCCCAGGTCTCTTGCTTATCAGCCACATAGCAACGTAAGAATTGTTCAAGGGCTTGATTGGCCCGTTCTGTCTGCCCATTGGTCTCCGGGTGAAAGGCCGATGAGAAAGCAAGGGAAACGCCAATTTTACTACAGAAAGCTCTCCAGAATTTGGAGACAAATTGGGTACCCCTATCTGAGACAATATTAGAAGGAATTCCATGCAGCCGCACCACATGATTTAGAAACAAGGGGACCAATTGCTTGGCGGATGGTAATTTGGGTAAAGGAATAAAGTGCGCCATCTTACTAAAGCGATCTACCACAACCCACAAGGTAGTCATTCCCAGGGAGGGAGGTAAATCAGTAACAAAGTCCATGGACAGATGGGTCCATGGCTTGGAGGGAACACGTAGAGAACATAGTTCTCCCAAAGGCCGTGAGCGGTTAACCTTAGACCGGGCACAAATGTCACCCGCCTTGACATAGGCAGTGGCATCCCGGCGTAAAGTCGGCCACCAAAAATTTCTGGAGATTGACTCCATAGTACCCGAAATACCAGGGTGACCTGAAAGAGGAGAGTTGTGGTATTCATTCAGCAGTCTCAAACGCAAATGACAGGGAACGAACCATTTATTATCAGGAGAGCCGGACGGAGACAAATGTTGAAACTGTTTAACTTCAGCAAACAAATCAGAGGTATTAGCAGCCAAAAACACTTTCTCAGGTAAAATGGTAACAGGTGGGATGTTTGACGGTTGTTCAGGCAAGAAGCTTCTAGATAGCGCGTCTGCTCTGGCGTTTTTGCAGCCGGGTCTGAAAGAAATCACAAAATTAAAACGTGAAAAGAACAACGCCCACCTTGCCTGTCTTGGATTTAGCCGTTTGGCCATTTTGAGATATTCAAGATTCTTATGGTCGGTGAGGACAGTAACAGGATGTTTGGCCCCCTCCAGGAAATGCCGCCATTCCTCAAAGGCCAACTTTATAGCGAGCAGTTCCCTGTTCCCAATATCATAGTTTTTTTCCGCTGGGGAAAACTTCTTTGAGAAGAATGCACAGGGTTTCAAATGAGTCAAAGACGAAGTCCCCTGTGAAAGTACTGCCCCCACCCCCGCTTCCGAGGCGTCAACCTCAACAACAAAGGGTCTCTCCTGATCGGACTGGGTAAGAACAGGAGCAGTGGCAAAGCTCTCCTTAAGAAACGTGAAGGTGTCCACTGCATCCTTACTCCAGTTTATCAAGTCGGAACCTTTCACAGTAAGATCTGTGAGAGGTTTCACCACAATAGAGAAGTTTTTTATAAACTTGCGGTAAAAGTTGGCAAACCCCAGAAATCTTTGAAGAGCTTTCAAAGATGCAGGACGAGCCCAATTAAGAACCGCTTTTACCTTCTCCGGCTCCATTGTGATGGCCTGGGGTGTCAAAATATGACCCAAAAAAGATAGACTTTGGACCCCGAAAATACACTTTTCTTGCTTGGCAAAAAGTTGGTTATTGCGGAGTACATCCCTTACATGATTCAAATGTGAGTCCCAGTCAGGAGAGAACACCAAAATATCATCCAGATAGACAATTACATAGCGGCCAATAGCATGTTGGAAAATATCATTGGTGAAATTTTGAAAAATCGCCGGAGCATTGCACAGCCCAAAGGGCATAACCAGACACTCGAAGTGGCCCTCGGGGGTATTGAAGGCGGTCTTCCACTCGTCGCCAGCCTTTACACGAATGAGATTATACGCCCCTCACAGGTCCAACTTCGAGAACCATCGAGCCCCCTGAACCTGGTAAAACAGGTCCGGAATCAACGGTAGTGGATATTGGTTACGGACAGTTATCTCATTAAGACCTCGGTAATCTACACACGGCCTGAGTCCTCCATCCTTTTTACTGACAAAAAAGAAACCTGCGGCCAGGGGTGAGGTGGACGGACGAATATGCCCCTTTCTTAGAGCCTCTTGTACATACTCACGTAAAGCTTCTCTTTCAGGAGGAGATAAATTGTATAAGCGTCCCTTAGGGAATTTACAATTGGGAACCAAATTGATAGTACAGTCATAAGAGCGATGAGGTGGCAACCGCTCAGACTCCTTCATAGAAAAGACATCTGCGAATTGGCCCAAAAGACTCTGAAGAGAAGCTTGTACGGAGACGATACCACAAACGTGTGTTAACAGGCATTTCTGTGAACAATCTGCACCCCACTTCTCTAATTCACCAGAAACCCAGTTAATGTTGGGATTATGGAGCTGGAGCCATGGGAGCCCCAGTATGACACTAGTTGGGAGGTCATGCATAACCAAAAATGACAGTTGTTCCACATGCAGTACCCCAACCTGAAATGATAGTAATGGAGTACAGAGACTAATCTCCCCATTAGCTAGTGGGGTGTTATCAATACCAACTAATTTAGTGGGGTGAGCGAGTGGAATTAAAGAAATACCCAAAGAGACAGCAAACTCATAACACATAAAATTAGCAGTAGCCCCCGAATCAATCATGGCCACTCCTTCTCCCTTAGAGGAGGAGAAAGCGATAGAAATTGGCACTAAGAGTCTCTTAGAACTTAAAGGAATTACCTGTGCACCCACAGGCCTAGGTGGTGTATTCCGAGAAGATTCTTGTGGAGTGCAAGGGCGCCGCGGGCAATCCTTTATCCAGTGCCGAGGATCCCCGCAGTAAAAACAGGTTCCAAGTGCGTGGCGTGGACGGCAAGGGCTAGGTTCTGTGGTAGTTTGCATGGCTCCCACTTCCATGGGTTCGGCAACTGGCAGACTCGGAACAGCCAGCTCCGATCTCCTCGCCCTTAACCTGCGATCAATTCTGACCATTAAGGCCATCAGCTCCTCTAGAGACTGGGGCAGGGTGTAATGTACCAGTTCATCCTTTAGGGCTGGAGAAAGGCCCCGCTGAAATTGATTCCGTAGGGCGGGATCATTCCAACGGGTAGCTAAGCTCCATCTACGAAACTGGGTGCAATAAATCTCTACCTCCTGATCACCCTGGAACAGGGAGGTGAGATTTGCCTCGGCCAGAGCTACTTGGTCAGGCTCATCATAAATATTCCCTAAGGCTTGAAAGAAGTCGTCTACTGAAACACGGAGATTTGAATCTGGCGGCAGAGAGAAGGCCCACTCTTGGGGCCCCTCCCGTAAGCGAGAGATTATGATACGGACTCTTTGAGCTGGAGGACCAGAAGAAAGAGGTCGTAATTGAAAATATAATTTACAATTTTCTCTAAAAGAAACAAATTGGCTTCTATCTCCGAAAAATGGCTCGGGTAAGTTAACTCTAGGCTCAGAATTAGTTGTCCCTGCCACGGCAGCTGCTTGAATTTGCTCCTGACGCTGGACCTGCGCAGCAAGATCTTGCACCAGCTGAGTAAGACCCTGCATCTGATTGACTAAGGAGGTCATAGCGTCCATTTGGGGGGCCGGTGATTATGTTATGATTCCACCACACGGTGGGGAAGGAAGGTGCCACTGAGCTCCACCCCCCCGCTGTCCCTACCTACTTGCCGGTCCCACCCTAGCCGGTGAGCGACAACTGGGCGGCGGTCCCTTCCTCGGCGTAAGTGCAGGGAGCTACAGTGAGGGTAAACCGAGGGTGGAATTAATGCTGGACAACCTAAGGGAGACAAGCAGCAGCAAGGAGGACTACAAGAGTGATACTAAAGAGAGAACGAACCTGAAGGGTTAATCCACGAAACCCAAAACTAACACACCAAACAGTACTAAACTTTCAGCAAAGACAAGCAGAAAGCTAGAGTCCAGAGGTACTCAGACGAAAGAGAGACCAGGAGGCTGTCAGAGGTTGTACCGGGCAGCGCAGTGGAGAAGGCAGGAATCCGTACCACAAAAGAATCACCGGCAAGGAGTGAAAGCCCTGAGGAGTGCTAAATAGGAAGAAGGCGGGACATACGAACAGGAAACAGTGAAGCAGCCAATCACCAGAACGGGGAAGAATGATGAACGAAAAAGAACTAGTTGATCAGAAACTGAATATTCCGACTGGCTGTGTGGCACAGCCAGTAAGGCAGCGAAACTTGCTGTGGAAACCAGACTAGACCCCGGTACGAATCCTGACAATAATGTTGCAAAAGTGAAAGCAAGTTAGTGACGTTATTGGTAAGTAGATTGTGAAAGTTATTGTATTCTTTATCATTTCTCCATTGCATGTGCGGCTAGCCACCTCATTGATCTTATTTAGTTTATTTGGCAAGAAAAGAACAACTCCATCAAAACCACATGCTTTTACTATTATTTCATCATGCTGGTAAACTAGAGGTGACATTAGGGATCTAGATAACATCTGTGGACTGTAGTCAACATGGTACTGTGACAAGACCCTGTTGTGAATTCTCTGGCTCAGACTTCTGAGCCGAAGCTCCCCCTGCTCCCTCCGGTGGTTACTGGAGGTAGTGGAGCTGGCCAGATTGACAGAGGTTTGTGTTGTGAGTTCATTTTCCCCTTCGTCACTGAGGTCTGGTGAACTCCCTATTCTGGTAAAGGAAGGTAATGAGCCTGATTATCAGGCACCTGAGCCTAATGAGGATGACTGGCTGAGTGGAGTCACGGACTGGATATAAGGCTGCCGATGCCCTTCTGCCCTGCGGGTGATTTCTCTGTGGACTTCTAGGACACCAGTCTGATTCCTGCTCCTCTAAAGCTAAGTTTTCTGCTTTGCCTGTTAGCATTTGTGTTTTGTTTGTGTTTTCCTTGCTTTTCTGGATTCTGCCATTCCCTGCTGGGGTGAGCTGAATCTCCTTTTGCCTGTAGCTCTGTCTTCAGAATATTCCTGAGTACTGATATAGCTTTTTTGAAGCCTAGCGTCTTCAGGACCTTTTTCACTGTCAGTCTGTTGGCTCTTATTTTCATAGGGTTTTTCACGGATTGCAGACAGCAGCCTTCCTGTCCTTTTCTATCTAGTTAGCTTGGGCCCCGTCTTTGCTCAGTCTATCTTTCTGCCTGTGTTAGTGTTTTCCTCTTGCTTCACCGTCATTATATGTTGGGGGCTGCCTATTGCTTTGGGGTCTGCTCTGGGGCAGTTTAGATTTCCCCTTTCTTTCTTTAGGCCTATTTAATTCTCCGGCTGTGATCGAGGGGTCTAGGGCATCGTAGGAACCCCCCACGGCTACTGCTAGTTGTGTTGATAGGTTCAGGGGTCTGCAATCCAATAGCTGCCAACTTCTCGGGTTTTCTGGACTTAGCTAGCATTTCTGTTTTTGCCTCCTACGGTGACTCAATCACAACAGGTTTGCCACCTGATAATGATGATGACGATTTAATATCTGGGGTTACTGATTGGAGCATTTAGGTCTGCAGACTTCCTGCAATCCCTGCTGGTGATTGCTTTGCTGTGCATTCAGAGGTCTGATGTCTCCTGCCCTGGTGCTGCATGGTTCAGCTAAGTGGTTCATTTGCTAATCCTTTGCATCTGATCTGGTATTGTCTCTCTCTGCTTGTTGTGCGGGTTCAGCTTGCTCCTCTGGGGGCTGTGCTGGACGACCGCTCCATATGTTACAACCTGTGTCAGTTTGTTTAGTCCCCTGTTATATTGGTTTCTTTTGCTTTGCTTCCAATTGATACCGGAGTGCTGATATAGTGGGGGCGAAGTCGTGTGATTTCAGTATTTTTTTGTACATTAGACGTGTTGGATTTTTAAGAGTTTTTGCGTGATTGCAGACAGTGTCTTTCCTTTCCTGTCCTGTCTAGTCAGTTTGGGCCCAATCGTTTGCTCAATCTATTTTTCTGCCTGCGTTTGTGTTTCATCTTGTCTCACCGACAATATATGTTTGGGGGCTATCTATTCCTTTTGGGGTCTACTCTGGGACAGTTTAGATTTCACCTTTCTTGCTTTACGCTTAGTTAGCTCTCCGGCTGTGCCGAGGCGTCTAGGGCATCGTAGGTACGCTCCACGGCTACTGCTAGTTGTGTGAACAGGATCAGGGGTCTGCAATCCGCTTAGTTTCCAACCTCTCTGTTTTTTTGGTGGCTTAGCCAATTCCTGCCATCCTCCTCGGTGACCCATTCATAACAAGACCCACTGGGGTCTAGCTATTAATTTGACATAGTTTGTGCACAGCTGAATAGAGTTGCGAGACAAAACAGGTTTTGATTCAATAACATGTTGGAAGGATTGTCTAGTGGAAACACCCATATCATGGAAGTCACATCTACAACCACCACACTCTCCAATTGACACATTTTAAAATACAGCTGAAATGTCAAAATCTCTAGCTTCTGTTCTAGAAACTGCATGGGCTCCTTTTTGACGTCCTCGCCCAACAAGTTCAGTATTAGTAGGTGATGGATTGTCAGAATCCAGCCCAGGAACACCAGGCTTGGGTAGTTGCGAGTCCTGGCCCCGTGCTTTTCCACAAGCTCTAGCTCTCGCTCTTCCAGTCATGATTTAATCTAGAAGATTTTGCCTTCGTAATCCAGAGACAGAGTACAACACCGCCCAAGCGTTCACCCTCTGCTCATCAGACTTTCTATCTGCGCAGTGACTGCCAATAAGCAGAAGATGATGATGGTGGTAGTAGTTGGTGCATTTAAGACACAGCCATGAAGCAGCCATAATAATTTGTTCAATATGTGGCATGTTTTTTTTTTTTTACCAGCAAAATTGTGTCCCTAAGTAGGCTATGATGTAGAGGTCAGCCAAGGCCATAGTGGTGGCTGAGTTCATCTGGCCTGGGTGCCCTAGCCTTCCAATACATAAAAATCATGCTTCACTGTCAGCTTACTTGCCTCTCCATCCCCTGCGCTATCAGGCCATTTTCTCCATTCTTTTAGGTCATCTCCTGCCACTTCTGAATAAACAGAGACACAGTCCAGGTACAACTCAAAATGTAAAACTTTACTTTCATGACTTCACAGCACATCCAGATTCATTACAACATTATCAACAGCTTGTACGTTACACATTACTTTGTCTTTCCCTGCACTCCTCTCCTTGTCACACTGTACATGCCTGGGTTGGACCGTTTCCAATGGCTCCTCAGTGTCCTCCCTAGCCAGCCTCACTGCATGCAGGTGTTGCTTCAGCCGTTTCACCCCGGATCTGAGGACGTCAGCACAAGCAATGATCTGCCACATGGTGAGCAACCTGCCCTGTTGTGCTGCGATGACTTCTGTAGCCCAAGTTCCTGTAGCTGCTGCCGCTGCTGTATCTGTAGCTATGCTGGCCCACTGACTCTGGATGGCTGGGCTCCTTCTTGAACGTTGCAGGGTGCTGGGTAGCTCGGGCCTTAAGCCCACCCGAGCACATCGGGCTACTTATCCCCTTCTGGATCTAACCAGGAAATGTTTCTCCCTTACACCCCAGCTAAGCCCTTCTATATTAACCATTCTGCTCCCTATTAACCTCCTGTCCTATACTATATACACTATTATGTCTCCATATAGTGGCCAAAACGAATATTACACTCTCCCTGTATATAACATATACAATACAGCCACAAGAACATTAGAATACTTGTGTACAATATCTAAAGAATCTATATATATATATATATATAGCAGCATTACGTACATTCTAAACTGGGACGTGTTTGAGGGCACAGGACGATTTTTTGTGACCCCCTTACAATAACACAGCAAAAAAATTCTATGGAGGCCTGAAATGGCACAATTTTGACCGCAATGATATGCGATCCGTGTGGCGGACAAAACACACTGTTAAATATCTGCCAGGTATCTAAATACTTTTGGGCAGCAAAATGGAGTCAAAAATTGTATAATACACTCAAAAAAATCTACAGTACAACAAAAAATGGCAGAATTTTCTGCACACTCAGATGTGATGGCTGGGACGGGCAAACCCGTTTCAAATTTCTAGATTTTCACGTTGTACTATGAAAAGGATCTGGCTGTATGTAGTCTGCAGTGTCAACAAGCAAATGGAGAAAAAAAAGGGGCCTCTGGATTGCTTTGGAATAAAATAATCACGATTAAGATGCAAAATAAATTATTCCTAGCCACTGATACATGGGCTTGATACACTGTTAAATATGTGGCCTTAGTTTTGTTTTTTTTACAGAAAACTACTGTATAGAACTAGAGTAAGACACAGCAAAAAAGGTGACTGTAGGCCTGAAATGCCACAAATTTTATCCCACAAATACAAGAGGTGTTTGACGGGGATATCACACTGTTCAATATGTGGCCTTTATTTTTGTTTTTTAACAGAAAACGTCTGTATAGAACTAGAGTAAGACACAGAAAAAACAGTTGAATGGAGCCCTCAAATGCCACAGTTTTTTCGCCCACAGATAGAAGAGGCATTTGACGGAGATACCACACTGTTCAATATGTGGCCTGTATTTTTCTATTTTTTACCCCAAAATAGTCTATAGAACTAGTGTAAGACACAGCAAAAAATGGTGAATGTAGGTCTGAAATGCAACAACATGTAGCCCAAATATAGATCAGGCGTCTGACGGAGATACCACACTGTTCAATATGTGGCTTGTATTTTTTATTTTTTACCCCAAAATAGTCTATAGAACTAGGGTAAGACACAACAAATAAAGGTGAATGTAGGCCTGAAATGCCACAATTTGTAGCCCACAGATAGATGAGGCGTCTGACCACAGTGTTCAATATGTGCCTGTATTTTTTTATTTTTTACCCCAAAATAGTCTATAGAACTAGTGTAAGACACAGCAAAAAAAGGTGAATGTAGGCCTGAAATGCAACAATTTGTAGCCCACAGATAGATCAGGAGTCTGACGGAGATACCACATTGTTCAATATGTGGGCTGTATTTTTTTATTTTTTACCCTAAAAAAGTCTATAGAAATAGTTCCAGTGGCTGCAGAAGCTGGTCTATCACCCTGGCTTGAAGACTGCGGTAGAGGAAGCCTGTCCGCGATGCGGAAGCTGTGAACTGGCTAAACCTCCAGAGCAGAGGGCCCCCACACAGACCATTGTGACCTCTTCCCCCTTGGAGTTGTTGATGATCGATTACTTGACTCAGGGGTCGGCACAGACTGTAATGGGCCCCTGTGCAAGAAATTTTTCGGACCCCCCCCAACCCTTCATAGGGCAACAAAGTTATTTGTTATTTGTTATCTAATATTGAGGCTATGCAGGGCTGGATATAATATCTGTATAGAACATAATGTAACCCCCCCATAGAATATAATGCAGTCCCCCCCATATAGTATAATGCAGCCCCTCCATAGAATATATGGCAACCCCCTCATAGGATATACTGCAGCCCCTTATATAGTATAATGTAGCCGCTCCATAGAATATAATGTAGCCCTCCTCATATAGTATAATGCAGCCCCCTTAGAATATAATAAATATAATGCAGCCCCCCTATAGAATATAATGTAGCCCCAAATAGAATATAATACAGCCCACCTCCCCATAGAATATAATGTAGCCCCCCCATATTATATAACACAGCCTCCCCTTATAGAATATAATGTAAAATGTACCCCCCTGGTATATAACACAGCCGCATAGCCCAGCACCACATGGTATATAGCCCAGCCCACCATGGTATACAGCCCACCATGGTATATAGCCCACCATGGTATAATACAACCCAGCATGGTATATAGCCCCCCCAGCATGGTGTAATACAGTCCAGCATGGTATATAGCCCCTCAGCATGGTATAGTACAGCCCAGCATGGTATATAGCCCCCCCAGCATGGTATAATACAGCCCAGCATGGTATATAGCCCCCCCAGCATGGAATAATACAGCCCAGCATGGTATATTGCCCCCTCAGCATGCCATAATACAACCCAGCATGGTATATAGCCCCCCCAGCATGGTATAATACAGTCCAGCATGGTATATAGCCCCGTGAGCATGGTATAATACAGCCCAGCATGGTATATAGCCCCCCCCAGCATGGTATAATACAGCCCAGGATGGTATTTAGCCCCCCAGCATGGTATATAGCCCCCCCAGCATGGTATATAGCCCCCCCAGCATGGTATATAGCCCCCCCAGCATGGTATATAGCCCCCTCAGCATGGCATAATACAGTCCAGCATGGTATATAGCCCCCCAGCATGGTATAATACAGTCCAGCATGGTATATAGTCACCCCAGCATGGTATAATACAGCCCAGCATGGTATATAGCCCCCCCAGCATGGTATGATACAGCCCAGCATGGTATATAGCCCCCTCAGCATGCCATACTACAACCCAGCATGGTATATAGCCCCCCCAGCATGGTATAATACAGTCCAGCATGGTATATAGCCCCGTGAGCATGGTATAATACAGCCCAGCATGGTATATAGCCCCCCCCCAGCATGGTATAATACAGCCCAGGATGGTATTTAGCCCCCCAGCATGGTATATAGCCCCCCCAGCATGGTATATAGCCCCACCAGCACAGTATGATACAGCCCAGCATGGTATATAGCCCCCCAGCATGGTATACAGCCCCCCCAGCATGGCCCAACAGTACAGCATGGTATACAGCTCCCCCAGCATGGTATGATAGCCCCCCCAGCATGGTATGATACAGCTCAGCATGGTATATAGCCCTCCCAGCATGGTATGATACAGCCCAGCATGGTATATAGCCCCCCAGCATGGTATAATACAGCCCAGCATGGTATATAGCACCCCCCAGTATGGTATAATACAGCCCAGCATGGTATATAGCCCCCCAGCATGGTATACAGCCCCCCCAGCATGGCCCAACAGTACAGCATGGTATACAGCTCCCCCAGCATGGTATGATAGCCCCCCCAGCATGGTATGATACAGCTCAGCATGGTATATAGCCCTCCCAGCATGGTATGATACAGCCCAGCATGGTATATAGCCCCCCAGCATGGTATAATACAGCCCAGCATGGTATATAGCACCCCCCAGTATGGTATAATACAGCCCAGCATGGTATATAGCCCCCCAGCATGCTATATAGCCCCTCCAGCATGGCCCCACAGTCCAGTACTCACACTGATTTAAAAAAAACAAAACAAAACACACTCCTCACCTTCTCGTGCCTGTGTTGCTCCCTGCTCCTGTCTCCTCTCCTGGTACACAGTGAGAGCGCGATGATGTCATCGCGCACCCGCTGTGTCAGAGGCAGAGAGGGGAATGATGGGAGAGGGAGCGTCAGCTGACGCTCTCTCCTCCCGGCTCCATCATTGCCTCCTTCAATGCGGGGAGGGGGGGTGGAGTCGGCGCTGGGGGCAGGCTCACAGGGGCCCCTTTGCCTCCCGCAGCGCTGCTCTCCTCATTGCACTACACATGGCTAATTTGAATTTTGACTTAATTAGCCATGCGGTGCTGGAGGGGCCCCCTCTCCCCCGGGGCCCCCATGCAATGCACGGTCTACACGGGCAGTAGGTCTGCCCCTGACTTGACTGTGGGTCCAGCTCATCTTGGATATTAACATTGTCTAGTGGTGACCGACCACTTTTCCAAGTTTGCTGTAGTCACTCCGACCTGGGATCAAACTGCCAAGACAACTGCGTATCTGTCGAGACTTCATCCGGGTGTACGGATTCTGATCGAGGCACTTGCTTCCAAGGTCGGGTGATGGAGGAGTTGCATCGTCTTTATCGAATTGAGAAGGCAAGAATGACGCTCTATCATCCACAAGGGAATGTAGCCTGTGAACGTTTCAATCGGACGCTCATCCAGATGTTGAGAACCTTGGAGGAAGATCAGAAAGCCCGTTGGCCTTATTATGTGGCTGAATTGGTCTGTGTGTACAACAACCAAGTGCACCATACAACCGGATACACCCTATATGCTCTACTATTTGGGCGGAGCGGACGAGAAATCATGGAGCTGGATCTGGACCCAGAAGAAGACTACCCACGGACGGGGGTGTCTTCCTGGGTCTGAAAACATAGATACTGATTGCAGACGCTTCACCGGCTGGTACAAACAAAGTTCTGAAAGCTTGAGCACCACAAAGCACCACCCCTCCAAGAGACAGCTTTAACGAAATCTGTCACCTCAATTTGGCAGGCTATTTAAATGCCTTGTGTCCGGTCCGATGGGCGGTGTTTCATCTCCTTTCCTCCACCCCATCCTTGTCCGCCGTCCGCAATATTTTCGGGAATTTGAGTAGTTGTCCTCCATAGTCGGCGCATGCGCAATGCAATCTAGACTCGTGCACGTGCAGTATGCTTTGCTCAACTGCGGACAAAGCCGAAAAGCATTACGCATTCGCCGGTGAACTATGTCCCGGACGTATTTCGCTGTGTTCTGGGACACAGTTCACCGGCGCATGCGCAGTAATGCTTTTCGGCTTTGCCCGCAGTTGAGCAAAGCATACTGCGCCTGTGCGAGGCAAGATTGCATTGCGCACGCGTTAACTATGGAGTACAACTACTCAAATTCCCGAAAATATTGCGGACGGCGGACAAGGATGGGGTGTAGGAAAGGAGACGAAATACCGCCCATTGGACCGGACACAAGGCATTTAAATAGCCCGCCAAATTGAGGTGACAGATTCCCTTTAAAGTAGGAGATCAAGTGCTGGTTCGAGACAAGAGGCCACGGGGCAAGTTGGAATATCGATGGGAGAAAATTCTGTATCGGGTGAAAAGCCGAGTTGACAATGCTGGTCCAGTGTATGAAGTTTAACCCGAAGGAGAGGAAGACGCACCTACTCGAATAGTCCACTGCAACATGTTTCGTCTTTGCCTGTCATGGGACCCTGAGAAGGAGAGGAGAGAGCCAAGTCCCACCGAGGAAACTATTCCCACGTTTCCCGATTATGATGAGGAAGAACCACTTGCATCATCCTTAGACTTGGAGAGTTCACTGGCTGCCAGTCCAGGGGAAGTATGTTGGCCCGAAACTCCAGAGATGGCTGCTCCATTGGAACCAGACGTGTCCCCGTCTTCTACCATCCAACCTGACTCTACTACTCAACCTAACTTACGCCACACTGAACGGACGACGGCTGGGATACCTCCCACTCGTTATGAACAGGATCAGTTTATTTGGCAATGAATTGTTTGAGAAATGGAGAGTGTCAACGTTTAGTGCAAGAACACTCGACCATGGAATGGTGAGCTAAAGGAGAGGGGGAGTGCAAGGAGGAAGATCGGGCTTTGGGTACCTGTACTGAGCCAGGTCCGGAACTGCGTTCCATGTTTCCCTGGGGAAAGGAATAGGTGACTGGACAGACCCCATGACCCGGGCAGTGGGGGTGTGTTTAGACAGGGAACCCGGCCGGATGCTGAGAAAAAAAGCGTGCGAGGCAGCAGTGGGGTTCCCGCTGTCAGCGTGCGAGCAGCAAGGTGGGCTGTGCGCTCGGCACCTGAAGCACCGGTGCTCTGACGGACTGCAGCAGGCAGCTCCCGGTGCCACCAGCGAGACAGCTAGTGTAGGAGGCACCGCGAGACTAGTAACAGTAAAATCGGTGCATGTGCATGGAGCCAAGGGCCGGTTACAGGACAGTACCCTGCGAACCTTACTGCTGGACAGCGTACCACAACCCTCATTTAGCCCCTGGATTGCTGCAGCTATTGTTGCGTTGGTTGCACCAGCTTATGGACTAGGGGCTGCTGCCAGAAGACGGATCGCTAACCTTGGACCCCCCTTGAAGACATTTCATCGACAGATACAAGGACTACTACCCCTATCGGAACATTTGCGGCTTAGGAAGCCATGGACAAGATAAGTTTACTGAGTGAACTGTTGCTATTTCTGCTATCCACCTTTTCTTTCCTCAGTTTAACTGTTTATCTCCCTGCAAGAAGTACCTTTAATGTTAACTAAATTTGTTAACCCTTGCTCTGCTTCTTGTTTGTCACTGCATCCCCAAACCTGCTTACATGTACACGGCAGTATGACCTGGGCAGAGATTAATTGAATTGTAGTATTATTTGGCAAAAGTAAGAGAGCATTATTGCCACATTATATAGCATTATCTTCGCATTACATGGTGGTGGGACATTAATACATGGACTGAATTAATGAGAAATAATGGAGATATTAGGGGAAATAGGGGTCAGTCATGTTGGATTTCAATATGCCTGATTTTTTGGTTCTCCAAGTAGACAGTGACAGGGTTATGCAGTAGACTAAATTCCTGTTTTGCATGTGTGCAGGGTCAGAAAGAATATGACCTATAGTGTAGGGCCACTATTGGGCCCCATTTTCTATATTCTAGTCCCAAGGCTATTTAAGGAGGCAAATAATAAGTACAAATTTGTTATGTTACTGTGTACAGAGGGTTTTTCTCAATTTGATGGTTTCCTGACCCTAAACGATCAATTTCCTATCCTATTTACATGATTCGGTTGCTTCTATACTTTTCGTTATATCTGATTCTGAGAGCGGCAAACAATGAGGAGCACCATATGGCAGCACATGAAGAGACGGTTCATTAATGCATTTTTTGTTTTTTGGGGGGATTGTATTGTACTTTTGTAGTCATTATACTGTTTGGCCTTATTGGAGTGCTACAAATAATTTTGGGAAACATTTTAATATTTTTGCATTCACCCTTTAAACAATGTGAATACAATTTTATTCAGTCACCCTACCGTCCCCAGATGGTGAATAGGACACCTGAGCCCATCATCAAGGGTCACAAAGACGCTCCTAAAGCCCAAGGTCGTCTCATTGTCAAGGTCAATGATGGAATTTCCCTATTAGACTGATTGCCGGCAGATTTCTCACACTTGGCATCTCTCAAGTGGCTACTAATGAGAGACAGGGAATATATAATAGATTTAGGGGTCTTCATTGCAGGGGTGCTGGTCCGAAGTACCCTTTCCCAGATCCCATGCTGTGTCTGGAAGCCTTATCTGCAGTCTGCATGTTGTCACATACACTTGGTCGGCCATTTATCATTAGAACCGTGTCTGGGGCAAATTGTCCTTCCGTGCCCTCGCATCTAAGTCTATTGTTTGCCATGACCCATAGAGGGGGAGCGGTCTCAGACATGGGCATAGGAGGGGGACGAAGCAGACTGTGGGAAGACACCATTAGACAAGAGAGAGTGACAGGGAAGTCTCTTCCCTCTGGCAGGAGAATGACTGATGACTCAAAGAATTACCAACCCCCCTACTTCTTCTGGCCATAGCCACCGCTTAGCCACAGATTCACTCTGTCCACATTGCATGGAGACTTGCAAAAGCCTATGGGGACCTGAGCAACCCATGGCCAGACATCTTGGAGGGGCACCACCTGCCAGCGTATGACCGGCATAGACCCAGACACTTAATACTGATGTCTGCCCGCAGTATAAATAACCAGCCCAGCAGAAAGAAAGTGACTTTGGTCAATTACTGGGACATAATAATAAAATGTTACCAGAGTCGGAGTCCTGGGATGAGTCACTCCCTGTAATATATTATTATTGGGTAGCCTGTGGTGGCAGTAAAAAAAACAATAAAAAAAACCATTAAAAGCATAAAAAAATCTAAAATCATGTAAGGGACAAAATAGATACGGGGTGAGCACTCATTTTTGTAAGTTGGATTGCAAGCTCCTTGTTGTTATAGACAAGGAAAGGGAATATTAAAAAATATATATTATATATAACGTACGTATGCTTGTATGTATGTATGTGTTTATGTATCTCTCTCTCTCTATATATATTTATATACACACGTCTCAAAAAGTAAAGGGATATTCCCATTGCAAATCTTTATTCATTACATAGTGCAATGCGTTATGCGTTGAGAACAGTAAAGCATAAAAATAATCAATGTAAATCAAAATTAATATCCCATGGAGGTCTTGGTTTGGAATGGTACTCAAAATCAAAGTGGAAAATCAAATTAAAGGCTGATCCAACTTCAGCAAGATGAGGTAACGGATGTTCTCATGAGGGATCTCCTCCCAAGCCTGGATTAAAGGGAATCTGTCACCGGAAGTTGCAGGCCTATGTAAATGGCCTGGGTCCGATCAGATGAGCGGTGTTTCTTCTTTTTTCTCCACCCCATCCGTGGCCCCCGTCCGCGCTCTTCTCCGGTATTCTCCATCGTTCGCGCCTGCGCAAAGCAATCTTGCTTCATGCACGCGCAGTATGCTTTGCCCATGCCTATGTATGCGGATGCTTCCACATGTGTTGTTTTGACTGTGCGGTGACCTGCGCTGAACGCCTTGTGTTGGATTTTGTAGCGTCGCCACACCGCCAAAACGACGCATGTGGAGGCATCCGCATTCATCGGCAAGGCCTTCGTATCCAATGCTAAAGATAGGCCGCATGCCGACGTAGGTGGAGCTGAACAGAGGAGGTGTGGCAGTGGGCAGAGCTTCACAGACAAAGTCCGCATCCCTCCGCAGCTCCTCCATACGCTAGTGTGAAACTAGCCTAATTCCTCTCTTTTCTCTGCTATATATAGAAACAGGAAGTTTCTTGTCCCTGCATTTATCATTTCCCTTTTCACCTCCTGACCCAGCTCCTTCCTCTGCCAGAGACTTTTGCAGTGACTTATGACTCATACAGTGAAAATTGACCTCCTGTTTCTACATAGAGCTTAGAATGATTCAGCTCATCAGTTTTTAATCATGTGATATCATAGACCTAATAGGAAAGAAAATAATTATCTGGGTAGAAAGGCAAAATGAGCAAATCTAAGTACACAGTGCTATATAATATGATGACTGCATGTTTTTCGGACTATAAGACGCACCGGACCATAAGACGCACCCCAAATTTTGGGGTGGAAAATAGCAGAAAAAAGATTTTTATAATATGGGGGTTCCTCTTATTGTCCAAATTTAAGATATCTTACCTGAGGGCCGGCGGTGGTAGAGCGGGGTCGCAGGAGGCATTGTCCCTTCCTCAGGAAGCTGGCGGCGGCAGAACTGTGCAATGCTGCAGTCCCGGGGTGCAATGCTGCGGGTCTGGTGTCAGCGGTGAGGCAGAGCATGGAGCAGGGTCCCTTCCTCAGTATGCCGGTGGTGCAGAAGTAAGGCAATGCTGCAGTCCCGGGCTGCGATGCTGCGGGTCTGGTGTCGGCAGTGAGGCACAGCATGGAGCAGGGTCCCTTCCTCAGAATGACGGAGGCAGAAATGTGGCGAAACTGCAGCCCGGTGTCCATGTCAAGCAGAGCCGAGTGCATCACCGGTTTCTCGGCGGCCATCTTCTTGAGGCCGCACATGCGCAGATCTCGGCGGCCCTCAGCTTCAGGAAAATGGCCGCCGAGATCTCAGTCTGCGCATGCGCAGTCTCCGGTGGCCATTTTCCTGAAACCAAGGGCCGCAGAGATCTCAATCTGCGTATGCGCCGCCTCCATCGCCACATTTCTGCCACCGGCATCCTGAAGAAGGGACCCTGCTCTGGTGCATTCCACACCGCGCACCACCGACACCAAGCCTCAGCATCACCACACCTCTGCCACCGCCGGTTCCGCTGCTACACCACTGCCACAACCCCCCGGTAAGCCTGCATTCAGACTATAAAACGCACCCCCCCATTTTCTTCCCAAATTTTGGGGGTAAAAAGTGTGTCTTATAGTCCAAAAAATACGGTATTAAGTAGATAAACATTTTGATCAGAGTGCTTCTTTAAATGAATGAGTTGGGATTAAAAGGTTATTTCCATCATTAAAAGTTATTGTCTGTGGAAAAGATGATAATTTTTTATTTGGTGGCGGTTTTAGTACTGAGACCCTCACTGATCCCAAGAACAGAGCTCTTAAATGCTCTTTGGAATTAAGTATTTGCATATATGTACTCCACTGCTCCATTAATTTTCTAAGGAACTGCTAGGGAAAGCTGCAGTTAAAGGGGTTGTCCACTACTCAGACAACCCCTTCTAAATCCCTATGGTTTACTCCAGGAAAATAATAGCATTTAGGCTGTGATCAGACGCTGCAGAAACGCTTAAAAGAAGCTTCCTATTAAATTTAATGCATTTTTGGCTTTTTGTGCCAATGCATGCGTTTTTAAACGCTTGGAAAATGCTTAGTGGCTAAAAACGCAGCATGCTCATTATTTTCTGCACAGCTGCACGTTTTTAGCCATTTCAAATGTTCACAGAAACCGCACGGAAAAAAACGCATCAAAAACGCGCGGTTTTTGTGCAAAAATCAAATAAAATGTGCGGTTTCTGGGTAGGAGTCCGGTTTTCTAAGCTTTTAAAAACGCTAACATGGGCACATAGCCTTAATCTCACCTCACTTATACTCACCTGTGGTGCCAGAGCTGGTTCAGTGGTGTTGGCACTGGCTCTCCCAGGGCTCATGTTACATTATGTCACGCAATCCCTGTGGCCTATCAGCAGTTGCTTCACTCTCCCTGCCTTCGGATGTATCATATAAATCCAGAGGAAATAAGAGCTGCAGCATCTTTGACTGGCTCTATACATATCTGATTTGTCAGATGGCTGGGAGAGTGAAGCCAGCTTTGATTGGCAGCAGGGATTGCATGACATAATAATGTCAATCGAGCCTTGAGAGAGCAGGTGCCGATACTGCTGGAAAGGCAGCGGCACCATAGGCAAGCATATGTGTTACTATTTTACCGAGGGGGAAACATAGGGATTGAGAGGGGGTTGCTTGAATAGTGGACAACCCATTTAACTCTCTAGCAGCCCCATAGAGAATGAATGGTTGGACCCCCATTAGTTAGTGCTAGCTTTTAATGTTGGGAACAACCCTTTATATTCCAGACATAATCCTTTTTTAATTAATTTCATTAACTCCTTTAATATGGATAAAACCTTTAAAGAGGGTATGTTGGTTGCGATAAATATCTATAATATAACAGGCTAAGCGTCATTCTGTCTGAAGCCTCCATAGACTGCGCAAGCGCGACGCGCCTGCACACTACGCAGTCTTGCTCCAGACAGAGTGACGCATCCCCCCCAAGAGATCGCGGTATGCGTAAGCACTGAACGCATACCGCGATCTCTGCAACACCTTACCGAGCCGGTGTTGCTGTTGCCGCATGGTCTTGCGCCATGTGATGTCAGGAGAGGGCAGGTTGTGGCGCCGGAATCGGCGCCTGTGCAGTCCGCGCTTACCGCCGCCATTTTGTAAAAGACACACTGCAGTGTGTCTTCAAGAACATGGCGGCGGAAAGTGAGGACTACGCAGGTGCCCAGTCCGGCACCACAACACACCCAGAACAGGACAGCGCTGGACACAGGGAAGAAAGGTGAGTATAAATGTGTTTTTTTTTTAATGTGTGCAGTTTGGTAGGGATGAGGGGGACCATTCATATCAGGATTGGGGGGTGAGGGGACCATGCATACCAGGAAAGGGGGATGAGAGGGCCATGTATACCAGGATTGGGGCTGAGGGGACCATGCATGCCAGGATTGGGGGGGGTGAGAGGACCATGCGTAACAGGATTGGGGGGTGAGGGCACCATGCACACCAGGATTGGGGGGTGAGGGCACCATGCATACCACGATATTGATGAGGGGGTACCATGTATACCACGACAGGGATGAGGGGGGGTGCCATGCATACCTGGATTGGAGGGTGAGGGAACCATGAATACCAGTATATGGATAAGGGGGTACCATGCATACCAGGATTGGGGGGGTGAGGGTACCATAAATACCAGGATAGCAGGATAGGGATGAGGGGTGCAGCACATACCAGAATGGGAGACCATATACCAATAAAAATGCCCGCCACCCGGGCATAGTACGGGTTCATAGCTAGTATATATATATATTCCCTTGTGTAAATGCCTCTGTGCTTCTGAATCCAGTGATGTTGTTATTTTGTTCCTGTGCCTCTCCATTCCTGAGATATGGCCCCCTCTTCACTTTATGTAAATCTAATCTTGTTAGGCAAGTGGGTGTGATCCTCAAAATATGATGCCCCCAGAGATTTGTTGACCACACCCACTTGCCTGAAATGACTAGATCTATGAACGGAGAGGAGCAGGAATGAAAGGAAAACCTCGCAGGATTCATGAGAACAGCAACATTTACACAGGGTAAAAAAATACGTATTTATGGCATCTGCAGGTTCCATTTTAGCAATCAAGCTCTAAAATATGAACAATAGTCTGGTCCCCAATATATATTGTACTAGCTGTGAACCCGTTCTACGCCCGGGTGGTGAGCATTTTTATTGGTATATGGTCTCCCATCCTGGTATATGCTGCCCGCCTCCTGTCCTGGTATGCATGGCACCCCTCATCCCTATCCTGGTATGCATGGTACCCCTGATCCCTATCTTGGTATGCATGGTCCCCTCGCCCCCCCTTTCATGGTATGCATGGTCCCCTCACCCCCTTTTGTGGTATGCATGGTCCCCTCACCCCCCCTTTTGTGGCATGCATAGTCCCCTCACCCCCCTTTCCTGGTATGCATGGTCCCCTCACCCCCCTTTCCTGGTATGCATGGTCCCCTCACCCCCCTTTCCTGGTATGCGTGGTCCCCTCACTCCTCCTTTCCTGGTATGCATGGTCCCCTCACCCCCCTTTTTGTGGTATGCATGGTCCCCTCACCCCCTTATCCTGGTATGCATGGTCCCCTCACACCCCCTTTCCTGGTATGCATGGTCCCCTCACTCCTCCTTTCGTTGTATGCATGGTCATCTCACTCCCCCTTTTGTGGTATGCATGGTCCCCTCACCCCCCTTTCATGGTATGCATGGTCCCCTCCCCCCCCTTTCCTGGTATGCATGGTCCCCTCACCCCCCTTTCCTGGTATGCATGGTCCCCTCACCCCTCTTTTTGTGGTATGCATGGTCCCCTTACCCCCCTATCCTGGTATGCATGGTCTCCTCACACCCCCTTTCCTGGTATGCATGGTCCCCTCACCCCCCCTTCGTGGAATGCATGGTCCCCTCACTCCTCCTTTCATGGTATGCATGGTCCCCTCACTCCTCCTTTTGTGGTATGCATGGTCATCTCACTCCTCCTTTTGTGGTATGCATGGTCCCCTCACCCCCCCTTTCATGGTATGCATGGTCCCCTCAACCCCTTTCCTGGTATGCATGGTCCCCTCACCCACGTTTCGTGGTATGCATGGTCATCTCACTCCCCCTTTTGTGGTATGCATGGTCCCCTCACCCCCCTTTCATGGTATGCATGGTCCCCTCAACCCCTTTCCTGGTATGCATGGTCCCCTCACCCCCCCTTTCGTGGTATGCATGGTCCCCTCACTCCTCCTTTCGTGGTATGCATGGTCCCCTCACTCCTCCTTTCGTGGTATGCATGGTCATCTTACTCCCCCTTTTGTGGTATGCATGGTCCCCTCACCCCCCCTTTCATGGTATGCATGGTCCCCTCAACCCCTGTCCTGGTATGCATGGCACCCTTCATCCCTATCCTGGTATGCATGGTACCCCTGATCCCTATCCTGGTATGCATGGTCCCCTCGCCCCCCCTTTCGTGGTATGCATGGTCCCCTCCCCCCCTTTTGTGGTGTGCATGGTCCCCTCATCCCCTCTTTCATGGTACGTATTGTCCCCTCACCCCCCTTTCGTCGTATACATGGTCATCTCACTCCCCCTTTCGTGGTATGCATGGTCCCCTCACCCACGTTTCGTGGTATGCATGGTCATCTCACTCCCCCTTTTGTGGTATGCATGGTCCCCTCACCCCCCTTTCATGGTATGCATGGTCCCCTCAACCCCTTTCCTGGTATGCATGGTCCCCTCACCCCCCCTTTCGTGGTATGCATGGTCCCCTCACTCCTCCTTTCGTGGTATGCATGGTCCCCTCACTCCTCCTTTCGTGGTATGCATGGTCATCTTACTCCCCCTTTTGTGGTATGCATGGTCCCCTCACCCCCCCTTTCATGGTATGCATGGTCCCCTCAACCCCTGTCCTGGTATGCATGGCACCCTTCATCCCTATCCTGGTATGCCTGGTACCCCTGATCCCTATCCTGGTATGCATGGTCCCCTCGCCCCCCCTTTCGTGGTATGCATGGTCCCCTCCCCCCCTTTTGTGGTGTGCATGGTCCCCTCATCCCCTCTTTCATGGTACGTATTGTCCCCTCACCCCCCTTTCGTCGTATACATGGTCATCTCACTCCCCCTTTCGTGGTATGCATGGTCCCCTCACCCACGTTTCGTGGTATGCATGGTCATCTCACTCCCCCTTTTGTGGTATGCATGGTCCCCTCACCCCCCTTTCATGGTATGCATGGTCCCCTCAACCCCTTTCCTGGTATGCATGGTCCCCTCACCCCCCCTTTCGTGGTATGCATGGTCCCCTCACTCCTCCTTTCGTGGTATGCATGGTCCCCTCACTCCTCCTTTCGTGGTATGCATGGTCATCTTACTCCCCCTTTTGTGGTATGCATGGTCCCCTCACCCCCCCTTTCATGGTATGCATGGTCCCCTCAACCCCTGTCCTGGTATGCATGGCACCCCTCATCCCTATCCTGGTATGCATGGTACCCCTGATCCCTATCCTGGTATGCATGGTCCCCTCGCCCCCCCTTTCGTGGTATGCATGGTCCCCTCCCCCCCTTTTGTGGTATGCATGGTCCCCTCATCCCCTCTTTCATGGTACGTATTGTCCGCTCACCCCCCTTTCGTGGTATACATGGTCATCTCACTCCCCCTTTCGTGGTATGCATGGTCCCCTCACCCCCCTTTCGTGGTGTGCATGGTCCCCTCACCCCCCTTTCCTGGTATGCATGGTCCCCTCACCCTCATTTTCGTGGTATGTATGGTCCCCTCACCCCCCTATCCTGGTATGCATGGTCCCCTCACACCCCCTTTCCTGGTATGCATGGTCCCCTCATTCCTCTTTTCGTGGTATGCATGGTCATCTCACTCCCCCTTTTGTGGTATGCATGATCCCCTCACCCCCCTTTCATGATATGCATGGTCCCCTCACCCCCCTTTCATGGTATGCATGGTCCCCTCACCCCCCTTTCCTGGTATGCATGGTCCCCTCACCCCTCTTTTTGTGGTATGCATGGTCCCCTCACCCCCCTATCCTGGTATGCATGGTCCCCTCACACCCCCTTTCCTGGTATGCATGGTCCCCTCACCCCCCCTTTCCTGGTATGCATGGTCCCCTCACTCCTCCTTTCGTGGTATGCATGGTCATCTCACTCCCCCTTTCGTGGTATGCATGGTGCCCTCCCCCCCCTTTTGTGGTATGCATGGTCCCCTCACCCCCCTTTCCTGGTATGCATGGTCCCCTCACCCCCCCTTTCCTGGTATGCATGGTCCCCTCACACCTCCTTTCATGGTATGCATGGTCCTTTCACCCCCCCTTTCCTGGTATGCATGGTCCCCTCACCCCCCCTTTCGTGGTATGCATGGTCCTCTCACCCCCCTTTCCTGGTATGCATGGTCCCCTCACCCCCCCTTTCCTGGTATGCATGGTCCCCTCACTCCTTTCGTGGTATGCATCGTCCTCTCACCCCCCCTTTCCTGGTATGCATGCATGGTCCCCTCACTCCCCTTTCATGGTATGCATGGTCCCCTCACCCCCCTTTCCTGGTATGCATGGTCCCCTCACCCCCCCTTTCCTGGTATGCATGGTCCCCTCACCCCCCCTTTCCTGGTATGCATGGTCCCCTCACGCCGCCTTTCATGGTATGCATGGTCCTTTCACCCCCCCTTTCCTGGTATGCATGGTCCCCTCACCCCCCCTTTCGTGGTATGCATGGTCCTCTCACCCCCCTTTCCTGGTATGCATGGTCCCCTCACCCCCCCTTTCCTGGTATGCATGGTCCCCTCACTCCTTTCGTGGTATGCATGGTCCTCTCACCCCCCCTTTCCTGGTATGCATGCATGGTCCCCTCACTCCCCTTTCATGGTATGCATGGTCCCCTCACCCCCCTTTCCTGGTATGCATGGTCCCCTCACCCCCCTTTCCTGGTATGCATGGTCCCCTCACCCCCCTTTCGTGGTATGCATGGTCCCCTCACTCCTCCTTTCGTGGTATGCATGGTCCCCCTGACCCCTATTAAACTGCACACATACAAAAAAAATTATACTCAACTTTCTTCCCTGTGTCCACCGCTGTCCCGTCTGGCGGAGGCCGGGGGGAGGAGTCTGGCGCCGGAGTACGCGCATACCCATACCGCGCTGTCCGGCGCCATATTGCTGAAGACACGTGTCTTCAATAAAATGGCGCTGGATAGCGCTATGCGCATGCGCGATTCCTGTGCGCACTTCGGCCCCGGTCTCCGGCCGAAGAGAAGCACCGCGGCAACGCTCCTCCCGGTCAGGTAAGTATGGCGCCGGAGATAGAGGTATGCAGTGTGTACGTGTACCGCTATCTCCAGCGCCATACACACTCCTCTTACCGCTGGATGCCTCATTCTGCCTGGAGCCAGACTGTGCAGGTGCGTCACACTTGTGCAGTCTATAAAGGCTTCAGACAGAGTGATGCTACCACTGTTATATTATAGATTTTTTCTACTGTAATATTTATGCAACAATATTCTAGCATTCGGCCCCCACCTGTTATGTGCCCAAAATATACAAAGTCACACCCAAATCTGCACTCAAAATTCTGTTATGTTCCAGTTTGAAGAATCAAATGCGTTAGAGCTGAAATTGCAGTAACACGGTTAGAAGAGTTATGATATTTGGGAAACATGGCCGATTCCTTGCAGACACGATGGTACTAGAATGAGGCTGTGCTTGCAGTACCAGACAACGCCCACTGTCAAGAGTGGCGCTGATTCTGAAAAAAAACCTGCCATATTTATCTAATCTTAGATAGCTCTAAATAAATCTGTTGAGAGTTTATAGTAGTTGTATGTTTTAAACAAATTTTTAAATGAAGCTTTGGATGTGACTTGCATCATGGATCCCCAAATCAGTACAATATAAACATTGTACTTACCAACATAAGTGTTGGGAGACAAAAGGACGTTTAAAGGAATCGATCATCAGTTTTTTGCCATCTAATCTGAGAGTGGCATAAGGTAGGGGCAGAGACCCTGATTCCAGCGATGCGTCACTTACTGGGTTGCTTTCTGTAGAATTTGTAAAATCACTGTTTTATCAGCAGGAGATTATCACTTGAGGACTAGGAAACCTGTCATGTAGTCCAACCCCGCCCCCAACACCGATTGGCAGCATTCTGTCTATGCTCAGTGTGCACAGAAAGCAGCCAATCAGTGGTGGAGGCGGGGTTATACAGAGCTCAGCATTCAGAGAAATAGAAGATCTGCAACAGAAAAAACTGTGATTTTATCAAAACTGCAGCAGGCAGCCCAGTAATAATAATAATAATAATATTAATTTTATTTCTATAGTGCCAACATATTCCGCTAGACTTTATATTTTAGAGGGGACATGTACAGACAATAAAATACATTATAGAATAACACATACATTCACAGATACCAAGACACAAGCTTACGATCTGTGAGGAAACAGGGTGGATGGTAACAATTGCTTCTGTTGTACAATCCATATGATTTATCCCTGGAATGAGGGTCTCTGTCCCTACGTCATGCTGGGGTAGCAAAAACCTGGAAAGAGATTCCCTTTAAGTCCTGTTTGGGAACGCCTCATGTAGCCTACTACACCCAAATTTTCTGGGACTGTATCTGAAAATTAGTGACCGTTGACAAATATTTAGAAGCAAAGCAAAATATTTACAGTTATTTTATTTGTGTATTTTTGTCAGATTTTGGCTGGAAAAGATTGCAATAAATGTCAAAAAAGAAACTCTACACAGGCTAATTTTAATTGGATCCATCCCGTGCGCTGACCCCAGGGGCAGACTGCACTCGGGCCCCTGGGTGTTAGGTGCCGTGGGCCCGTAATGATCCACTACAGACATGAGGTGCATAGCTTAGATTGCCACTGGCACTGACAAAATGTCCAAATCAGCCCTCGTCCCCTGCCTGTGAGTGTGAAATCCCCTACTTTAGGTTCCGCTCGGTAACAGGAGAGTTAATGCCGGGTCCTGACTATGAACATATGTATTTTTGTTCCTTCCAGAAACAACTTGGCCCTGATAATTAAGGGTGACATTCTAAACTCAGGCAGTCGCACACAGGAAACCTGTCACACACAGCGGCCCCTTCCTTAATTTGGAAATTTGCATTTTTCTAAAAAAATCTCAAACAGAGTTGTTTAAGGTGGAAAGAAAGAAAACAGAAAAATGCACATGAAAATAAACCTTCTAGAAAGAGGCAGGCCGAGGCGGGGAAGGTGAGGGTGACGCTCATTTATCAAATCTAATAGAACAACAAGGCCCAGATGTTACAATCTGCGGAATGTGAAAAATCTCAAGATTTACTCTCCAGCCAGAGGAAGGGATGGAAGATCAAAACAGGTATCCTCTGCTATATGGCCCTATAATGGCCTATTTATGGACTGTGTTCACTAACTGGACCCCAGGATCAAACACCGAACACATTTATATTCATATCTCAAACCTCTGCTCCCCTCCACTCCTCCTCCATGAAACCGGACATTATCCAGAGGCACGACCCTTCCAGCTGTTGCCAGAGGCCAGATAAATGCATTATCAGGGTGAATTTTGTAGCAGCAAAAATAATATAGCAGTTTTAAATCAGGTATGGGGAGGATGGAGCTGTCATTCCAGATCCTGACACCTAGAACCGTACAGGACTTAAAGGGAAATTCTACTTCTGCCAAGACTTTTATTACTTGCCATAAATATGATTTTTGTTTTAACCTGGTGTAAATGCCTCTGAATCCGGCATTGTTTTCTTGTGTTCCTCCAGCTCTCCATTCCATTCCTTCTTCCCTCTATGTAAATAATAATAATCTTTATTTTTATATAGCGCTAACATATTCCGCAGCGCTTTACAGTTTGCACACATCATCATCACTGTCCCCGATGGGGCTCACAATCTAAATTCCCTATCAGTATATCTTTAGAATGTGGGAGGAAACCGGAGTACCCGGAGGAAACCCACGCAAACACGGGGAGAACATACAAACTCCTTGCAGATGTTGTCCTTGGTGGGGTTCGAACCCAGGACGCTAACCACTGAGCCACCGTGCCACCCAAATCTAGTCTTGTTAGCCAAGTGGGCGCAATCATTAACTCTTCTCTATGGGCGCATTCATGACTACATTACCCAGTTGGTTAAAAAGGCTAGATTTATCTGCAGAGAAGAAAGGGCCATATCTTAGGAATAGAGAGGCGTTGGAACAAACGGAAAACATCGGAGTTAGGAGAACGGCGGGGTTTACATCAGGAAAAAAAAAATATTTATGGGAAGTGACAGATCCTCTTTTAAAAGGCTGGTTAGAAGCAAAGTATCCCTTTAAATCCTGTATAGTTCTATGTCAGGATCTGGAAAGGGAACTCCAGGCTGCATTATTAATCCTCCCCAAATGCCTGGTTGAAGTGTTTAATTTTATCAGATCCTGACACAGGATTTAAAGGGAAAATTCTTCTCATTAGCCTTTTAGAAGAAGACTTGTCATTTGACATAAATATGATATTTTTTTTACTTAATATAAATGCTGTTATTCTCCTGAATCTGGCGTTGTTTTTCTGTGCCTCTCCGTTCCTGAGATATGGCCCCCTCTTTTCTTTAGCCAAATGGGCATGGTTGTCATGAAGACGCCCACTGAGAAGAGCTGATGATCTCTCCCACTTGGCTAACAAGACTATATTTTGTTGGAATATGTTTGGTGCAACAACTCTATTCCTGTCTATGAGTGTTTAGTTGCTAGATTTGTATGCTGTTGATAAAGTTAGAAAAAAAAAACTCCCAGAGGCTCACACAGGGAGAGCATGTGACTGTATTTCCTGTTTTTCCTGTGTCTGTGTATGAGAGAAGCAGCCTGCTGTAGATGCTGCACAGATAGAGACACACAAATGATTTATAACTGATCTATTTAGCTTATCATATATTGTTCCTGTTTGTTTCTGAATAAAGAAGCTCTGCTGTCACACGCTTGGATAGTATCCTGAATAATCTGCTGCCAACAGATTTACATAAAGGGGAAGAAGAAGCCATATCTCAGGAACAGGGAGGCACAGAAAAAAAAGATAAATATTGCTGAATTCAGGAAAACAGCGGCATTTACATTAGGTTAAGAAAAAAAAGCATTAATGACAAGTGACTTGTTTACTTTAAATCTACATAAATACGGCGTATCTTTACATTTCTTAAAGGGTGTTCAATGGGAATTAGGTGTTCCAAATACCTCATGGTAATGGAGCAATGGTCACATATGCCGGAGATAGCTGCGGACATAAACAATGGAATGGAGCGGTGGTGTGTTTGTAAGCAGGTGCTGAGATGCAGTATGCAGGAATTGCAGAGCAATGCAGTGTAACAATATTATTTAATTTAACAGTAAAGATGAAAGTAATCTCCTCTGTTGTGAATTCACTTTCTGGCCTGCCTCTGGTTGCTAGTGAAGGTAGTGGAGCTGGTTGTATTGACAGAGGAGTCGCGAGTTCTCTTTCCGGGCTCCCTCTGGTGGTTACAGGAGGTAATGGAGCTGATCTAATTGACAGCCCTGCCACCTGATAATGAGGACGACGATTGGACATCTGGTGTCTCTGACTGGATTTAAGACAGCCGACTCCCTCTATCTCTGCTGGTGATTTTTCCTGCCTCCTGAGGTATTAGTTTCCAGTTCAGTCCCTGCATGCTCAAGCTAAGTGTTCTTTGCTATTGTTCACATTTGGTTTGGCTTTGTCTATTCAGTTTTGTGTGGTCAGCCAGCCCCGCCTGGGGCTGTGCTGAATTTCCATCCTTATGTTACTGTTTGTGTCAGTTTGTTTTTGTCCCTTATTAGATTGGCCTCTTTTTGCTCTGCTTTCAGAATATGCCAGAGTGCTGATATAGTGGGAGAAGTCTAGTGACTTCAGAGTTTTTGCTATCAGAAGTGTTGGACAATTTTGCAGGGTTTTTGGCGTGATTGCAGACAGTGTCTTTCCTTTCCTGTCCTTTCTAGTTAGTGTGGGCCCCATCGTTTGCTCAGCCTATTTTCCTACCTGTGTTTGTGTTTTCATCTTGTCTCACCGACAGTATATGTTTGGGGGCTGTCTATTCCTTTGGGGTCTGCTCTGGGGCAGTTTAGATTTCCCCTTTTCTTGCTTTAGGCTTATTTAGTTCTCCGGCTGTGTCGAGGCTTCTAGAATCATCATAGGCACGCTCCACGGTGTTATGATTGAGTCACCGTAGGAGGCAAAACCAGAACTGCTAGCTAAGTCCAGAAAACCAGAGAGGTTGGCAGCTATCGGATTGCAGACCCCTGATCCTATCACAACAACTAACAGTAGCCGTGGGGGGTTCCTACGATGCCCTAGACCCCTCGATCACAGCCGGAGAATTAAATAGGCCTAAAGAAAGAAAGGGGAAATCTAAACTGCCCCAGAGCAGACCCCAAAGCAATAGGCAGCCCCCAACATATAATGACGGTGAAGCAAGATGAAAACACTAACACAGACAGAAAGATAGACTGAGCAAAGACGGGGCCCAAACTACCTAGATAGGAAAGGAGAGGAAGGCTGCTGTCTGCAATCCGTGAAAAACCCTATGAAAATAAGAGCCAACAGACTGACAGTGAAAAAGGCCCTGAAGACGCTAGGCTTCAAAAAAGCTATGTCAGTACTCAGGAATATTCTGAAGACAAAGCAACCGGCAAAAGGAGATTCAGCTCATCCCAGCAGGGAATGGCAGAATCCAGAAAAGCAAGGAAAACAAAAACAAAACATAAATGCAAACAGGCAAAGCAGAAAACTTAGCTTTAGGGAAGCAGGAATCAGACTGGTGTCCTAGAAGTCCACAGAGAAATCACCCGCAGGGCAGAAGGGCGTTGGCAGCCTTATATCCAGTCAGTGACTCCACTCAGCCAGTCATCCTCATTAGACTCAGGTGCCTGATAATCAGGCTCATTACCTTCCTTTACCAGAATAGGGAGTTCACCAGACCTCAGTGACGAAGGGGAAAATGAACTCACAACAGTACCTCCCCCTTGAGGAGGGGTCACCGAACCCTCAACCACGCCACCAGGGCGATCAGGGTGAGCCCGATGAAAGGCACGCACCAATCTTTTGGCATGAATATAAGAGGCAGAGACCCAGGAATTATCCTCCTGACCATAACCCTTCCACTTAACCAAATACTGGAGTCTCCGTCTAGCCAGACGGGAATCCAGTATTTTCTCTACCTCATATTCCATGTTACCTTCAACCAATACAGGGTCTGGAGGTGCCACCCCAGGAACAACTGGTTCAGCAAACCTCTTCAACAAGGACTTATGGAACACATTATGGATTTTAAATGTGACAGGAAGAGCCAAACGAAAAGAGACCGGATTAATAATCTCCAAAATCTTGTAAGGTCCAATAAATCTAGGCTTAAACTTAGGAGAAGCCACCTTCATAGCAATATTTTTTGATGATAACCACACCATATCACCAATCTTAAACTGGGGACCAATGGTCCTATGTCGATTGGAAAACCGCTGGGCCTTTTCCTGGGAGAGAGATAACTTATCCACCACTTGGTCCCAGATCTGGTGCGTTCTCTCCACCACAGTGTCAACACCTGGGCAGGCAGAAGGCTCCACCTGCCCTGAAGAAAATCGAGGATGAAACCCAAAGTTACAAAAAAAAGGTGACATCAAAGTGGCAGAACTAGCTCTATTATTTAAAGCAAATTCGGCCAAGGGCAAAAATGAAACCCAATCATCCTGATCAGCAGAAATAAAACATCTCAAATACGACTCCAAGGTCTGGTTTGTTCTTTCTGTCTGCCCATTGGTCTGAGGGTGAAAAGCAGAGGAGAAGGACAACTGAATTCCCAGCTTGGAACAGAAAGTCCTCCAAAATCTAGACACAAACTGAACTCCTCTGTCAGATACAATGTTCTCAGGAATCCCGTGCAAGCGAACCACCTGTTGCAAAAACAGGGGCACCAACTCAGAGGAAGATGGCAACTTAGGGAGTGGTACAAGATGAACCATCTTAGAGAACCTATCACAAATCACCCAAATAACAGTCATTCTTTGAGAGACCGGCATATCAGAGATGAAATCCATTGAAATATGGGTCCATGGCCTCCTGGGGACCGGCAAAGGCATCAACAACCCACTAGAGCGAGAACAAGATTTAGACCGGGAGCAAGTCCCACAGGACTGCACAAAATTCCTGACATCATGAGACAAGGTGGGCCACCAAAAAGAGCGACTCACCAGATCTCTAGTACCAAAAATACCTGGATGACCAGCCAATGCAGAGCAATGAACTTCAGACATCACTCTCTTCTTCCACTGGTCAGGAACATACAACTTTCCACTGGGACAACGCTCAGGTTTGTCATCCTGGAACTCTTGCAGAGCAAGTCTCAAATCGGGCGAGATGGCAGAAAGAACTACCCCTTCGCCTAAGATGGTAGCAGGCTTGCTCACCACAGGAGAATCAGCAAAGAAACTCCTAGAGAGGGCGTCTGCCTTGACATTCTTAGTTCCAGGAAGAAAAGAGACCACAAAATCAAAACAAGTAAAAAACAAGGCCCACCTAGCCTGTCTAGGGTTCAAGCGTTTAGCCGACTCTAGGTAAATCAAATTCTTGTGGTCAGTGAGGACCACAACTTGATGTTTAGCTCCCTCCAACCAATGTCTCCACTCCTCAAATGCCCATTTCATGGCCAACAGTTCCCGATTCCCCACATCATAGTTACGTTCAGATAGAGAGAACTTTCGGGAAAAGAAAGCACAGGGATTCATTTTAGATGTTACAGGATCCTTTTGGGACAAAACAGCTCCTGCACCAATCTCAGAAGCATCCACCTCTACCTGGAACGGGAGTGAGACATCAGGTTGCCGCAAAACCGGGGCGGAGGTAAATCTTCGCTTCAGCTCCTGAAAGGAAGCAACAGCCTCCGGAGACCAATTCAACACATCAGCACCCTTCTAAGTCAGATCAGTCAATGGCTTGGCAATAATAGAAAATTTTGCTATAAATTTCCGATAAAAATTAGCAAAACCCAAAAACTTCTGGAGGGCCTTCAAAGAAGTGGGCTGAACCCAATCATAAATGGCCTGTACCTTGGCCGGGTCCATTTCAATAGTTGACGGAGACAAAATAAATCCCAAAAATGAAATCCTCTGTACTCCAAAAAGGCATTTCGATCCTTTGACATACAGGGAAATCTCCCTCAAGATCTGGAACACAGTCCGAATATGTTCCACATGAGAATCCCAATCCTTGGAGAAGATCAAAATATCATCCAGATAGATAATCAAAAATTTATCGACAAAGTCTCGGAAAATATCGTTCATGAAGCACTGGAAGACAGTAGGGGCATAAAGGGGAAGAAGAAGCCATATCTCAGGAACAGGGAGGCACAGAAAAAAAAGATAAATATTGCTGAATTCAGGAAAACAGCGGCATTTACATTAGGTTAAGAAAAAAAAGCATTAATGACAAGTGACTTGTTTACTTTAAATCTACATAAATACGGCGTATCTTTACATTTCTTAAAGGGTGTTCAATGGGAATTAGGTGTTCCAAATACCTCATGGTAATGGAGCAATGGTCACATATGCCGGAGATAGCTGCGGACATAAACAATGGAATGGAGCGGTGGTGTGTTTGTAAGCAGGTGCTGAGATGCAGTATGCAGGAATTGCAGAGCAATGCAGTGTAACAATATTATTTAATTTAACAGTAAAGATGAAAGTAATCTCCTCTGTTGTGAATTCACTTTCTGGCCTGCCTCTGGTTGCTAGTGAAGGTAGTGGAGCTGGTTGTATTGACAGAGGAGTCGCGAGTTCTCTTTCCGGGCTCCCTCTGGTGGTTACAGGAGGTAATGGAGCTGATCTAATTGACAGCCCTGCCACCTGATAATGAGGACGACGATTGGACATCTGGTGTCTCTGACTGGATTTAAGACAGCCGACTCCCTCTATCCCTGCTGGTGATTTTTCCTGCCTCCTGAGGTATTAGTTTCCAGTTCAGTCCCTGCATGCTCAAGCTAAGTGTTCTTTGCTATTGTTCACATTTGGTTTGGCTTTGTCTATTCAGTTTTGTGTGGTCAGCCAGCCCCGCCTGGGGCTGTGCTGAATTTCCATCCTTATGTTACTGTTTGTGTCAGTTTGTTTTTGTCCCTTATTAGATTGGCCTCTTTTTGCTCTGCTTTCAGAATATGCCAGAGTGCTGATATAGTGGGAGAAGTCTAGTGACTTCAGAGTTTTTGCTATCAGAAGTGTTGGACAATTTTGCAGGGTTTTTGGCGTGATTGCAGACAGTGTCTTTCCTTTCCTGTCCTTTCTAGTTAGTGTGGGCCCCATCGTTTGCTCAGCCTATTTTCCTACCTGTGTTTGTGTTTTCATCTTGTCTCACCGACAGTATATGTTTGGGGGCTGTCTATTCCTTTGGGGTCTGCTCTAGGGCAGTTTAGATTTCCCCTTTTCTTGCTTTAGGCTTATTTAGTTCTCCGGCTGTGTCGAGGCTTCTAGAATCATCATAGGCACGCTCCACGGTGTTATGATTGAGTCACCGTAGGAGGCAAAACCAGAACTGCTAGCTAAGTCCAGAAAACCAGAGAGGTTGGCAGCTATCGGATTGCAGACCCCTGATCCTATCACAACAACTAACAGTAGCCGTGGGGGGTTCCTACGATGCCCTAGACCCCTCGATCACAGCCGGAGAATTAAATAGGCCTAAAGAAAGAAAGGGGAAATCTAAACTGCCCCAGAGCAGACCCCAAAGCAATAGGCAGCCCCCAACATATAATGACGGTGAAGCAAGATGAAAACACTAACACAGACAGAAAGATAGACTGAGCAAAGACGGGGCCCAAACTACCTAGATAGGAAAGGAGAGGAAGGCTGCTGTCTGCAATCCATGAAAAACCCTATGAAAATAAGAGCCAACAGACTGACAGTGAAAAAGGCCCTGAAGACGCTAGGCTTCAAAAAAGCTATGTCAGTACTCAGGAATATTCTGAAGACAAAGCAACCGGCAAAAGGAGATTCAGCTCATCCCAGCAGGGAATGGCAGAATCCAGAAAAGCAAGGAAAACAAAAACAAAACATAAATGCAAACAGGCAAAGCAGAAAACTTAGCTTTAGGGAAGCAGGAATCAGACTGGTGTCCTAGAAGTCCACAGAGAAATCACCCGCAGGGCAGAAGGGCTTTGGCAGCCTTATATCCAGTCAGTGACTCCACTCAGCCAGTCATCCTCATTAGACTCAGGTGCCTGATAATCAGGCTCATTACCTTCCTTTACCAGAATAGGGAGTTCACCAGACCTCAGTGACGAAGGGGAAAATGAACTCACAACAGTACCTCCCCCTTGAGGAGGGGTCACCGAACCCTCAACCACGCCACCAGGGCGATCAGGGTGAGCCCGATGAAAGGCACGCACCAATCTTTTGGCATGAATATAAGAGGCAGAGAGCCAGGAATTATCCTCCTGACCATAACCCTTCCACTTAACCAAATACTGGAGTCTCCGTCTAGCCAGACGGGAATCCAGTATTTTCTCTACCTCATATTCCATGTTACCTTCAACCAATACAGGGTCTGGAGGTGCCACCCCAGGAACAACTGGTTCAGCAAACCTCTTCAACAAGGACTTATGGAACACATTATGGATTTTAAATGTGACAGGAAGAGCCAAACGAAAAGAGACCGGATTAATAATCTCCAAAATCTTGTAAGGTCCAATAAATCTAGGCTTAAACTTAGGAGAAGCCACCTTCATAGCAATATTTTTTGATGATAACCACACCATATCACCAATCTTAAACTGGGGACCAATGGTCCTATGTCGATTGGAAAACCGCTGGGCCTTTTCCTGGGAGAGAGATAACTTATCCACCACTTGGTCCCAGATCTGGTGCGTTCTCTCCACCACAGTGTCAACACCTGGGCAGGCAGAAGGCTCCACCTGCCCTGAAGAAAATCGAGGATGAAACCCAAAGTTACAAAAAAAAGGTGACATCAAAGTGGCAGAACTAGCTCTATTATTTAAAGCAAATTCGGCCAAGGGCAAAAATGAAACCCAATCATCCTGATCAGCAGAAATAAAACATCTCAAATACGACTCCAAGGTCTGGTTTGTTCTTTCTGTCTGCCCATTGGTCTGAGGGTGAAAAGCAGAGGAGAAGGACAACTGAATTCCCAGCTTGGAACAGAAAGTCCTCCAAAATCTAGACACAAACTGAACTCCTCTGTCAGATACAATGTTCTCAGGAATCCCGTGCAAGCGAACCACCTGTTGCAAAAACAGGGGCACCAACTCAGAGGAAGATGGCAACTTAGGGAGTGGTACAAGATGAACCATCTTAGAGAACCTATCACAAATCACCCAAATAACAGTCATTCTTTGAGAGACCGGCATATCAGAGATGAAATCCATTGAAATATGGGTCCATGGCCTCCTGGGGACCGGCAAAGGCATCAACAACCCACTAGAGCGAGAACAAGATTTAGACCGGGAGCAAGTCCCACAGGACTGCACAAAATTCCTGACATCATGAGACAAGGTGGGCCACCAAAAAGAGCGACTCACCAGATCTCTAGTACCAAAAATACCTGGATGACCAGCCAATGCAGAGCAATGAACTTCAGACATCACTCTCTTCTTCCACTGGTCAGGAACATACAACTTTCCACTGGGACAACGCTCAGGTTTGTCATCCTGGAACTCTTGCAGAGCAAGTCTCAAATCGGGCGAGATGGCAGAAAGAACTACCCCTTCGCCTAAGATGGTAGCAGGCTTGCTCACCACAGGAGAATCAGCAAAGAAACTCCTAGAGAGGGCGTCTGCCTTGACATTCTTAGTTCCAGGAAGAAAAGAGACCACAAAATCAAAACAAGTAAAAAACAAGGCCCACCTAGCCTGTCTAGGGTTCAAGCGTTTAGCCGACTCTAGGTAAATCAAATTCTTGTGGTCAGTGAGGACCACAACTTGATGTTTAGCTCCCTCCAACCAATGTCTCCACTCCTCAAATGCCCATTTCATGGCCAACAGTTCCCGATTCCCCACATCATAGTTACGTTCAGATGGAGAGAACTTTCGGGAAAAGAAAGCACAGGGATTCATTTTAGATGTTACAGGATCCTTTTGGGACAAAACAGCTCCTGCACCAATCTCAGAAGCATCCACCTCTACCTGGAACGGGAGTGAGACATCAGGTTGCCGCAAAACCGGGGCGGAGGTAAATCTTCGCTTCAGCTCCTGAAAGGAAGCAACAGCCTCCGGAGACCAATTCAACACATCAGCACCCTTCTAAGTCAGATCAGTCAATGGCTTGGCAATAATAGAAAATTTTGCTATAAATTTCCGATAAAAATTAGCAAAACCCAAAAACTTCTGGAGGGCCTTCAAAGAAGTGGGCTGAACCCAATCATAAATGGCCTGTACCTTGGCCGGGTCCATTTCAATAGTTGACGGAGACAAAATAAATCCCAAAAATGAAATCCTCTGTACTCCAAAAAGGCATTTCGATCCTTTGACATACAGGGAAATCTCCCTCAAGATCTGGAACACAGTCCGAATATGTTCCACATGAGAATCCCAATCCTTGGAGAAGATCAAAATATCATCCAGATAGATAATCAAAAATTTATCGACAAAGTCTCGGAAAATATCGTTCATGAAGCACTGGAAGACAGTAGGGGCATAAAGGGGAAGAAGAAGCCATATCTCAGGAACAGGGAGGCACAGAAAAAAAAGATAAATATTGCTGAATTCAGGAAAACAGCGGCATTTACATTAGGTTAAGAAAAAAAAGCATTAATGACAAGTGACTTGTTTACTTTAAATCTACATAAATACGGCGTATCTTTACATTTCTTAAAGGGTGTTCAATGGGAATTAGGTGTTCCAAATACCTCATGGTAATGGAGCAATGGTCACATATGCCGGAGATAGCTGCGGACATAAACAATGGAATGGAGCGGTGGTGTGTTTGTAAGCAGGTGCTGAGATGCAGTATGCAGGAATTGCAGAGCAATGCAGTGTAACAATATTATTTAATTTAACAGTAAAGATGAAAGTAATCTCCTCTGTTGTGAATTCACTTTCTGGCCTGCCTCTGGTTGCTAGTGAAGGTAGTGGAGCTGGTTGTATTGACAGAGGAGTCGCGAGTTCTCTTTCCGGGCTCCCTCTGGTGGTTACAGGAGGTAATGGAGCTGATCTAATTGACAGCCCTGCCACCTGATAATGAGGACGACGATTGGACATCTGGTGTCTCTGACTGGATTTAAGACAGCCGACTCCCTCTATCCCTGCTGGTGATTTTTCCTGCCTCCTGAGGTATTAGTTTCCAGTTCAGTCCCTGCATGCTCAAGCTAAGTGTTCTTTGCTATTGTTCACATTTGGTTTGGCTTTGTCTATTCAGTTTTGTGTGGTCAGCCAGCCCCGCCTGGGGCTGTGCTGAATTTCCATCCTTATGTTACTGTTTGTGTCAGTTTGTTTTTGTCCCTTATTAGATTGGCCTCTTTTTGCTCTGCTTTCAGAATATGCCAGAGTGCTGATATAGTGGGAGAAGTCTAGTGACTTCAGAGTTTTTGCTATCAGAAGTGTTGGACAATTTTGCAGGGTTTTTGGCGTGATTGCAGACAGTGTCTTTCCTTTCCTGTCCTTTCTAGTTAGTGTGGGCCCCATCGTTTGCTCAGCCTATTTTCCTACCTGTGTTTGTGTTTTCATCTTGTCTCACCGACAGTATATGTTTGGGGGCTGTCTATTCCTTTGGGGTCTGCTCTGGGGCAGTTTAGATTTCCCCTTTTCTTGCTTTAGGCTTATTTAGTTCTCCGGCTGTGTCGAGGCTTCTAGAATCATCATAGGCACGCTCCACGGTGTTATGATTGAGTCACCATAGGAGGCAAAACCAGAACTGCTAGCTAAGTCCAGAAAACCAGAGAGGTTGGCAGCTATCGGATTGCAGACCCCTGATCCTATCACAACAACTAACAGTAGCTGTGGGGGGTTCCTACGATGCCCTAGACCCCTCGATCACAGCCGGAGAATTAAATAGGCCTAAAGAAAGAAAGGGGAAATCTAAACTGCCCCAGAGCAGACCCCAAAGCAATAGGCAGCCCCCAACATATAATGACGGTGAAGCAAGATGAAAACACTAACACAGACAGAAAGATAGACTGAGCAAAGACGGGGCCCAAACTACCTAGATAGGAAAGGAGAGGAAGGCTGCTGTCTGCAATCCGTGAAAAACCCTATGAAAATAAGAGCCAACAGACTGACAGTGAAAAAGGCCCTGAAGACGCTAGGCTTCAAAAAAGCTATGTCAGTACTCAGGAATATTCTGAAGACAAAGCAACCGGCAAAAGGAGATTCAGCTCATCCCAGCAGGGAATGGCAGAATCCAGAAAAGCAAGGAAAACAAAAACAAAACATAAATGCAAACAGGCAAAGCAGAAAACTTAGCTTTAGGGAAGCAGGAATCAGACTGGTGTCCTAGAAGTCCACAGAGAAATCACCCGCAGGGCAGAAGGGCGTTGGCAGCCTTATATCCAGTCAGTGACTCCACTCAGCCAGTCATCCTCATTAGACTCAGGTGCCTGATAATCAGGCTCATTACCTTCCTTTACCAGAATAGGGAGTTCACCAGACCTCAGTGACGAAGGGGAAAATGAACTCACAACAGTACCTCCCCCTTGAGGAGGGGTCACCGAACCCTCAACCACGCCACCAGGGCGATCAGGGTGAGCCCGATGAAAGGCACGCACCAATCTTTTGGCATGAATATAAGAGGCAGAGACCCAGGAATTATCCTCCTGACCATAACCCTTCCACTTAACCAAATACTGGAGTCTCCGTCTAGCCAGACGGGAATCCAGTATTTTCTCTACCTCATATTCCATGTTACCTTCAACCAATACAGGGTCTGGAGGTGCCACCCCAGGAACAACTGGTTCAGCAAACCTCTTCAACAAGGACTTATGGAACACATTATGGATTTTAAATGTGACAGGAAGAGCCAAACGAAAAGAGACCGGATTAATAATCTCCAAAATCTTGTAAGGTCCAATAAATCTAGGCTTAAACTTAGGAGAAGCCACCTTCATAGCAATATTTTTTGATGATAACCACACCATATCACCAATCTTAAACTGGGGACCAATGGTCCTATGTCGATTGGAAAACCGCTGGGCCTTTTCCTGGGAGAGAGATAACTTATCCACCACTTGGTCCCAGATCTGGTGCATTCTCTCCACCACAGTGTCAACACCTGGGCAGGCAGAAGGCTCCACCTGCCCTGAAGAAAATTGAGGATGAAACCCAAAGTTACAAAAAAAAGGTGACATCAAAGTGGCAAAACTAGCTCTATTATTTAAAGCAAATTCGGCCAAGGGCAAAAATGAAACCCAATCATCCTGATCAGCAGAAATAAAACATCTCAAATACGACTCCAAGGTCTGGTTTGTTCTTTCTGTCTGCCCATTGGTCTGAGGGTGAAAAGCAGAGGAGAAGGACAACTGAATTCCCAGCTTGGAACAGAAAGTCCTCCAAAATCTAGACACAAACTGAACTCCTCTGTCAGATACAATGTTCTCAGGAATCCCGTGCAAGCGAACCACCTGTTGCAAAAACAGGGGCACCAACTCAGAGGAAGATGGCAACTTAGGGAGTGGTACAAGATGAACCATCTTAGAGAACCTATCACAAATCACCCAAATAACAGTCATTCTTGGAGAGACCGGCATATCAGAGATGAAATCCATTGAAATATGGGTCCATGGCCTCCTGGGGACCGGCAAAGGCATCAACAACCCACTAGAGCGAGAACAAGATTTAGACCGGGAGCAAGTCCCACAGGACTGCACAAAATTCCTGACATCATGAGACAAGGTGGGCCACCAAAAAGAGCGACTCACCAGATCTCTAGTACCAAAAATACCTGGATGACCAGCCAATGCAGAGCAATGAACTTCAGACATCACTCTCTTCTTCCACTGGTCAGGAACATACAACTTTCCACTGGGACAACGCTCAGGTTTGTCATCCTGGAACTCTTGCAGAGCAAGTCTCAAATCGGGTGAGATGGCAGAAAGAACTACCCCTTCGCCTAAGATGGTAGCAGGCTTGCTCACCACAGGAGAATCAGCAAAGAAACTCCTAGAGAGGGCGTCTGCCTTGACATTCTTAGTTCCAGGAAGAAAAGAGACCACAAAATCAAAACAAGTAAAAAACAAGGCCCACCTAGCCTGTCTAGGGTTCAAGCGTTTAGCCGACTCTAGGTAAATCAAATTCTTGTGGTCAGTGAGGACCACAACTTGATGTTTAGCTCCCTCCAACCAATGTCTCCACTCCTCAAATGCCCATTTCATGGCCAACAGTTCCCGATTCCCCACATCATAGTTACGTTCAGATGGAGAGAACTTTCGGGAAAAGAAAGCACAGGGATTCATTTTAGATGTTACAGGATCCTTTTGGGACAAAACAGCTCCTGCACCAATCTCAGAAGCATCCACCTCTACCTGGAACGGGAGTGAGACATCAGGTTGCCGCAAAACCGGGGCGGAGGTAAATCTTCGCTTCAGCTCCTGAAAGGAAGCAACAGCCTCCGGAGACCAATTCAACACATCAGCACCCTTCTAAGTCAGATCAGTCAATGGCTTGGCAATAATAGAAAATTTTGCTATAAATTTCCGATAAAAATTAGCAAAACCCAAAAACTTCTGGAGGGCCTTCAAAGAAGTGGGCTGAACCCAATCATAAATGGCCTGTACCTTGGCCGGGTCCATTTCAATAGTTGACGGAGACAAAATAAATCCCAAAAATCAAATCCTCTGTACTCCAAAAAGGCATTTCGATCCTTTGACATACAGGGAAATCTCCCTCAAGATCCGGAACACAGTCCGAATATGTTCCACATGAGAATCCCAATCCTTGGAGAAGATCAAAATATCATCCAGATAGATAATCAAAAATTTATCGACAAAGTCTCGGAAAATATCATTCATGAAGCACTGGAAGACAGTAGGGGCATTAGTGAGCCCAAAAGGCATCACCAGGTACTCAAAATGTCCCTCCGGAGTATTAAACGCCATCTTCCATTCATCCCCCTGCTTAATGCGGATAAGATTATACGCCCCCCTGAGGTCAAGCTTGGTAAACCAGCAAGCACCTCTAACTCTAGAGAATAGATCCGAAATCAGGGGTAACGGATACTGATATTTAATAGTAATTTTATTGAGGGCACGATAATCAATACAAGGCCTTAAAGAACCATCCTTTTTGGCCACAAAAAAAAAAACGGCACCTAAGGGTGAAGAGGATGGTCTAATATGACCCTTCTCCAACGCCTCCTTAATATAGGACTGCATAGCCTCGTGCTCGGGTACAGATAAATTGAAGAGCCGACCCTTGGGAAATTTACACCCCGGGCTTAGTTCAATAGCACAGTCATAACTCCTATGAGGAGGCAAGGACGCAGACTCATTCTCACTAAATACATCATAAAAGTCCGCCAAATAGTCAGGAACATCATGCGACTGAGGAGAGGTGGAAAAAACTGGAGCCTCACTAAAGGCACACCGACAACCCCAACTCACCACAGACACAGACTTCCATTCCAAAACTGGATTATGAATTTGCAACCAGGGAAACCCCAGAACAACGGCATCATGCAGACCATGCAACACCAAAAATCTGCAATTTTCTTGATGGTCTGGGGCGACCCGCATGACCACCTGGTCCAAAACTGAGGTTTATTTTTAGCCAAAGGAGTAGCATCAATCCCCCTCAAAGGGATAGGCGTCTGCAGAGGTGTCATCGGAAATCCACAACGTTTAGCAAAATCCAAGTCCATTAGGTTTAGCGCTGCTCCCGAATCCACAAAAGCCTTGGCGGAAAATGTGGACAGGGAGCAGATCAGAGTAATTGCCAGAAGAAACTTAGGTTGAACACCACCAACAGAAAACGTGTGTGCAAAGCGTTTCTCTCGTTTAGGACAAACAGAAATAATATGCGAGGCATCTCCACAGAAAAAACACAGCTTATTACGCCTTCTGAACTCCTGACGTTGCGCCTTAGACACAACTCTATCACATTGCATAGGTTCAGACGTCTGTTCAACCGGTGGCAACACCTCTCGTGCAATCCTGCGTTCACGTAAACGCCGATCAACCTGAATGGCTAATGACATAGAATCGTCCAGACCAGAGGGAACAGGAAATCCCACCATAGTATCTTTTACGGCTTCTGACAAACCCTTCCGAAAGAGAGCAGCCAAGGCATTATCATTCCAGGTAGTAAGGACCGCCCACTTTTGGAACTTTTGACAGTACAACTCTGCAGAATCTCGACCCTGGTTTAATACCAACAGGGTCTTTTCAGCCTGATCAATAGCATTAGGTTCGTCATACAACAACCCCAAAGCTTGAAAGAATTCGTTCACATTAGTCAGAATAGGATCATCTGGTTTCAAAGAAAACGCCCAATCCTGGGGATCGCCACGCAGCAAAGAGATGACAATTTTAACCTGCTGCGCGGAGCTCCCTGACGAGTTAGGCTTCAAGGCAAAAAATAATTTACAATTATTTTTGAAACTCAAAAATTTAGATCGATCCCCAAAAAATACATCAGGTGTAGGGATCTTTGGTTCAACAGCATGCAAACGAGCAAGGTAGGCGGAAATTCCCAGCACTTCCGCAGCGAGCTGCTCCACACGATCAGACAATTGCTTTATCTCCATTGAGAGAAAAAAAAAAATTCCCCCTACGGCCTCAGAGATATAGAGGAAAGAATATACACACTCTTTTTTTTTTTTTTTTTTTTTAAACACAATTCTTTCCTGCTATTGAGTACCCTAGGATCTGCGGTATGGCGGGTGATTCTGTTATGATTGAGTCACCGTAGGAGGCAAAAACAGAACTGCTAGCTAAGTCCAGAAAACCAGAGAGGTTGGCAGCTATCGGATTGCAGACCCCTGATCCTATCACAACAACTAACAGTAGCCGTGGGGGGTTCCTACGATGCCCTAGACCCCTCGATCACAGCCGGAGAATTAAATAGGCCTAAAGAAAGAAAGGGGAAATCTAAACTGCCCCAGAGCAGACCCCAAAGCAATAGGCAGCCCCCAACATATAATGACGGTGAAGCAAGATGAAAACACTAACACAGACAGAAAGATAGACTGAGCAAAGACGGGGCCCAAACTACCTAGATAGGAAAGGAGAGGAAGGCTGCTGTCTGCAATCCGTGAAAAACCCTATGAAAATAAGAGCCAACAGACTGACAGTGAAAAAGGCCCTGAAGACGCTAGGCTTCAAAAAAGCTATGTCAGTACTCAGGAATATTCTGAAGACAAAGCAACCGGCAAAAGGAGATTCAGCTCATCCCAGCAGGGAATAGCAGAATCCAGAAAAGCAAGGAAAACAAAAACAAAGCATAAATGCAAACAGGCAAAGCAGAAAACTTAGCTTTAGGGAAGCAGGAATCAGACTGGTGTCCTAGAAGTCCACAGAGAAATCACCCGCAGGGCAGAAGGGCGTCGGCAGCCTTATATCCAGTCAGTGACTCCACTCAGCCAGTCATCCTCATTAGACTCAGGTGCCTGATAATCAGGCTCATTACCTTCCTTTACCAGAATAGGGAGTTCACCAGACCTCAGTGACGAAGGGGAAAATGAACTCACAACACCACGGCTACTGCTAGTTGTGTGGATAGGATCAGGGGTCTGCAATCCGCTTAGTTACCAACCTCTCTGGTTTTCTGTAGCTTAGCTTGGTCTTGTTTTCCTCCTCGGTGACCCAATCATAACACTCCTCACAGGGAGTTAATAAACAGTAAACCAGGATTAAAGGAATAGTAGGAATTGTTGCGACAGTCTGAGGTTTAAACAACACTTATCGTGACTCCCGCTGGTTCTTCGTGATATACAGTCCGATGGGGGTTGTAGTGCCAGTGTCCTCGGATGGGGTCCTCTGGCAACGGTCCAACTTCTGGCGGCAGCATGTGGTCTCCGTTTTTACCCGCTGAGCTCCTAGTTCATAAGCCTGAGCAAACAAATTTAGGGAAGCTGCAGGAGTCCCTGTAACAAGCGTGGGCTGATTCGCACTGGTTGGCAGAGGGAACCGCACCTCGATGTCCTGTAGCCGGCCGACACTTCTCCATACTAGCGCTGCCCAACTTTTATTTGGGTGCACTGCGCTCTCCTCGGTGACAATCCCGCTGGAGCTTGCAGGTAAGCCTGGTCGCGGCACATCTCAGCTTCACTGCGCTTGATGCGGAGCGCGCTGCTCAGCCTGATGCACTCTCCCTGACGTCGGGAAACTCTCCTCCACTTTGCATGTTTTCAGCTCTCCTTCCGGTGTAAACATGTGCCCTCTTCCTAGGTCATGGGACCTGTCTTGTCCCCTATTCCTTCCTCTGGGCAACATGGGATGCAGCCTCGACAGTTCCGGACCCATCTCAATGCAGGAACCCGCAGCCCGGTCTTCCTCACATGTATGTGGTTGGACAACCGGAGCGCCCCGCAGTGCCGTGTTACTCAGTACTGAGCTGGTCAGGTTCTTTAAAGGGGATGTGATGTGTGGTAGTGACCCGGTCCGTGGCCCTGGGTGTCCAGTAAAGATGGATGCTTTATGGGGGGGAGATGATAGGAAAATGGTAGGAAAAGGGGAATCGTGACGCCACCCGTGGTATTCGGCAATAATAGCCAACACTGCAATACAGATCCTCTGGAACGGTGGTCTGGCACCAGAGATGGTGTAGCTCTCCACGGGCAGAGCTGTGTCCCAGGGCAGCTAGGATGATACTTGTGAGTTGGTGACTATGATGTTATGTGCGGTGTCAAGCAGGTGGGACGCGAAAGACACAAATGACACAGTGAGGTGCAATTTCACGGTTTTTACTCACGCTTAACCTGTGCTTAGGTGTCCCGCTTAGCACTGTGTCCTCCGGGTAAGGGGCCCAGCCAACTCTCAGGTAGTTTCGGAAACACGTCTCCAAGATTCCCTTTTTGTGTTCCCCTTTTCTGGTTGTCTCCCTGTGCTGGTCTTTCCTTCCTTCTCACCTAGCACCTTCACAGCAGTGTCCCCAAGCAAGCAGCCTTGGACCTCACCAGATGACGTGGGTCAGGCCCCGTGATCCTTTATCTGGCTGCCTTTTCAAGGAGTTGATGTGGATGCGGCTGAGGCACCCACAGTTCCCTTAGCCTCCGGCTTGCCAGCTGATTCTGGTGTTTTCTCTACTGGGCTCAGGGGCCGGTACCCCCACTGCGACCTGGTCCTTCCAAACTGGAGCGGGTCCCACGGGTGGCTGCCACACTTCCCGTGCCCCAAGAACCCCTATTGTCCTCCTCGAAACTCCCTTCAGCTTTTCTTCCTCCACTCTGGCTCTGACTCCTCCTACTCCCGTCTTGCTCCTTCCCTGTCCTGTCACCAACTGACACTTTCTGGAATTTTCTCTCTATCTCTCCACTAACTCCTCCCACTCAGTTTCTGATTTGCTATGCTCCTGCTCACACCATCTCCTTAAACTCTTCCCCTTCTCTACCTTTCCTCACTCACCTAATGACTCCGCCCACCTCCCAACACCCTTTCCTGGCCAGCCTTGGTGTGTGTTGGGTGCAGGTGTTGGAGTCCAGGTGGTGCTCCTTCCTTACCTGAGGGTAAAGGCCACTCCTGGAGACACGAAAATTTCATGTCCACGCAGGCATGCACCGTTACATTGTGTCCTGCAATTGGCGTTTGTGTCACTTGGGACTTGGTGTTGCTTTTAGCCTCCGGTGCAATTGACCCTGGCCTTAGTTTCCCACCAGCGTCGGTTGAGCCAGGGACAGTGAGTCTACATTTTCTGACATTTAGGGCCTACCAGCCCCTTCGTCCCCAGTGATACTGCTCCCAGCTTAGGACCTCTATTTGGGGCTCCTCCAAGTGGGCCTCCCCGGTGAACCTGATTAAGTTGTCCCCTGGGTTTTTCCATCTAAAGGCCAGCTTCTGTGCCTGCACAGCTGGGGGGGAACTCACAGGTTGCAGCGTGCAACTCGGCTGCTTCTCTACTACTGCTTCCCGATTCCAGGCAACATTATAGTGGGCCCAACCAGGTCTAGGTGCGGCGTGGACAGGAAGAGGCCCTACCAGTGTGTCATCATCCAGGGCCAGGTCAGCGATAGCCTCTGGAATGGGGTTGATCTCAGCCCCGATAGCTTCCGGGACCGGGTTAGTCTCTGCCGCCGAGAATGACTGGCCCAGGAGCTGGTAACTCAGCTCCTCCACATGGTCCCTCCAGTGTTCCTGATCTGGACTCTCACTACCTTCCGGGCACTTCGCCGCCATGTTTTCAGTTCTGACTGCCGCTTTTCCGGTTTCCTGCCCGCCCGTCTCCGCTGGCTTCTGAGGGTGGGACTTCCTTCATCTCTTTTGCTTAACGCAGTGGTGCTGGAGGTGGACCGTCCCGCTTGACGGACACCTCGCTCCACTCGATAACATAGGCAGTGGGCGGGCATGCTTTCTCTGCTCTCTCAGGCCCCGCCCACCCCTGCTCTCTCTCCTTTCTCTCAACTAGCACGCGCAACCTTTGGTGCAGTACTTTAACGCTTACTACCTGTGATGCAGTTATTTAACGCTCACTACCTGTGTCGCAGTTACTACAATGGCGCAGTTATGGTGATCATTTAACATCCCACAAAATCACTATCACGCAATACATCAATACAATTAGTCTTTCAGCAATACCATAAAATCTTTTTTATACAACTTAGTAAATTTCTGACACTCTATGCATTAAAGCTTCTGGCACTCAGTATGTTACAGTCTCTGGCATAAGGTATGTTACAGTCTCTGGCACACAGTACCCAGCTCTGCCAGGCTCTAGGCATGCAGCTTTGCTAGACTCCAAGTACCCAGCTTTGCCGGGCTCGATGATCCTGTTCGTGACGCCAAGTTTGGAGTGCCCCACAGGGCCTTAGGTTACTCAGTACCGGGCCAGTCAGGTTCTTTAAAGGGGATGTCACGGTGGCAGTGACCCGGTCCATGCCCCTGGGCGTCCAGTAAAAAAATAGAGGAAAATTATGTGGTGTTTGGTCATGACGCCACCCGTGGTGTTCGGCAATGGGCGGCCAACGCTACGATTTTGGTCCACTGGGGCTGTTGGTGACGCAGCAAAGATGGTACAGCTCCCCACGGGTAGAGCGGGGCCCCAGGGCAAAAATATTTGAATGTTCAGATGGTGGTGAACGTTGAGGTGCAGAGGAAAAGTGAAGGACACAGAGAGGTGCGGTTTTCATTACCTTTTACTTGAACGAAAATGCAATCTGGGGTACCACATACAGATGATGGATTGAGTCCGGCTCGCCTGGAGGCATTCAGGGGACTCTCCCTGCCAGGTGGGGTTGGGGACCTTCCTTCTGCGCTCTGTTTTCGGGTCCCTGCTGCTTGTAGATAAGCTGCGGCCCTCTCCTGCGTGATGATTGCTTACCTGTATGGCTGACAGCGTGAGCCTATATCACGGGCACAGTCTTGTTCACTGTCAGTCTCGGGCTCTTGGTCTGCTGCCGTACCTTCAGGTGTTCAGTGTGGCCAAGGAACTTGCAGTCCCCTGCACTCCAGATTCGGCTGTCAGAAACTCTTCCCCTTCTCTACCTTTCCTCACACACCTAACGACTCCACCCACCTCCCAACACCCTTTCCTGGCCAGCCTGGTGTGTGTTGGGTGCAGGTGTTGGATTCCCAGGTGGTGCTCCTGGGTCGCCCTCACACCCCGGGCTGTGGGGTACTCGGTACCGGGCCGGTGTCAGGGGGAAAGTATCACGGAAGCAGTGACCCAGTCCGTGGCCCTGGGTGCCCATTGTCAATGGTGGTCTGTGGTTAATGGAATTGAATAGTTCATGACACCACCTGTGGTGTTTGGCAAGCAAGAAGTTAAGCCAACGCTGCGTGCAGATCCTCTGGGGCTGATGGTGTGTTGCAGCATAGATGGTATAGCTCCCCACAGGTGAAGCTGTAGCCCCAGGGCAGTGTGTAGGCGCAGGTAGTGTAAAGGATGATACCCAGATGTAGCGGTGCTGACGCTGTTGGCGCACAATGACTGGAAGACACCAGGCTTGCAGTTTCAACGCTTTACTCACAGTTCTTGGTAACCACTGGTGCCCGCTTCCATGCCGTGTCCTCCGGGGCAGAGACTCAATCAACCTCCCGGGCAAGTTAGGCTTCTCCTCTCCAACACTCCGCCAACATGTACCTTTCCTGAACAACTTCTCTATTGCGCCTTTTAGTGTGAAGAGCTCCAGTACCGTGGTTACTCTGAAGTTCCTCCTGTAAGATGTTCCTAACAACTCTACTTGTATGACAGACAGCTGTAGCCTGATCAGGGACCTCCTGGATCCCGTCTCTCTATCCGTGTTGCTGTTGTGTCCCAAGTCTTAGATGGGAGTAGTGCATTTACAGCCAACTACTCCACCGGTGTCTGCTGCAGAACCATAAGTGTCCATACAACCTCGGGGACCGGGCCCCGACCTTGCGGTGAGAACCTATAGGCAGGGTTCCTCTTCCAACCCACAACTCCTCTCTGTTCTCCTACTCCTTCGTTCCGCGCTGTTCCTTCTCTCTCTTATGGAAGCTTAGGTTGCAGTTCTACGTCTTTCTCCTTCTGTTCTCTTTCCCGTGCCAGCTGGCTCAGAATACTGAGGCAGCTGCAGCACTCCTTCCTCCATTCCTCTTCCAGAGATCCGTCCTCAGACTCTCCTGACTGACCTCCAGACTGATCTGTAATTCTAAACTTTCCCACTCTTTTATATCTAACTCCACCCACCTCCCAGCACATCTCGTGTAACGAAGCAAGGAATCACCAGAGGTGCTCTGCTACCCTCTAAGAATGAGCCACAATGTGATCAGTGCTGAACTATCCTGTGTGTGGGATGCAGGTGTTGGAGTGAGGAAAGCAGTTCCCAACTTACCTAGGCGGTGGGGCACTACACCTTAGGAGAAGGTGCAGTACCTCTGTGGCGACTGAGCCTCAGGGGCGCCACACTCCCTCCTTACCTGAGGGTGGGATACCACACCTCTGGATGAGGTACAGTATCTCTGTGGCGACTGGACCCTCAGGGGTGCCACACAACCACTGATCAGAAACATACTTTGAATGTTGGGAATAACCCTTTAATTTATTTTTTTTAAAGATGATGAGCTATATCATGGCAAATATAATCCAATCACTACCAGAGCTTCATTCAAAATTCTGCTGCTTTCTTGACACCAGAGTGCAATGCTCTTCATGACAGTGTCTGTTAGAACTCTGTTGTTAGTTTATAGTACTTGCCAACTGGCTTTGATATCTTGACACTCGGGGGAATGGGGAAAAACTTTTTTAGAAACCTTTATGTGCTCAGTCTGCCCATTCGTGATAGGGTCAGGGCAATAAGATATAGGAGAGTAGAACCAGTGCTCTGGGGGGCAGTTTGAGGGGGTACAGAGAAACCAGGAATGCCTTAGCTGTAGTGCCAGAACCCAAGGCCTTGTATAAAGACACCAAACTGTAAATGGCCCACACTGGTTGGGGTCCTGTTACATATTTTGCAATGAGGCTCAGGAGATTCAAGTTATGCCTTCTAGTGATGAGCGAACGTGCTCGGATAAGGTGGTATCTGAGAATGCCATGGGTGCTAACAGAGTGTCTTCGGCGTGCTCTAAAAATATGTTCGAGTCCTCGCACCTGCATGCCTTGTAGATGTTCGACAGTCACGACACATGCAGGAATTGTCTAATAAACAGACAATACCCGCATATGTTGCAGCAGTCAAAGAGCCACAAGACAAGAGTCACAGGTACTCGCCATATTTTTCGAGCACGCTGAAGACACTCAACACACAAACATGCTCAGGTAACACCTTATCTGAACATGTTCACTCATCACTAAGGGTAATTTTTGGTGAAGAATCAACAACAAGTGGGACACAATTGTGAAGTTGAACAAAATTTATTGGTTATTTTAAATTTTTGTGGAAATTCAACAATTGAAAAGTGGGGCGTGCAATATTATTTGGCCCCTTTAACTTAATACTTTGTTGCGCCACCTTTTGCTGTGATTACAGCTGCAAGTCGCTTGGGGTATGTCTCAGTTTTGTACATCGAGAGAGTGAAATTCTTGCCCATTCTTCCTTGGCAAACAGCTCGAGCTCAGTGAGGTTGGATGGAGATCATTTGTGAACAGCAGTTTTCAGCTCTTTCCACAGATTCTCGATTGGATTCAGGTCTGGACTTTGACTTGACATTCTAACACCTGGATACATTTATTTGTGAACCATTACATTGTAGATTTTGCTTTATGTTTTGGATCATTGTCTTGTTGGAAGACAAATCTCCATCCCATGCGATCTCCTGAAAAAAAAAAACCAAAGACTCCCTGTTTTGTCGTAGTCCATTTAATAACAAGTGTCCCATGACGTTCTCCCCTATAGAACAGTGACATCGGGTGATGTCACTGCTCTACAGGGCCTCCCACGATGCACTGACATGAGACAATGGCTCCTGCAGTGCATCACTGAGGTTACCTGAGTTCAGGCTCTCACTTTACAGTAATGCTGCATGAGAATTAGGGTTAGGGTTACAGGACCTCTTTCCCGGCGGCGTAGGGATACATTGCGGAGGATTACCTCTGCCTGTCAGTTCATCGCGGGTGTCCCTGTAGAGCACTGACATCACCCGATGTCAGTGTTCTACACGAGAGATCGTCATGGACACTCGTTATTAACTGGACTACAGCGGAAAGGTAAGTATAGGTTGGTTTATTATTTTTATTTTTATTAGGAGATTGAGGGCTTTGGGGACTAGGTGATTGGTAAGTATGTACTCTATGTTATATGTACTGTCTGTAATGTATGTGTATATGTACTGTATGTTCTGTATGGTTTTTTTTTTACACTTGACTTGTATTGTCTGATGGGACTACTTTCCCATCACCGCAAATGCAGTAGTCCCATCAGACAATGGCTGCTTACACAGCAGACATGCACATACACAGGGACACGCAGACACACACGAACACGCAGACCCCCACAAGCACATACACGCAGACCCCGCACACAGACACGCACACAGTGTCCGCCCACACACTTCCCTCCTCCTGATCTGCAGCGTTTCTAGCACCCACATCCGCAGATGTGCCTGAGTCAATGGAAGTCAATGGGTGCAGAAACGCTGCAGGTCCGCAAAAAGAATTGACATGCTGCGGAAAAAACCCTCTGCGTTTCTGTGTGGATTTTTCCACAGCATGTGCACAACAAATCTCATTTCCCATAGGTTTACATTGGCTGTGCACTACTCTGCGGATTTGATACAAAACCATGCGGCCAAAAATGCTGCGGATCCGCATCTAAATCTGCACTGTGTGCACATAGCCTTATGCCTTTGTGTCGATCCCTCTCAAAGACAGTTGTGATGCTGGGAGTTTTAGTTCCACAATAGCTGTTAATGGGCTGCCTACGTGACTGCACTGACATCATTGTGAAGCTGCTTATTCTCTCTGTTGGTCACATGGTCCCATGTATTAAATCCATGCACAGATGGCTACCTTGTGGCTATTCTCTGAACTGGCAGCTGCTGGGGGTAAAAATAAAATTGGTTTGATATGACATGTCAGAATACTTCCTCTTTTCGCTCTGACACTCGCACTGGTCTGATGGTCACCTGTACAACCAGCCAACCTCAAATCCGGAGAACAAAAAGTCCACTGCAGTGTGAATACAAGGCACGTGTCTGATAAATCTGCAACAATCAGCAATAGTACGAATGCCCCCCTTCATTATACCCCAAAATGACTACAGACCTAGGATCAGACTCCTTAAACAAACAGAGACCCAAGGCTTTCTAAATACAGACTCTGACTAGGTACCAAAAATAAATACAGATGCTAGACTCGTTCCCCCATACTAATACCTGGCAAGACCCTCTCACTCAGAAATCTGTTAAGTAGAGATCAGCTCTAGAGTATAATATAGGATATAACTTAGGATCAGTAATGTAATGTATGTACACAGTAACTGCACCAGCAGAATAATGAGTGCAGCTCTTGAGCATCACAAAGGAAGGGGCGGAGCTTGCCATGTGCTCTGAGTGTGTGCTGCTTGGAGAGAGCTCCTGGGAAGGGAGGTAAAGTTTTCCATCCAGGACTTTTTGTCTGACCCCTTCCCAGGAAAGAAAGCTCATTTTGGGACTGGCCTCTGGGGCTGGGCCCCCCAGCTCCCAGCTCCCACCTCCCGGTCCAAGCCGGCAGGGGGTGGGAGGACTCCCAATCCGGCTAGGTGTCACGTGTACCTGTCCTGTGTGACACGACCCGCAGGTCGGTAACTGAAACAACACGACTGTCACCTAACCTGTCCTGTGTGACATGACCCGCAGGTCAGTAACTGAAACAACAAGACAAAAAGTGGAACACCGGGGAAACAGTTACAACGGTGAGTCCTGCAATAGGGAATGGGGACATGGAGACCTCCTGCACTCCCCTGAGACAGTGCCCCTGAACACTCCTAACGTTCCCTATACAGGCTCTTCACCTGTCTGGATCCCTTACTAGCCCTGCACCTATCCCTTACTAGGGAACTGGATAGTGTGGACACTGGTCCCACCGCTGCACTAATATACACGAAGGAAAAATACACTAAAAGGGGTGAAAACATCAAAAGACTTATCTTTCTCTGCTGAAGTCACCAGGCAGCAGAGTTCATCACCAGATTAGCTTTCATCAGTGGCTCAACACCTAAGAGCCAGCTGCTACCTTCGCCATCTTCAGCAGTGGCTCGACACCTGAGAGCTAGCTGCTACCTTCACCATCTTTCTCTGCTGCAAACACCGGGCAGCAGAGTTCAGCACCAGATCAGCTTACAGCAGTGACTAAAAACCTCAGAGCCAGCTGCTAACTTCACCGCGGTTGGAATCCACCAAGGACCTGCTATTACCAACCCCAGCTGATACACCATGTGACCTTACATAGCAAAGAAGGAGTGGTCACATCAGCAGAGAAAACAACAGATATGTAATAACACCTGTGGCCACCGGGGGCAAAAAACCCATATTAAGTCCCCAAAGGCCTGAAAGGGAAAAAAAAAGGTTTAAATGAGGGAATTCAGAATCTGACACAGATCCAAGGATTGGACTGTGACACTAGAGTCACAGGATCTGGCCCAGGATCAGGCAAGGGATCCAGCATGAAGACCCGAAGGACCCCTGAGGCCATGGCTGCGGCGGCTCCTTCCCCCCAGAGGTAGGCCGAGTATGAGCAGGGGTGCTGCAGCGGTGCCACTTAATTGGGGCACCAAGGTGGCAAAAGAATCTGCCGTGGGCTATGGCTCCCGCATCCATGCGCACCTCAAGGAAGCTATGATCTCTCTGGGGGGAGTTGAGGGTAGCTAAGGAGAGGTCGGACATGGCCTCCGGCAATAAGAAGGCCGAGCTATCCGCCGCGGTCAGGAAGATAAAAAAATCCATTCAAGACCTGGAAAGCCAGAGGTGTGAGATCTTGGCCAGCAGCGGTCCCTTCCGTGAAAAGCTGGAGAACGATGACCGGTTCAGAGCCATGACCAGTGGGGCTCCGGAGGGGCCAGGTGGTGGAGGAAGATGAGGAAGAAGAATGCAAGGAGGAGGTCGTGCCCTGCCCACCGCCTGGTGGCCTGATAAGAGATCTCCAGGTGTCGCATAGTGGGATAGCCCCCAAGCAAGTGGCTCATCCGTCAGATTCTGGCCCTTCAGAGGGCAGCGGGAGTGAGGGGGAGGATAAGGATGGTGGTAGTAGCAGTGAGGGGGGCTGCCTCGTCATGCAGCAGATCCGGCAGATCGAGTCCCCGATCCGTTTTAACCAGCTGAGGTTTGGGGATGAGATCTTTGAAGACGAGGCAACCAGGAGAGGGACGAAGGGAAAGGCTAAGAAGAAGGTAAAGAAGAAAACATCTCTTGTGCAAAAATTTGTGTATGTCCCCCTCTCTGGGGCCCCCCGGTCCCACTGTGTGGCACCCGCTACCGACCCCGGCTCGGGCTCTGTTGTGGGTCCGCAGCAAGGGAGCGGGGAGATTACAGGTCATGACACGCAGGGCGCTGCCTCTGTGGTAACGGAGGGGGTAGTAGTGTGTCTGATATGGAGCATGGTGTGGAGGGTGTCTCAGTGGGCAAGAGAGTGACAGCCGGGACCGCATCTCCGGCGGTGAGCGCTGGGGTGTCTGGGTCCCCCACTTATGAATCCGTTAAAGCTGGATCGCTTCTGGGGACTCTGGAGGAGGGGTCTGCGGAGAGGTCAGGGCCGGGGGCCCCCGCCGCCAGTGGATGTTGAGGCGGAGTGACCTAGCCGGGGGCCGACCGCTGGAATTGCTGTGGCCAGGCTGTTTGTGGCCCAGGGTGTGATGGTGGGGGGCCCTGTGCCCCGGGAGACTGGTACCGCTGGGGGACCCCTTGGGGTGCACCCGGCTTCAGGTAAGCTCCGGGGGTCCCGGTGGGGCCGGTCTCAGTGGGCATGGCCTCCTCGGCACCCGCTGCCCATGAGGGTGCAGCTTTGGGTGGCTGTGCTGTGCAGCTGAAGGCTGGGGGCGTGGCCTCCCCACCAAAGGAAAAAAAATGTTCTCGGTCAGCAATGGAGCAGAGACTGCAGCTACAGCAGACAGCAGCAAGGGTGCTTGCCTAGCAGGGTCCCCTGAGTCTGGGAGCTTACCTGAGGTAGGGGCGCTGGCAACTACGCAGGACAGAGCTGGAGGTGGAACTGCTCCTGGCTTCCTCACTGCCAGTGATGGAGAAAGTTCTGTGCATGCTGTGGGTGCAGTGCTGCTAAAACCCTATGGCAGCATGACTGGGACAGCAGCACTGTGTGTGCAGAACCCCCCAGCAGGGAAGATGCCACCAGTAGGTGGCGGTGGCAGTGCAGAAATGGCAAAACCTGGAAATACCCAAAAAGTGAGGCAAAATTCTATTCAGTGTGCATGTGAGTGAGAGTGGGGTGACTAATGAAGTGGATGAGGAGGGTGTGGGTATGGAAGTGTCTGTGGTTGAGGATGCGAGTGGCAGTGTGTCTAAGGTGGCAAGTGTGAATGGGGTGTCTGATGGTAGTGAGAGGAGGGGGCCGGTCCATCTGCCCCCCCGGCCACCGGTCCTCGGAGTTATTCGAGGGTGGTGGCTGGAGCCTCAGGGTCTAGTCAGGGGGTTTCCTCGCCTCTGGACTCCGGGGATAGCGTCTTGCGGCGCCGTTTCCTGGAGGCCCTCAAAAAGGGAGAATGGACAATCGAAGTAGAGGGTAGAGAGGTGGACTTGGCCTTTTGGCTGGATAGATACGGCCTGGCTGCCTTCCAAGATAAAAGGAGGGGGAAACGGTTTGGTCCCTCCCAACAGCCGGGCAGGGGGTGGCCAGGCGGAATGTGGTCCGTCTTCGGTGGAGGGGCAGTGAAGCGTGCCCGCCAAGAGCGAGGGTTGTGGAGCTTCTTCTGAAGATGGACTTCAGGGCGACCGTCATCTTTGCCCTGATTCATCCGTTTGGTACCTCCTTCTTCGATGTCAGTTCTGTTCGGCCAGAGGTCTTAGAGCTTTTCTGGTCTAATTTTGAACTGGCAAAGTGGGAGCCCGGCTGGCAAGACTTTGCCGTACAGGCGGTGTCTCGCCAAAAGAGGGTGACTGTTCTGATAAGTAATGAGTCGCTCTTTGGGATCGACATCATGACGTGGCTTTCCCATTATGGGGAAGTCACGGACGTCTCTGAGAAAAATAGGGACGAGTTTGGCATTTGGTCAGGGGCTGGACCTTCATGGTAAAGTTGAAGGTTTCAGGAGGTACGGTCACTCACATCCCCTCCTCAGCATTTCTGGGGAGGGACAGAATCCAGATCTTCTACCAGGGGCAACCGAAGGTCTGCTACAGGTGCGGGGATCCCCGCCACTTCAGCGAAGGCTGCAAGGTGCAGAAGTGTGCCTAGTGTGGCGGGGTAGGCCATCTTGCCTCTGCCTGTGGTGACATTAGGTGTCACCTGTGTGGTGACCTAGATCACCCGTATAGCCGCTTCCCCCGTTCCTTTTCCAGCACCATCTCTGGCCCGGCAGGGGGGTGCCAAGGGGGGGTCCCCGGTGGTGCAACTTCTGCTGGGGCTGAAGGTGGAGGTGTGAGGTGAACTGAGGGGTCAGTGAGGAAAAGCAAGGCTAGTACATCTGCCCACCAATGGCAACAGGTGAGGCGCCGTAAGGACAGGGGGCAGGATAAGCCTCAGACAACTGGCGTGATGAATGCCCCCACCCTGGAGGCAGCAGCCGAAGCCTCTGAGACCCTGGGGGAGAAGGCAGTGAGCGAGGAGATGCGGAGGATGGAGAGGGAGGAGTTGGCTGCTTCTGATAACTCTTCCCAGTATGAAAGTCTGGATGAAGAGGTGGTGGAGCAGCCTAAAAAACGGGTGACAATTGTACCGGTAAGAGTCGGAAGAAGAAGGCCCCCCCTGACCGCTAGAGTGCCTACGGAAGGGCTCACTGGCTCCCATCTGATCTCCCACTCCAATCGGTTCAAAGCCCTCGATGACTCTGCTGTGTCAGAGGTCAGGGGTGAGGGACCGGATGCAACATCTGGGGTGCCTTCAGGTAGTTGCGAGGTCCATCCTCAGGGGGATTCACACTCCTCTGGAGGGGGAACTACCTTGGAGTCCAGGGGCGAGGAAACTAGTTCTGGGAAGGTGTCCAGTGCTGTAAAGGAGGATATGGACACCTCGGTGTCTTTAAAGAGGAGGGGTGAGTCGGGATCCTCCTCAGAGGGGGAGAGGAAATCGGGGGGGAGCGGTTAAAAAACAGGCCATCTAACTCAATCACCCATGATGGCGGAACCTACCCTGTTGACTCTGGCGTCGATTAATGTCGCCAGCATAAAGTCGGATACGGCTAGATTTACGGCCTTTGATATTTTCACCTGGGTTGAGGCTGATAGTTTATTTTTGCAGTAGACCAGACTAGCGGACCTGGGGTCCATCCACAAAGCAAAGAAGCAGTGGAGGAGTGGGCCCTCATACTGGTCTCTTGCGGCCGAGCCGTATAGCGGGGTAGCGGTCCTTTTTAAGACTGCGGAGGTGGAATGCAGACGGGTGATCGAGGTAGAAATGGGGAGATGTTTGGTCCTTGACATCTTCATGAGGGGACAGGCGCTTCGGCTCATCAATATCTATGGCCCACAATCTAAGTGGGACCGTAAATGTCTCTTCCTGAGGATCAAGCCCCATCTTTTTACGAGCCGGCAGGTGGTCTTCGGTGGGGATTTTAATACTATAACCAGACTCCGTGATAGGGGAGGCCCCGGAGACTGGCTGGCTTATGATAGCGTAGCCTTGAACAGCATAGTAAGTGAATCTCGCCTGGTGGATGTCCACATCCGGCACACGCCAGGTCACGAGGGTTTCATCTTTTATAGGGGAAGTAGTAGGTCTAGGATAGATAGGTTTTTTAAAGGATGATGCCGTCTCTTCTGCAGTGTCCGCTGTTGAGGTGGCGTTGTCCGATCACTGTTTAACACTAGGACTACTGGACTCGTGACCCCGCCTAGAACTACTGAAAGGAGTCATTTTGACTCCTTGCTTGTTTTCGTTTATTTTTAGAGTTTCATTTGTGGTTATTTATTAATAATTATATTTTTTGTAATGTATTATTATTGTGAGATCCAACAGTAATGCTTTTGATTGTTTTTTTTCTGCTTTTCTTATTTTTCTACAGAAAATAACAATAATTATAATAGACGTTTTTTAAACATTTTTTTTTATTCAAGTGCACACATATAAACAACAACTGAAGAACAAAAAGCAGAGAAAATGTAGGTGGAGGAGCATAAAAATGAAAATATGGCACAGAATTCACCTTCTAAACATTTGGTGTTTCGCATTTTAGGCATTGCCTTTGATTTATGGCAGTACATTGCCCACACAAAGACTTACCACAAGTCTTACAATTGCCGACAGATCTATTTTTCTTGCACTTTTCTTTGATCTGGCAAAATTTTGTTTGAACCATCACTTCTGAGCATGTAGAAACTTGGGACGTGGAACCCTTTTCCCTATCTGTGACATAAGGACCACTCAACTCTCTCACAAGCGTTTGCAAAAATGCCTTGCGTGACATTTTTTGGTGGGTAATCTCCTTGAATATTATCCATGCATTTATACCCGCAAAGTCTAAGGCATTTTCAAATGCATGAACAGGCCATCTCCTTGTGCATGTTCGTGTGGTATATTTTCGTGCCATCTGATCCACTACATCTACTCCATATTTTGTTTCATTGTAAAACTTTACCGTTTCTGGAGTTTTTTTAGCGGAATCAGACGCAACAACAACATCTGGATGGACGGAACTCAAAATGACAACATTTTTGTTGGGCTTTCCTTGATATACTGTAAGTGTAAAATTGTCTTCATTTCTAAACACTTTAGTGTTGTACAATTCCTCTTTCATGGATTTTATTTCTTTAGGCACTTCTCGCCTTATCTTGTTCAGTGTTCCCACGATGGTTGTTCCTTTGCTTTTTAGCTGTTTTGCTAATTTTACTGAAGTAAAATAATTATCGGTTGTAACATTGCGACCTTTTTTCAAAAACGGGTCCAATAGCTTCATTACCACATGGTCAGCTAAACGGTCCTCAGCACGGCGTGTGTCATCTTTTGCCTAGATAAGGGAAGCTATTTGCCAGATATTTGCTCTCCTTATCAACAGCTAGCCAATATTTGTGGCCATATTTATCTGGTTTGGAAGGCATGTACTGCGTGAATGGACACCTAGTTTTGCTTGGGAAAAGTTGCTCATCCACCGTTATGTATGGGCCAGGTTTGTAACACGCAATACAATTTTCAATAAACCTGTCCCACACAGTAGAAAATAGAGCAAACTTGTCCGTTTGCAGTCTCTCCGATCGAGTAGATTTCTCATCAAATCTGATAAGATAAGAGCCTAGAGTAAACAAGCTATTTTGTTCAGTATTACACAGTAATACAAGCAGGTAAAACACAAGGAAAATGTGAAAAGTTGACATGTAAATTGAACTACATCTATATGAACATCAGGGTAAATAAGACAGAGTGAAAAAATTATGCACAAAACTTTATAGCAACATGTAGTGACAAAAGGACCTCAAAATATAGTAGGGAGTCAAAATGACTCCCTTCAGTAGTTCTTGGTAAATTTTGAAAAAAACGCGCAAATTTTTCACCAAAATTATTTATTCTCACAAAATCTTTTTTCACATCATATTTGAGGAAAAGTCACTGAGTTTCAAGCCGGAATTCTGAAAAATGTAGTCACAGAAGAGAAATAAAAAACGAAAGGAGTCAAAATGACTCCATCAGTAGTTCTAGTTTTTGTTTACTTTGAATGTTACAGAGACTGCCCGCATGGGGAGAGGCCTATGGAAGCTGAATTCGTCCCTTCAGGAAGAAGCGGAAGTAAGACAGTCCTTTGAGGAATTTCTTCAGAGCCAGGTACCTCTCTTGGGTCTTTGTAGCAGTAAGTCTGAGTGGTGGGAGATCTTCAAAAGAAGGGTCGCGAGGTTGTTCCGTCAGCTCTCGAGCCTCAGGGGCCTGAACAGGTACCGCCTGTATCGGCAGCTGGGGAGGAAACTCGAACAGCTCTTCACGACTGGAGGGGACCGAGAGGAAATTTCTCTGAGCCCACTGTTATACGTGTTCGCGATTGACCCCCTTTTAAGGAGGGTGGAGCTCGGACCGTTGGTGGGAGTCAGGATGGACCAGGCAGAGCCGGAGGCCGCCTTGAGGGTAGTGGCATACGCTGACGACGTTTGCCGTTTTGTATCCTCGAGAGAGGAGGCAGATTGGGTGATGTCTGAAGTTGAATGCTACTCGGTGGCACCCAGGTCCATGATCAACCAGGACAAGTATGAGAGTCTCTGGCTGGGAGGGGGAGATCCAAGTTTTGATCTCCCGAACACCCTTCCAGGGCCTCAGGCCACAGCAAAAATATTAGGCATCAGTGTCGGCCCGGGGGACTATCCCCAGCAAAACTGGGAGGACAGACTTAAGATTGCCACCCAGAAGGTGGATCAGTGGAAGGGTTGGTCTTTGACCCTAAGGGAAAGGGTTAGTCTTGTCAAGGGCTATTTGCTTCCTTTGCTAAAATATCTGGGCTGCGTCTGCATCTTGCCAGATGAACCTAATCAAGAGGGAGGTCACGTACCGCACGAGGAGACTAGGAGGGTTGGGTATGGTCAACCCAGTGGTGTTTCTAGTAAACACCTTTCTTAAGGCAAACATCACGAACCTCTGGTTAGAGAGGTCTCCTCCATGGGTATTCTCCTGTAGGGGATGGTTTCGGCCTTTCTTCCAGGAATGGGAGACAGGAGGGCAGGTGAAGGACCTTCATACACCTCATGGGCATCTTCCAGCTTATGTTACCCCAAGGGCTGCCACTAGGAATTTCAGGGCTCCATACTGGCAAAATTTATGGGGCCCCCTTTGAGACTCCGCCTAGGCTCCACCCCCAGTTCCACCTCCACCCTAGCTCCTCCTCCACCACGCAAACCTTCCAAAATCGAATCCAATAGCAATGTATATATAAGTACAATCACGTACTGAAATGGTGGACAAACGAATACATGGACTTGTTGCTTACTCACACACCCGGTGTTGCCACCACGCCCACCAAATAAATGGAAAGTGTATAGTGCTGCATATATAATCACTGATTATACACTACAAAAAATTCTTTAATGGTATTTATTAAAAACAGATAAATTACAGAACATAAATACACCTCCAAACGTAACTCTAAGTGATTATGTAAAAAACAAAAATAAATAAAATTGGAGTCAAGAGTAAAGGGCTGATCACACCATTTATTTAGTTTACTAACTTTTATACAGTAATAATTCCAAAACTCTTTAGGGTATGTTCCCACGGTCAATAAACGCTACGGTAAAGTAGACCCCTTAAGGAACTTATTTAGATGTGTGGTGAGCACTTTGAACCCCTAAGTGCTTGACAGAAGTTTATAATGTAGAGCCATAAAAAATTCTTATTATTTTTCACAAAAATGATCTTTTCTCCCCCAATGTTTTATTCTCCCAAGTGTAGCATGAGAAATTGGACCCTAACAGTTGTGCAATTTGTCCTGAGTAGGCTGACACCCCATATAGGACTACGGGCTGAGCTGTAGGTGGAGACAGTCAACATGCTGGTACTGTGCAGCACAGTCTGTGCTGACTAAAAGGATAGGACTACAGGCTGAGCTGCAGATGGAGACAGTCAACATGCTGGTACTGGTCAGCACACTGTGCTGACTAAAAGGATAGGACAACGGGCTGAGCTGCAGGTAGAGAGAGTCAACATGCTGGTACTGGTCAGCACAGTCTGTGCTGACTAAAAGGATAGGACTACCAGATGAGCTGCAGGTGGAGACAGTCAACATGCTGGTACTGATCAGCACAGTCTGTGCTGACTTAAAGGATAGAACTACGGGCTGAGCTGCAGGTGGAGACTGTGGAGACCGTCAACAATGTGCCTACTAGTCATGGACGCTGGAGATTTGTCCCCTGGGCCCTGGCTCACCCCATCATCAGCCCCCTGGCTCACTCCATCATCAGCTGGGCCCCCTGGCTCACCCCATCATCAGCCCCTGGCCCTGGCTCACCCATCGTCAGCCCCTGGCTAACCCCATCATCAGCCCCTGGCCCTGGATCACCCCATCATCAGCCGGGCCCCCTGGCTCCCCCATCATCAGCCGGGCCCCTGGCTCCCCCAGACCCTCATCATCAGCCGGCCCCCTGGCTCCTGGATCTCCCAGACCATCATCGGCCGGGCCCCTGGCTCCCCCAGACCTCCATCATCAGCCGGGCCCCTGGCTCCCCCAGACCCCATTATCAGCCGGGCCCCTGGCTCCCCAAGACCTCCATCATCAGCTGGGCCCTTTGCTCCCCCAGACCTCCATCAGCTGGGCCCCTGGCTCCCCCAGACCCACATCATCAGCCGGGCCCCTGGCTTGGCTCCCCCAGACCCCCATCATCAGCCGGGCCCCTGGCTCCTGGGTTCCCAAGACCTCTATCATCAGCCAGGCCCCTTGCTCCCCCAGACCTCCATCATCAGCCAGACTCATGGGTCCCCCAGACCTCCATCATCAGCCGGGCCCCTGGCTCCCTCAGACCTCCATCATCAGCCGGGCCCCTGGCTCTCCCAGACCTCCATCATCATCCGGGTCCCTGGCTCCCCCAGACCTCCATCATCAGCCAGGCCCCTGGCTCCCCCAGACACCCATCATCAGCCGGGCTCCTGGGTCCCCCAGACCTCCATCATCAGCCGAGCCCCTGGCTCCTGGGTCCCCCAGACCTCCATCATTAGCCGGGCCCCTGGGTCCCCTAGACCCCCATCATCTGCCGGGCCCCTGGCTCCCCCAGACCCCCAGAACTTACCTGCTCGCTCATCGCCGCCTCGCCATCCACCATCAGTCGTCTTCTGCCACCGGCGCAGCCGCTCCCAGTCCCACGCCACGTGGCACGCGCACACCGCTCTTCTTGCTCCGGAATGAGGAAGTGGAGTGAGCAGAGGCCAGTGTGTGACGTCACGTGAGGGGGTGGCGCTGGACCATGGTGCACCGGGGGGGAGGAGGGGCCCTGCAGGCGCTGCGCCACTGGGAAATGATCCTCCATGGATGTCAGTAATTAAAAATGGAAAAGCCAGGGCAGGGCATTGGGGCTGAAAAAATGTAGGGGGGCCCGGCTGGGCCTGAGCACCAAGCGTGGACCGGGGCCCCATACACCTGTAAGGGCTGTCATGCCCTGATGGCAGCCCTGGTTACCCTGGTTGTGAAGGTGATCCGACAGTGGGGTCTGGGAGTGTGGGAGATCAGGATGATGTCGAGGTTTCTTGACAATAGGATCCTGTTGACCCACTTTCAGAAGCCCCTGGCGCTCAGGGATTGCCCAAGCTGGGATCTGGAGGTGGGGCTTGGGCTATTGAACTCTAAGCTGATCACCTTGAAGTTTTGGGACTTGGCTTGGCGCTGCTTCCATGGGAAGCTGTAAGTGAGAGACAACCTGAAGTGCAGGAGCTCTGATGACCGGGATTGTCCCCGCAAGGAGTGTGGAGGTATGCTTAAAAGCATGGAGCACTGCCTGCTTCGGTGTCCCCTTAATACAGAGGTCTACAATGGGGTGGGTGCTTCCATTGGCTGGCCCAGGCTGGCAGACCTTTCCAATGCGGAGTTGGCCTATGGGGCATTCAGGTCCCTTGATGGCCGAGATCGGGGCACTGTTCTCTTAGTTTAGTAACTAGGTTCTACACATGGAATGCACGGTGTCTAGAGGTGATTAGGAACATTCTGGGTGACCTGCAAAAGAGTGCTCGCTGGAGTCTGAGAGGCTGGGTGCAGGGAGGGCCTCTCTTCTATGGAGGGGTTTCTCCTTTAATGTGCCCTAGGGAGAGCTGAGTTCTGTGTGCATGTGATAGGGTTGAGTTAGTCTTTTTTTTATCCTTTTATCTTTATTTTGTAGGGTCAGATAGATGTTTAGGGACAGGGAGGGACAGATAGGGACAATTTTTAGGGACAGGGAGGGACAGATAGGGACAATTTTTAGGGACAGGTAGTTAGTATTAGGCTGGTAGTGAGAGTCAGTGAGGGACAGGTAGGGGCAGGTAAGGAGAGATTGGTAGGGCTATAGAGACAGGATTTTCTCTTTTGTGTTGTTAGGGAGGGTCAGGGTGAAGTACGGTAGATTAGGGTGAGAGCCTCTATGGTCTCCAGTTCCTGGTGGTGGGCTGTAACCCTCACTTATAGATTTTTGTTTTGTAATTGGTAACCCGAGTATAGGGCTAGCAAGCATTGAACTTGGGTCTGTTTTTTCGTCATGGTTAAGGTGTGTAGTGGTTATTATTGATATAAGTTGTTATTGATACGTTATTGTAAGTTTGTATATATACAGTGGGGAAAAAAAGTATTTAGTCAGTCAGCAATAGTGCAAGTTCCACCACTTAAAAAGATGAGAGGCGTCTGTAATTTACATCATAGGTAGACCTCAACTATGGGAGACAAACTGAGAAAAAAAAATCCAGAAAATCACATTGTCTGTTTTTTTTTCATTTTATTTGCATATTATGGTGGAAAAGAAGTATTTGGTCAGAAACAAGCAATCAAGATTTCTGGCTCTCACAGACCTGTAACTTCTTCTTTAAGAGTCTCCTCTTTCCTCCACTCATTACCTGTAGTAATGGCACCTGTTTAAACTTGTTATCAGTATAAAAAGACACCTGTGCACACCCTCAAACAGTCTGACTCCAAACTCCACTATGGTGAAGACCAAAGAGTTGTCAAAGGACACCAGAAACAAAATTGTAGCCCTGCACCAGGCTGGGAAGACTGAATCTGCAATAGCCAACCAGCTTGGAGTGAAGAAATCAACTGTGGGAGCAATAATTAGAAAATGGAAGACATACAAGACCATTGATAATCTCCCTCGATCTGGTGCTCCACGCAAAATCCCACCCCGTGGGGTCAGAATGATCACAAGAACGGTGAGCAAAAATCCCAGAACCACGCGGGGGGACCTAGTGAATGAACTGCAGAGAGCTGGGACCAATGTAACAAGGCCTACCATAAGTAACACACTACGCCACCATGGACTCAGATCCTGCAGTGCCAGACGTGTCCCACTGCTTAAGCCTGTACATGTCCGGGCCCGTCTGAAGTTTGCTAGAGAGCATTTGGATGATCCAGAGGAGTTTTGGGAGAAGGTCCTATGGTCTGATGAAACCAAACTGGAACTGTTTGGTAGAAACACAACTTGTCGTGTTTGGAGGAAAAAGAATACTGAGTTGCATCCATCAAACACCATACCTACTGTAAAGCATGGTGGTGGAAACATCATGCTTTGGGGCTGTTTCTCTGCAAAGGGGCCAGGACGACTGATCCGGGTACATGAAATAATGAATGGGGCCATTTATCGTGAGATTTTGAGTGCAAGCCTCCTTCCATCAGCAAGGGCATTGAAGATGAAACGTGGCTGGGTCTTTCAACATGACAATGATCCAAAGCACACCACCAGGGCAACGAAGGAGTGGCTTCGTAAGAAGCATTTCAAGGTCCTGGAGTGGCCTAGCCAGTCTCCAGATCTCAACCCTATAGAAAACCTTTGGAGGGAGTTGAAAGTCCATGTTGCCAAGCGAAAAGCCAAAAACATCACTGCTCTAGAGGAGATCTGCATGGAGGAATGGGCCAACATACCAACAACAGTGTGTGGCAACCTTGTGAAGACTTACAGAAAACATTTGACCTCTGTCATTGCCAACAAAGGATATATCACAAAGTATTGAGATGAAATTTTGTTTCTGACCAAATACTTATTTTCCACCATAATATGCAAATAAAATGAAAAAAAACCAGACAATGTGATTTTTTGGATTTTTTTTCTCAGTTTGTCTCCCATAGTTGAGGTCTACCTATGATGTAAATTACAGACGCCTCTCATCTTTTTAAGTGGTGGAACTTGCACTATTGCTGACTGACTAAATACTTTTTTTCCCCACTGTACGTTGTATTGTGTACTACGATGCGTGTAGGGGGGATTTAGTGTAGGTGGGGTGGGGAGTTTCTTTGGGGGGAGGGGGGATGGGTTTTGGAGAATGGACGCCCAGCGGGATGCCAAGAAGATTTAAAAAAAAAAAAAGGCCATAAACTTTTATGAACCTTGCTGTGTGAGAAAGGCCACAAACTCTTGTGGGACCTTGTGTGATAGACCACAAACTTTTGTGGGACCTAGTGTGATAGGCCACAAACTTTCATGGGACCTTTGGGGGAGTGGTGGTGGTTTAGTTTAGGAGGAAAAAAAATACAAAAAATTAAAATAAATAAAAAAAAAGAAAATTAAAAAAAACAAATATATATATATATATATATATATATATATATATATAAATATATAAGTAAGTTTTATGGCCAGGTGGCCTATTTACTTTCTTTAGGGCAGTTGGCCAGATTTTGTTTATTCTAGGGGTGAATGTGTGGGTATGATATAGGAAGGGAAAAAGATATAGGTTGAGGTCTCTTCCCTTGCTGGAGTTTAATAATGAAATGGAGGATCATTTTGTTTGTATAAATCTGCTCCACATTGGACTTTTGGGGTTATATTTGATTGTTTGTCTGTAAATTTTGTCTGTAAGTTTGCCTGTAAGTTTTGTTTTATACTTTTATAATAAAAAAAGAGATACAGGATGTAACTCAGGATCAGTAATGTAATGTATGTACACAGTGACTGTACCAGCAGAATAGTGAGGGCAGCTCTGGGGTAGAATACAGTAGGTAACTCGGGATCAGTAATGTAATGTATTTGCACAGTGACTCCACTAGCAGAATAGTGAGTGCAGCTCTGGAGTATAATACAGGATGTAACTCAGGATCAGTAATGTATTTGCACAGTGACTCCACCAGCAGAATAGTGAGTGCAGCTCTGGAGTATAATACAGGATGTAACTCAGGATCAGTAATGTAATGTATGTACACAGTGACTGCACCAGCAGAATAGTGAGTGCAGCTCTGGAGTATAATACAGGATGTAACTCAGGATCAGTAATGTAATGTATGTACACAGTGACTGCACCAGCAGAATAGTGAGTGCAGTTCTGGAGTATAATACAGGAGGTAACTCAGGATCAGTACAGGATCAGTAATGTAATGTACAGTATGTACACAGTGACTGCACCAGCAGAATAGAGAGTGCAGCTCTGGAGTATAATACAGGATGTAACTCAGGGTCAGTAATGTAATGTATGTACACAGTGACTGCACCAGCAGAATAGTGAGTGCAGTTCTGGAGTATAATACAGGATGTATCTCAGGATCAGAACAGGATCAGTAATGTACTGTATGTACACAGTGACTGCACCAGCAGAATAGAGAGTGCAGCTCTGGAGTATAATACAGGATGTAACTCAGGCTCAGTAATGTAATGTATGTACACAGTGACTGCACCAGCAGAATAGTGAGTGCAGCTCTGGGGTATAATACAGGATGTAACTCAGGATCAGTAATGTAATGTATGTACACAGTGACTGCACTAGCAGAATAGTGAGTGCAGCTCTGAGTATAATACCGGATGTAACTCAGGATCAGTAATGTATGTACACAGTGACTGCACCAGCAGAATAGTGAGTGCAGCTCTGGAGTATAATACAGGATGTAACTCAGGATCAGTACAGGATCAATAAAAAAGTTCATATACAAAGTGACTCAAAGTGTTAGGGCTCATACTCACTTGCGAGTCTCTCGCATGAAAACCTGGCACTGCCGCCGACACTCGGACCGGAACGTGCGGCTACATGTATTTCTATCCAGCTGCACGCTCCCAGTGCCGGCGGCACTGCCAGGTTTTCATGCAAGGGACTCGCACGAGAATCGTGCTAGTCTCTCACAAGTGAGTATGAGCCCTTATGTAGAGTACTTCTATATGTACAGTATATTAGTGATCACACTCTTTTAACCCTTTATTTTAGCTGAATATCTCCTAGTATCCCTGGTTTTTCTATGAAAACAAATGCATTATCTGGCAGCTGGGAGCTCAGGAGTGTAAACTAAACAAACCATAAATACTACCTGGTAGCTAACACATGCAAGATCTTCTGTATTCATTCTGTGAAAATGAACAGAGTCCGAGGAAGGGTCTGGGGTTTACCGCTGATTTATACAAACGTGCTTGATAAGACCTAAATATTGAGAGTACTCTGTAGGACGCTCTCACTGACACAGTCCTGCTTGGACATTTATGATATATGGTTAACAATTTAACTATCTGTTTTCACTTACCCAATGTTTACAGTGCAGATTTGACCTTTGCTGATCCAAATGTAATTATTGGTGGGTTAAATCCACAGCAACTGCCAAATATACATCTGTAATTACAATGACCTCCTCTGTTTGATCTTATAAAATATTGGTGGCGGCCTCTGATTACATTTCTTGGGGGCTTTATCCCATGTCTTGGTCTCTTGGCTCCTATACACATTAGATAAAAGTGACCAGCAGCCTATGTGATGTGTATAGGGGCCTCCTGAATTTTCCAGACTGATGATGTTGGATGAGAGAATGAACGGACAGTTTAAATTTACATGCCCCATCCTTTAGATCTAAGGGGAGATAGCTGCTACAGATACATCTAGCGGCAGCTTAACATTCCTGTTTCCGTACAGAACATAAAGATGAACGCACAAACATGCCAAGTTTTCATGTGTATGGGGGATCAGGGGAGATGCTTAATCAGCCATCAACTATCTTAGATGTTGGGGCATCTTTAGACCACTTGCCCCCTATAGCAACATGTGTCCCTTTGCACTAAAGTTAATGGGAGGTTTCGATCAGATGAACTCATCAACCCCCTTGAATGAATGACAACGGGGTGGGTGGTGCAGGACAAAATCATGGATAATTTAGACAGGGTTCTCTAGGTACATACCTGTCAACAGTCCTAGGACTATGCCTAAAAACTAGACTGCAAAGTAAGCGTGGTTTATGCAAAGTTGCTTTAGAATGGGTGTGGTTATGCAAATTATAGTTATGAGCTAATAGATTCGCAGGACCCTTGTCCAGTGGTTACATTAGTAGTCCATGGCAGCTAGACTGGAGCCTCGCAAATCCGCAGCGCCTCTCTACATTTGTAGATCTGGTGCAACATTATTGCGGCATGACACACAGACAACATTGCTCCTAGCCTATTTTTTAGAAGAGATGCCGACAGATGGGAGACGGTTCACAGGGCTCCCATTCAGGGGCCACGGACTACTGATATTGCTGCTGGACCAGGATCCTGCAAATCGATTTGCTAATCTCTAGCAAATTTACATGAAATGGTGCGTTTATTGACATCTTGTAGACGAGACCTGAAAATATTAGTTAATCACATAAGTTAAGGAGATCAATCACTGTACAAATGGCCTTGTAGACTTCAATGGATAGAGCCATAATTGTAACATCTGTGCTGGTTTCTGCTTCATCCACTAGTGTTAGGCGTCGGGTTCCGGTCGCTGCACAGCAGGAATCCTGAGCCTTGCATTCGGCTGTCTCTCCAGCCGCAGAGGAGGCTGCTCAGCAGACTCATCGATCCCGGTGCTCTGCTCAGACCAGCTCTGTGGGTTTGGTTGCTGCTGCCACCTCTGGTCCAACTATAGCAACGCAGGCTGGTCAGCAGTGAGCTACTCCAGGGACTAAGTCCTCCTTTCGGTCCACTGAGCATGCCCGTGGGATGATCTCTCATTGGAGATCGAAGGTCACATATTCAGGCCCTTCTCCAGCTCGGATTGGACCATCAGGAAGGTCAGGAAGGTCCCAGAAGGATGCTGCTATAAAAGGATTGCATGGCCATGCGCTAGGATAGACTCAAATAGTTTGGAGTGTATGATGATGGATGCATGTATCTGGTGACTGACTCATTATGAAACCCGTTCCCTTTTGATACGTATGTTGGTAGGGTTTAGGGTCCGAGTCAGCGCCTGTCAGTGGCTAGTCTATAGGCTACAGTGCATACCAGCCGTTTGCACACTAGCGTCCAATAGTGTCGCCCACTGCAGGGCACTAATGAACTGCGGCAAGTGACAGCCATGCCGCTGCAACGCCTTGCGCAACCTGTGCACTTATCTTGCCCAACCCAGGGCGATTAGTGGGGTCCACCTGAGCGGCATTGTGCACACTTGCATGCGTAATTTATTTAACCCTTGCTGGCATCGCAGTCGCGGTGCCGAGCGCTAGCGGTTTAGAGGGACTTCAGTCCTGCGGTCTAAGGGCTGAGTTCTGTGACTATACGCTAGCGCTCACCCTGCCAAGCTCTGTGAGCAATAACAGGCTACGGCATTTATTATTTGGCGGTTGTGTGGCTCTGTGAGATAACAGAGTCCGCCTCTGTACACATTGGGTGAGGATAACCCCGTGTGTTCCATTATTATACCGCCATATCGCATCCGCCATTACCGAGCAGCAGTTAACACCTCTGCACGGTAGACCCCGGGCTGCAAACACACCTAAATACCATCTTTATTATTTGGTGCATTCCGCCAGCCCGTAACAGCTAGGTAGCGTTGTGCCTTTGTTGCGGGTGATGCATGACAGCAATAGTCCCCGTTTATTCCTAGGACTTTTGGTACCGCTAGGTCATGGAACTATGGGGTTAATTGTTTGGTTTTGATTTCCCCTTTCTGAGAGCCCTAGGCGGGCTGTCTGCTATTTATCCCTTGGAGTCTCTGACTTCTACTATCAGTCAATTAGTTTTGCTACTGGGCTTGCGCTAGTCATTGCTTGTGTTGTTTTCTTGATTCCTCCTGTTTTCTGGCATCGGTTTGAATTTTGACTATCAACTACTTTTATGACTCTATTCTTGACGTGACCCCTTGGTTTTGATTCTGCTTGGCTAGAATTCCTCCCTCTGGTTTTCTCCTCCGGAAGCCAACCCTTTAACGGAAGCAATCCTTACAAACCCGTTTTTAGACCAGATCCCTGTACAGAGTTTAAAGGGTCCCTCTGGAATCTGCTAGTCAGAATGGCATGTGCAAAAATTTGAACTTTTGTGACAATATGTGTCGTGAACCTACCAGCTACAATAGAAGTGAAAGGTGAAAACTGTACGACCATAAAAGAAGCTGAAAGGTCGCACAATATTTGCCATTGACATCCATCAGTTGTGACTATGCTGGTACATCGCACCGCAGGCTATACAGTGGGTACGGAAAGTATTCAGACCCCTTTAAATTTTTCACCCTTTGTTTCATTGCAGCCATTTGGTAAATTCAAAAAAGTTCATTTTTTTCTCATTAATGTACACTCTGCACCCCATCTTGACTGAAAAAAAACAGAAATGTAGAAATTTTTGCAAATTTATTAAAAAAGAAAAACTGAAATATCACATGGTCATAAGTATTCAGACCCTTTGCTCAGTATTGAGCAGAAGCACCCTTTTGAGCTATTACAGCCATGAGTCTTCTTGGGAATGATGCCACAAGTTTTTCACACCTGGATTTGGGGATCCTCTGTTGGATGGTGAACACTGGTGGACAGCCATTTTCAGATCTTCCAGAGATGCTCAATTGGGTTTAGGTCAGGACTCTGGCTGGGCCAGTCAAGAATGGTCATAGAGTAGTTCTGAAGCCACTCCTTTGTAATTTTAGCTGTGTGCTTAAGGTCATTGTTGGAAGGTGAACGTTTGGCCAAGTCTGAGGTCCAGAGCACTCTGGAAAAGGTTTTCATCCAGGATATCTTTGTACTTGGCCGCATTCATATTTCCTTCAATTGCAACCAGTCATCCTGTCGCTGCAGCTGAAAAATACTCCCATAGCATGATGCTGCCACCACCATGTTTCACTGTTGGGATTGTATTGTGCAGGTGATGAGCAGTGACTGGTTTTCTCCACACATACTGCTTAGAATTACCACCAAGCAGTTCTATCTTCATCTCATCAGACCAGAGAATCTTATTTCTCATGGTGTCGGAGTCCTTCATGTGTTTTTTTTAGCAAACGCTATGTGGGCCTTCATATGTCTGGCGCTGAGGAGAGACTTCTGTCGGGCCACTCTGCCATAAAGTCTGCAGTGATAGCTGACTTTGTGGAACTTTCTCCCATCTCCCTCCTGCATCTGTGAAGGTCAGCCACAGTGAGCTTGGGGTTCTTCTTTACCTCTCTCACCAAGGCTCTTCTCCCACGATAGCTCAGTTTGTCTGGATGGACAGGTGTAGGAAGACTTCTGGTGGTCCCAAACTTCTTCCGTTTAAGGATTATGGAGGCCACTGTGCTCTTAGGGTATGTTCCCATGGTCAGTAAATGCTGCAGGTTGGACGCTCTGTACCTTCGCAGCGTCAAACTCGCAGCGGCCAGATGTTACAGCATAGTGGATGGGATTTCATGAAATCCCATCTCCACTATTCCATCCTGAGACAACTCCGGCTTCCCTGCGGAGATGGACATGCGGCGCGTCTTTCCAGACTGCAGTATGTCAATTTATGTAGTGGAGACGCTCAGTCTCCGCTGCATAAATTACCTGTTCACTATCATTAGATGCGGTAAAACCGCATTATTTTCTCAGCCTCATGCGTATTAAGTGTGGGAATGCAGCTTACTACGCATGTGAACTAATTGAAATAATGTCATACCTTGTTTCAGCTGGAAGTTTGGGCACACTGCAGTTCTCACGATGAGCTGAGCTGATCACGAGAACTGCCGTGCACATGACCGCTGGGGATGCACTTAAAGATCCGCTGTGTCTGGATGTCATAATGCCACCGTTCAGCCAAAGGCATCCAGATGTGGCAGAGCTGGACTCGTCGTGGGACAGCATGTACATCTTCTCGGCGGACAGGTATGGTATACTGTTGCTTTTTTATTTTATTTCTCTTACAGGAGAAAGAGGGTGTCGTTGGAATAGGAGATGCAGTAAGTATGGTTTATTTAAGATCTATTAAAGGAGTCAATGTCATTATTTCAATTAAAATACTTTATTCTGGCTGTGTCTTTATTTACCATGTAACTATAGGATGGAGAGGTGTCTTATAGATGCCTCTCCATTACTAAACCATGGGCTTGATGTCACCAGACAATAGAAAGATGATATCAACCCCACAAATATTACCTCACTTGCCACTGCTAAAGGGCAAGTGGGAAAAACCGGATAAAGTGCCACAAATGGCGCATCTTTGGATGTGCAATTGTGGCACGGCTGTGGGCTGCTATTTTTAGGCTGCTGAGGGCCAAAATCCATGGGAGTCGCCAGTCCAAGAATACCAGGCCACAACTGTCTGCTTTTTTCTTGGCTAGTTAAAAAAAATAGGGAGACCCCATGCTATTTTTTTTGGAGGGGATTCCACTATTTTTGTTAACCATCCAAGGTAAATAGACTGCTGCGGCCTAGTATTATCAGGCTGGTAAGGTACATGGATATTCGCTCCTTTCCAGCCTGAAATACCAGTCCCAGTAGTCTGCTTTACTCTGGCTGGTTAACCAATGTAGGGGGGACCCTAAGGTTTTTTATTTCATTTATTATTTATTTATTAAAAAGGAGGGAACTTCTCTCTGTGCTATCCTCCACTTCCTGTGTCATGTACTTCTGGCTGTGTCACAATATTCACCATTATTTAAATTGGTACATGTGGCGCCCCTGAGGCTCAGTCGCCACAGAGGTACTGCACCTCCTCCTGAGGTCTAGTGCCCCACCATCCAGGTAAGGTGGGAAACTCCTGACCACGCTCCAACACCTGCACCCCACACCACAAAGTAGTGTAGCAAAGCACCTTCAGTGGCTCCCTGCTTGGAGTATAGCAAAGCACCCATTGGTGGCTCCCAGCTTGGAACACGAAATGTGCTGGGAAGTGGGTGGAGTTAGTTTATATTACAAGGAGCGGGAAGAGTTTGAGTTAGTTAGTCAGTAGTTGATTGAGGAGCTAGAGAGAAGAAGATCCCTAGAGAGAGGGATAGATGGATGGAAGTGCTGCAGCAGATCCCAGTGATCTGGGTCTGCTGGCACTTGAAAGAGAGAACGAGAGAGCAACATAGACTGAAAGCTTGACTCTCCATAGAAGGAAAGGATTAGTACGGAACGTGAGGAGTAAAAGAGAACAGAGGACGTGGGTGAGAAGAGAACCCTTCCTAGAAGTTCTAAGCGCAAAGCCGGGGCCCGGTCCCCAAGGTTGTAGGGATACTAATGGTCCTGCATCAGACACCGGAGGAATAGAAGTAGTGACCACTTTATTCCCGCACAAGACTTGGGGGCACAACAGCAACTGGATAGTGAGCCAGGACTTAGTAGCAAGGAGTCCCCAAAGCAGGCTACAGCTGACTGCTATACAAGTAGAGTTCATAGGAACATCAGCCAGGAGGAACTCCAGGGAAACTCAGTACTAGGAGTACTACATCTAAAGGCGCTATAAGAGGAGACGTTCAGAAAGGCACAAGTTGGCGGGTATTGGAAAGGTGTATTCCATCTGGCCTGGCGGGCTGACTGAGTCCCAGACCCGGAGGACACGGCACAGAAGCAGGCACCTGTTTGTGCAACAGACTGTGAGTAAAGCTTTGGAACTACATGCCCTGGTGTCCTCCACTTATTCCAGCGTCACCCTGCCCGGCACCGCTACACCCCCTGCGCCTGACACTACACCACCTAAGTGTCACCATATCTACTCTGCCCTGGGACAACAGCCCTGACTGTGGAGGGCTATGCCATCACTGCTGCACCACACCATCTGTTCCAGAGGATCTGTCTGCAGCGTCGGCCTAACACCTACATTGCCGAACACCACAGGTGGCGTCACAACTTATTCATTCACACTGAACATTTACCATGGGCGCCCAGGGCCACGGGCCGGGTCACAGCTGCCGTGACAACTCCCATTGAGATCCACCGTGACCGGTACCGAGTACCCCGCAGCCCTGGGTGTGAGGGCGTCCCAGTACACATGTGTAGTAAGCTGTGTTCCCACACTTAATACGCATGTGACTAGGAAGATAATGTGATTTTACCGCATCTAATGATAGTGAATGGGTAATTTGCGCAGCTGCATAAATTGACACGCTGCGGTCTGGAAAGACTCAGCGCATGTCTGTTTCTGCGGGTGAGCCGCGGGCATCTGTGGATGCATATTGGGCATGGGATTTCTTGAAATCCCATCAACTATGCTTTAACAGCTGGATGCTGCAGGTTGGACATTACGGATGTACGCAGCATTTACTGACCGTGGGAACATACCCCAATATATCTGCAAACAGGAAATCACTTTTTTATCCTTCCGAGAAGCCAACTTTCAATTAGCTTTATTTCAAGTTACAAAATAAACGCATGCAATGAAAAAACGCATAAAAAATGCATGCGGAAAAAACGCATCAAAAACGCATGTAAAAAACGCAGGTGAGCTGCTATTGACCTCAGATGCAGATTTGGTGCAGGTTTCAAATCCTGAGCAACTACTGAGCCATTCCTGATCTTGTTCACATACCCTTAGGAACCTTGAGTGCTGCAGAAATTCTTTTGTAACCTTGGCCAGATGTGTGCCTTGCCACAATTCTGTCTCTGAGCTCCTTGGCCAGTTCCTTTGACCTCATGATTCTCATTTGGTCTGACATGCGCTGTGAGCTGTGAGGTCTTATATAGACAGGTGTGTGCCTTTACAAATCAAGTCCTATCAGTTTAATTAAACACAACTGGACTCCAATGAAGGAGTAGAACCATCTCAAGGAGGATCACAAGGAAATGGACAGCATGTGACTTAAATATGAGTGTCTGAGCAAAGGATCTGAATACTTATGACCATGTGATATTTCAGTTTTACTTTTTAATAAATTTGCAAAAATTTCTACATTTCTGTTTTTTTCATTCAAGATGGGGTGCAGACTCAGAGTGTATGTTAATGAGAAAACAAAGACCTTTTTTGAATTTACCAAATGGCTGCAATGAAACAAAGAATGAAAAATTTAAAGGGGTCTGAATAGTTTCCGTACCCACTGTATACTATCCAAATCTGACCATCCGCACCTGAATCCAGTGTTTGCAGCCTACATCACATAATCAACATTAGCCCATCCTTCTGCCCATACAGAGTTCCTGTGCTGCTTCTCCGATCACTTTAATCTCAGCAGACAGCCTTACACTCCCCACTAAATGTCCCTCGGACGATGCCATCCCTAGGGGCACATGAGAGCCAGGGGGCACTAGGGCACCAGCTGCTGTGGCTATAAATAAAAATTTCCTATGCAGGCTGAAATAAGGTGGATCTAGATCAGTTCAGAGCTTCATGCACTAAGCTCGGGATGTCTATTTAAGACTCCGTGCTCATTCGACTCACTTAAAATAACATCACCAAGTAATTACTGAAAATTCAGTTTAATTGGCATCATAGAGTGCCTTCATTTCACATGGCATACGATGCTGTCTGAGGTGGGAATAGACGCTTACATTGCACCTGTTCAAAGAATGATGCAATGAGCGGCATAGAACACCAGCTACTGTACGTGTGAATGGCGATATATGGCGTACCTGTATATTGACCTTTATAATTTTCCAAAGGAACCTGAAGGCAAAGGATTTAGACCATGTTCCTATTTCTGTGTCTTTACTGTAAAGCAATGTTCTTTTTCCTATGACATAAAAATCATCACTGATTGTTGTCACCAATAAGGGGAGTGTTCAGTATACAGCTGTAAAAGGCTCTGTTATGTCTCATCTTGTGAGATAAAACCTCAAAGCATTTGATCCAGAAGTGCAGTTGTTATACAACACAGATAGAGAGCGCTGGTGCAGCAGGGTGATCCGCTAGAACAACAGAGGCTGCTGTGGTAGAGCAAATTAGAACCGTATGATGTGATGAAGCAGAGTTGAATTGCTCAGAAGATCCAGAGACAAATTTGGTTCAGTGAAATAGCAAAGTTAACTCAGCATTAGGTTTCAGGGAAGCAGAGCTGAGTTATACTGGAGCTTCTAAGGCAAAACTGGCTCTACAGGATAGCGGAGTCAGCGGTGTGACACATCTGAGTTTGTCAGAGAATCCAAGGCTGATCTGGCACAGCTGTAAAGAAGGATTGACTCATTAATGTAGCAGAGCTGAGTTGGTCAGTAAGTCCAATGATGAACTGACACAGGGGTATCGCAGAGCTTGGTTTGTAAGGTAGTTACTGAGACAAAAGCAATTCACAGTAGCGGCAAGTACACCAACTACTTGTTAACTCTGTTCTGACCTATAAGGCCTGACATTATGTCATAATAAGAGCCTGCTGGGTTGCCAAGCACTGGAGCAATGACAGATTAAGTCAGATGTAAGCAAGAGGAGAAGAATTTTGTTGCAAAATATTGGTGCAAAGTAAAACCAACCAGGAGCTGGCATGAGGAAAAGTTGCTAACAATTTTGGCCAACATCATGAGTCACTTCCAATTGTCATGGCACATCCAGGAGGTTCCTGGTATAAGGAGAGAACTTCTAATTTGTAAAATAGACATGGCTGCATGCCAGAAATTCCCAGAGGCATGGAAACAATACCTCCAAGACGCTGTAAGGAGGAAGACCGGGCTGTGGGTACCTGCATTATACCGGGTCCGAAACTGTCGAGGTTGTGTCCAGTGTTGCTGGGGGGAAAGAATGGGGAACGGGACAGATCCCATGACCCGGGGAGAGGGGAGGTGGCTAGGTTGGGCAATGAGAAGGAAGCGCGGGAAAGACACAGAGTTTTCCCGCTGGCAGCGAGAGCGGGAGCAGGTTGCGGCGCACTCCGCAGCGTGAGAGACAGCGTGGAGTCGTGCCCCGGCAGAGCTTACGCGAACGCTCCAGTAAGTCAGTGAGTGTACAAATTGACCCGCCCCGGAGGCAGTAGAGTACTCGGTGCCGGGCCCGTTGATTTCAGTGGGAGATATCACAGTGGCAATGACCCGATCCATGGCCTCAGGCAGTCACTGTAAAAGGGGTAGAGTGATGGGGATAAAGTTATTGAGATGATTCGTGACGCCACCTGTGGTTTCTGGTCAGTTTGACCAGCGCTGCAGGGTAGCTTCTTAAGGACAGATGGTGTGGTGCAGCAATGATGTTGGAGCTCCACACAGGTGGAACTGTAGTCCCAGGGCAGTAGAAATAGGTGTTGAGGGAGAGGGTGCAGTGTTAGGCACAGAGATGTAGCAGTGCTGAAGGGGTTGCAGGAAGAAGGCAATGACACAACAGGGTGCAGTTTCCTTTACCTTTACTGTGCTTTGTCAGTGCAGTCCAGGATCCAGATCACAGATGGAACAGGAGTTGATTAGCCTGGAAGGAACTTAGGAATCTCTCTATGCAGATGGGTTGTGTAGTCTCCTTTCTAGTGCTTATCTGAGGTACTTGCAGTACTGAGTTACACTGAAGTCCCCCTTGCTTACTCTCTTTAGAACGCCCCTCGTATGGCAGGCAGCCGTAGACTTCTATCTCTTCTGGCTTACACTCGTTACTGCTTTGCCTCCGAGTCTTAGTTGGGAACAGAGCATTTACAGCCTTATGTTCCTCCGGTTTCTGCTGCAGGACCATCAGCATCCATACAACTTCGGATACCGGACTCCAAACAATGCGCTTGAAGCCAAAAGTGGGCCTGAATTCCCCTCAATCCTCCAGCTCCTCTTTTCCTCATCCACACACTTTGCCCTCCTCACAGAACTGCCTTAACTTCCCCTTCCCGGCCCCCAGAGAGCAGCTCCTCCCCCAGTTTGGTTCAGAGCTCCCCCTGCTGGCTTGGAGTGGGAACTGTGCTGTGTGTTGTATTTAACTGATAGAGAGACCCTTCGTTGCTTCCAAGCATGACATCACCCTCCCTAGGAGGAAGGTAATGCCACTGTGGCGACCATACTCCTGGGGGCGCCACATTCCCTCCTAGTGCAATTCAGTACTCCCGGACTGAAGAAAACATGCAAAACATATTAACAAATGAACAATTGTAACTGTTACAATATTTCAAAAATGAAAAATTACAAAAACCAAAGCTCAAAAATAGTCCTTGTGACGATTAGTCCATGCGTCAATGTCCATGGTCCATTTCTTGAGCAGTTGGTAACTATATACAAGTAGAGTTTTGGCCACACATAGTCCTGTGGCCCAATTGTCCATCAAAAACATCAAAAAATTGTTACAGAGTCTCTGTAGGCACGTAATCTTGAAAAGTTGCATATTTACAGTTTACCATTCACATAACCTATTTATATACAAAAATTTAGGGGTGGTATACCTTGGGTACTGCTGACAGACCTAAGTAGCACTGGTGTTGTTGGGTACCTTACTGGATGCCTTGTGTTAACTACTACTGGTGTAGTGTGTGTTGTACTGGCTACACTACTGGTGGTTCTGCATAGCACAGGAATACTAGATTTCCTAGGACCACTTCTACTCACTGTGGGCATGACAGATTCACCACTGGCAGGGCGAGGACTCTCTTGCTCCACTGCTGGCGTGGCATCCGCTGCCTGTACTTGCTGGTTTTCAGGGTGGTCTTGAGTCACTTCTTTTTGCACTACTAGTTGGGGAAAGGTCAAAACTGGTACCACTATGGCCTGATTCGCTCTAGTCCAATTTGCAGGGAATTCTCTGAGTACAGTGCTGACCTTTTCTTCTTCTTCCTCTATGGGCTGAAGGTTGTTTTGCTCTTCCATCCTGTCCTTTAGTTGGTCAGGGCACAGTTTCAGATGATCCCTCGATACTGCTGATGAGGTTTCGCCTCCATCCTTACTGATAAGGCACACTTTGGTGTTGTAAAAGTTTGATGGTAGGACGGTGTAAGGTTCAGCTTCCCATTGCTAATCCAATTTATGCATCCTCCATTTCCTCTTTAGGACCTGTTCTCCTGGTGACAAGGGAACTGCAGGTGCATGTTGTAGTTCTTTTCCTGCTTTTGTCTTGCCTGTGCTAGATTCTTTTCCACACACTCTTGTACTCTTCAGTATTGCTGCTGCCGCTCTGTATCCCAGTCAGCATCTGGTGATGTCACCTCAGGTGTAAGGACTCCCATATCCAAATCAATAGGCAACTTGCCAGGCCTCGCTCTCATTAGTTAGGCTGGAGTGCAGTTGGTGGAATTCACAGGAATGTGATTGTAGAGGTCTACCAGATTTGGCAACTTCTCTGGCCACAGATTCCTCTCTTCCAAAGGCAAGGTCTTCAGTAGATCGATCACCACCTGATTCATCTTTTCACACATGCCATTGGTCTGTGGATGGTACAGTGTTGTCCTGATCTTCTTGCAACCATACAAGCTACGGAATTCCTGGAACACTTTGGCCTCAAAGGCTGGACCTTGATCTGTAAGAACTCGCTCGGGATATCCTTGTGGTCGACAAAAGTGCTGTTGGAATGCTCTGGCTGCTGTCCTGGCTGTTTGAGCCTTGACAGGCACGACTACCAGGAATCTCGAGTAGTGGTCAGCGATGGTAAGAGCATAAACGTAGCCTGAACGGCTTGGGACCAGCTTCACATGGTCCAGGGTGACCAACTCAAGTGGCTGTTTGGTTATTATTGGCTGCAAAGGAGCTCGCTAGCTGTTACGGTCCTTCCTGTGCAGGTTGCATTGTCCACACTCCCGGCACTAATTTTCAATGGCCTTCCTCATACCAGCCCAGTAGAATCTCTCTCGGAGCAAGGCCTCCAACTTCTTCCATCCAAAGTGTCCAGCTCCATTGTGGTATGCTTCCAAGACCATTGATGCCTCCCTCTTTGGGACTACCACCTGCCAGACCAACTCGTGAGTACGGGCATTGATACTCCTCCGACACACCTTTCCCTCATAGATGAACAGCCTGCCTCTTTCCTTCCACAACTGCTGGGTTTCTTCAGGAGCATCTGGACCTGGGTGTCAGTCAGATTGTGACAGTAGCTCCTTTACCAGGCGGACTGCGGGGTCACTATCCTGCGTTTCTGACCAGTCATGATGAGGCAATGGATTTAGGGTGGCCTCTTTCACGATAGATTGTCTGTTTCTCACTCCTTGGGCACGTTGGGCTGCAATTGGCCGGTGGAAGGCAGGTAACTCTATTTCTTCGAGTGCCTCAGGGTCTTCTCCCCCATCTGTCAGACTGGGCATCCTGGACAGCGCATCAGCATTGGCATTCTTGTGCCCCGCTCGGTACTTGATGGTAAATTCATAGTTAGACAGCCGGGCCATCCATCGCTGCTCCAGTGCACCTAGTTTTGCAGTTTCCAAGTGAGTCAGCGGGTTGTTGTCCGTGAAGATGGTAAACTTGGCTGAAGCTAGGTAATGCTTGAATTGTTCAGTCACAGCCCAGACTATGGCGAGGAACTCCAGTTTGAAGGAACTGTAGTTGTCAGGGTTCCTTTCAGTGGGACGAAGCTTCCTGCTGGCGTAGGAGATCACTCTTTGCCATTCTGTACCTGTGACAGTGCTGCTCCCAGTCCCACGTTGCTGGCATCAGTATACAGAACAAATGGTTGGCCATAATCTGGGTAGGCGAGAACTTCATCTCCTGTGAGAGCCATTTTCAGTCAAGTGAAGGACCTCACCAGTTCCTCATTCCATTCAAATGTTGGACTCTTCTTCCTGGCTTTCTTGGGCTGGCCCACCGGAAGATTTTGCATAGGTGTGGCTATCTCAGTGAAGCCTTTGGTGAACTTTCGGTAGTAGCCTACCAACCCGAGGAATTGACGTATCTCATAGAGGTTGCGGGGCTTCTGCCAGTCCCGGATGACAGTGACTTTGTCAGGATCTGGTGTCACACCTTCTGCACTCACTACATGACCGAGGTACTGTACATTGGGCTACAGGAGGTGGCATTTGGAAGGCTTCACTTTCAAGCCAAAGTTGGACAAGGCTTCAAACACCTCAGCCAGGTGCTGCAGATGGTCTTCATAAGTCTTGGAGAAAACAATGACATCATCAAGGTACAACAGAACTGTCTCGAAGTTCTTGTGTCCAAGACAGCACTCCATTAGCCGTTGAAATGACCCTGGGGTGGTGCAGAGCCCGAACGACATGTAGTTGAACTAGCAGAGACCCATTGGTGTGGTACGGGAACCTGCGAATACCCACTAATGAGATCTAAGGTGGAAAAATAGATAGCAGTTTTAAGTGCAGGTAATGACTCTTCAATTCTGGGTAATGGGTAGGCATCCTTATGTGTAATGCTGTTAATTTTTCTGTAATCAACACACATTCTCATCGTACCATCTTTCTTTTTCGCAAAAACTATTGGAGCTGCCTAGGGGCTACAACTATCTCTGATCACCCCAGCTTCCTTCATTTCCCGCAACATACTTTTGGCACATTGATATTGTGTTGGGGGTATAGGCCGGTACCTTTAATGGGTGGATGATCTCCAGTGGGGATATGGTGTTGAACCCCTTTTGCCTTCCCAAAGTCTAGAGGGTGTTTGCTGAATATCTGTTCATACTCCTGAGCCACTCGGTAAACCCCATTCTTTTGGTATGAAGGGGTTGAGTCAGTTCCCACATGCAGCTGCTGACACCACTCCTGCAGCTGCTTTACAGAGCCATTGTCCCTTGACTGGTCGGATGAGACCAAGGGCTCCGCTGCCTGTATTGTGTTGTTACTGACAGTAAACAGCTTAGCAACTGTGGCATACCAAGGTATTGTGGCCTCCTCCCCACAATTCAAGAGGTGTAAAGGTACTCTCCCTTTGCGAACATCAACTACTCCTCTGGCTGTCAGGACAGTGTGCCGGCGATCAGAGTACACTGGCTCTACCAATGCTTGGTAATCTTTTCCTCTGAGGCCTATGGCTGCCCGACACCAAATTAAAATTTCACATCTCGGGGGTATCACAATGGGGAAAGAATCACTCACTCTGACGCTGCCAATTTCTCCGCCAGACAGTTCTTTGCATCAGGGCCTTGATCTCCTTCTGCAGGACTCGTTCACTGGAACCAGCAGTCTCGGCTACCTGTTGCAACAAAACAATAACCTCGGCAAGACAATTTTCAATCACATTAGTACCTAAGGTCATCATTGGGTTACATTCTCGTCGATCGATGTCTACAACTATCAGACCTTGAGTTTTTAACTCTACTCGCCCCACTTTAATGGTAATCTCTTTACATCCTACTTGCGGCAAAGACTGACCATTGCTGGCAACTACTGTCAGCTCATCACTTGGGCCACGGGTAAGTTCAGAGTCAGCCCAATACCGCTTGTAAAGGATATATAGCATATTTGTCACCTGAGAGCCAGTGTTCCAGCAAAGCGTTCATGGGGATGCCGTCAATCACCACTGGGAGGACCGGTCACCCTCCAACATACTTGGCTCGCCAGTTCTTTGTGCCTTGTGGTCCTACTCCTGGGGGTTGGCCCTCTGCCCCAGGGGTTGCTCGTTTAAATAACAGAATCTTGCGATGTGACCTGCCTTGCGGCAGTGACGGCAGATGGGACGTCCGTCCTGGTGATAGCGATCGTTGTCTCTCCCTCGGAGTGGCGGGATCCTCTACTTCTGTAGCCACGGGACATCCTCTAGACTGGAGGCCAGCTTGATCTTCTCCTTTGAGGACACCTGCATGGGCTGCACAGTTTTGGCAAGTGCAGCCATATTTTTGGCCAGCTCTAGGACCTGAAGGCGCAGTTCTTCAGCTGGATCACCATCTAGAGTCTGTGCATCAGCCCCCACAGGGCTTGGGGGGAAAGATACTGCTTCTTGGTGGTATGTGACCGCTGGATGCCTAGAGGGCGCTGGACGGCTGACATTTCGTTCATGCAGCACCCGGATAGCCCTGTCTTTAAAGTCTGCAAAGTCTAGATCAGGGTTCTGTAGGGCTATGATGCGCAGCTATGCTCTGTGGGTACTGGATAGGAGTCCCTCAATAAATTGCTCCTTTAACAGTCTGTCTCCATCTTTCACACTGTTTGGATCAATCTGCTTGATGGCTCGCAGCGCCTCCTGCAGGTTAAGAGCATAGTCCCGTATACTGTCCTGCACTCTTTGCTTACACCCAAAGAATCTCATTTTTATTTCAGTTGCAGTGCACGTGTCAAAGGTGCTTCTTAGCTTAGCTAGAATCATTTTAACAGTCTCTTTATCAGTGTCCTGCCAGGACTTTACTTCTCTTTACGCTGCACCAGTTAGCTGCCCAATAAGGAAGTTCACTTTTTGGCTTTCAGACAGAGGATACATGTCACGCCGCCTCTCACGCCGCGCTCACCTGGAGCTGCGGCCGCTCCGGGGGTCCCGCCGGGTGCGCATGCGCACCTCTCGTACTTAGGTTCATATCTTCTCCATGTTCTGTGTGCGCACGCGCGCTCTTCTCAGCTCTGTCTCCAGGTCCGTCTTCTCTATGGTATTGGAGGACTTGACCCGGAAGCCCTAGTGATCATGTGCTATATCAGGCTACCTCTTCCTATGGGAGGTGCCTGATTATTGTTGTACTTCCTGGCTTGGTCTGCCGTGTCCCTGCCTGGCTGTGCGCTGTATTCGGGTCCTCGCCTTGTACTCTGCTGTGCCTCTTGGCACACACTTTGAACCTGCACTCTGCCTCGTGCTCAGTTGTGCCTCCTGGCATACACTCTGTTCCTGTGCTCTGTCTTATAATCAGTTGTGCCTCCTGGCACACACTCTGATCCTGTGCTCTGTCTTATACTCAGTGGTGCCTCCTGGCACACACTCTGATCCTGTGCTCTGTCTTATACTCAGTTGTGCCTCCTGGCACATGCTCTGATCCTGTACTCTGTCTTATGCTCAGTTGTGCCTCTTGGCACACACTCTGTTCCTATACTCTGTTACACCTCCTCGCTCACCTGCTGCCTAACTCAGTACTCTGACGTGCTCCTTTGCACGCTTCTTGCTTTGCTGACACCCGGACGTACTAGTCGCTGCACGCCATACGTGCTCTCATGTACCTCTCTTGCACTATCCTGTATCTAACGCACTCCCGTGTACACACCTTGTGTTCCCGAGTACACCCTATACCGTCCTGTACACCACGTGTCCCTGTGTCCACGCTTTACAAATTCCTGCAGACACACTCATTCGTGTCTCCTGTGAGCCGGCCACCTGGTGCCAGCAGTCGTGGTACCTTACCCCCTTGGGCTTGCCCCTAACACTCCCTGTATAGGGGTGGTCCTCACTAGGTCAGCTTGCCCTGGGAGGGTTGGTGCCACGACCCAGAGGGTCCACTCCAGGAGTCGTCACAATACACCTCAAACAAACTGCACAGTCTCTCTTTGAATTCACTCAGGGTATGTGACTCCCCTGAGTACTGCAGTAACCAGGCCGCTCCCGGTATATAGGGCATGGACAGCGGCATAATTGGGACTGCTGCGGTGGGCGCTTGTTCTTGCGGTGCTCTGGAGGCGGCGCTGGCTGCTGGATTTTGTGGTGCCATTGGAGCCGCAGCTGCGCTTGCCCCTGCATCTTGCGGCGCTGTGGGGGGTGCGGTGGCGTTCACCGCTGCATCTTCTCCTGCCTCAGACATTCTCTCCCCCCCCTAGTTAACGTTGGCCAGGCACTGTGTTGCACTGGCTTACTGGTTGCCGCTCTGCAGGCTGGATGATCGGGGGATGCTGGGAATGCAGGCCTCTGCTTCTCACTTCCCGCCCACTGATCTCTTCCCGCGCAGCACCTCACTTTTCGTGCTTTCTGGCAGGCTCTGCCCACGACGGCACGCCCCTTTGGCTTCCCGCGCACGCCAAGTGGCGGGGTAATGGTGGCAAATGCACAATAAGTCCATGGCACACAACACAGTCTCTGGCAACACAGGACCCGGGGGCATCGGGCTTCACAAATCCTGTTCGTGACGCCAAAATTGACCCACCCCGGAGGCAGTAGGGTACTCGGTGCCGGGCCCGTTGATTTCAATGAGAGATGTCACAGTGGCAGTGACCCGGTCCGTGGCCTCAGGCAGTCAATGTTAAAGGGGTAGAGTGATGGGGATAAAGTTATTGAGATAATTTGTGACGCCACCTGTGGTTTCTGGTCAGCTTGACCAGCGCTGCAGGCTAGCTTCTCTACAGATGGTGTGGTGCAGCAATGATGTTGGAGCTCCCCACAGGTGGAGCTGTAGTCCCAGGGCAGTAGTAATAGGTGTTGAGGGAGAGGGTGCAGTGTTAGGCACAGAGATGTAGCAGTGCTGAAGGGGTTGCAGCAAGAAAGCAATGACACAACAGGGTGCAGTTTCCTTTACTGTGCTTTGTCAGTGCAGTCCAGGATCCAGATCACAGATGGAACAGGAGTTGATTAGCCTGGAAGCAACTTAGGAATCTCTCTATGCAGATGGGTTGTGTAGTCTCCTTTCTAGCGCTTACCTGAGATACTTGCAGTACTGAGTTACACTGAAGTCCCCCTTGCTTACTCTCTTTAGAATTCCCCTCATATGGCAGGCAGCCGTAGCCTTCTATCTCTTCTGGCTCACACACGTTACTGCTGTGCCTCCGAGTCTTAGTTGGGAACAGAGCATTTACAGCCTTCTGTTCCTCCGGTTTCTGCTGCAGGACCATCAGCATCCATACAACTTTGGATACCGGACTCCGAACCATGCACTTGAAGCCAGAAGTAGGCCTGGATTCCCCTCAATCCTCCAGCTCCTTTTTTCCACATCCACACACTTTGCCCTCCTCACAGAACTGCCTTAACTTCCCCTTCCCGGCCCCCCAGAGAGCAGCTCCTCCCCCAGTTTGGTTCAGAGCTCCCCCTGCTGGCCTGGCGTGGGAACTGTACTGTGCAGGCCCGGATTGGTAATATGCCCAACTGGGCATTTTCCCGCTGGGCCGCTGTCATGTGGGCCACGGGCAGCAGTGCCCGCTCATCTGGCCGCTTGCCAGCTGATGCGGCCACTGGCCTGGCTGTTGTTCCTGCCGCTGGCCCTCTGCGGGCACAGCGGTTATAGCTTCCAACCCTCTCGTGATTTTTCTATCCCACACTGCAGGGAGATAAGCCACCATGCCCCCCCACGCACCCCATCCTCACCCTAGCATGAGACCTCTGCCCTGCAGCCACTCACAGCGTCGCTTGGCTGCTCTCTTGTCTGTACACAGGACCTGTGATGAGGTCACAGGAGGGGAGGAGTCAGGGGTCACATGATCAGGAGCCTTTGTCTAGACCCTGATCATGTGACCCCTGACTCCGCCCCTCCTGTGACATCACAGGTCCTGTGCACACAGCCCTGCCTCTTGGTGTCTGCCGGACTCTGCTGTGCTGGTTGTCATGGTGCTGGATGAGGTAAGTATGTGTGGGGTCAGGAGGGGTTTACAGGGTAGATGTAGCAGGCTGTGTGTGTATGAGGTGTACGGAGCGGAGCCGTGTGTGTACGAGGTGTACGGAGCGGAGCCGCGTGTGTACGAGGTGTACGGTGCGGAGCCGCGTGTGTACGAGGTGTACTGAGCGGAGCCGCGTGTGTATGAGGTGTACGGAGCAGAGCCGTGTGTGTATGAGGTGTACGGAGAGGAGCCGTGTGTGTACGAGGTGTTCGGAGAGGAGCCGTGTGTGTACGAGGTGTACGGAGCGGAGCCGCGTGTGTACGAGGTGTACGGTGCGGAGCCGCGTGTGTACGAGGTGTACGGAGAGGAGCCGCACGTGTACGAGGTGATCGGAGAGGAGCCGCGCGTGTACGAGGTGTACGGAGAGGAGCCGCGCGTGTACGAGGTGTACGGAGAGGAGCCGCGCGTGTACGAGGTGTACGGACCGGAGCCGTGTGTGTACTCGGTGTACGGAGCGGAGCCACGTGTGTTCGGAGTGGAGCCATATGTGTACAGGATGTACGGAGCGGAGTCAAGTGTGTACGCGGGCTTTTCCCACGGACACAGGAGTACACGGTGGAGCCCCGAGGAGCATTTTAAAACTCACACATGACGTTCCACCGGAAGTGATATGCTGGAAGCTGACCGGAAATGAGATAATTTCATGAGGAGTTTGTGACGGAGCTAGGAATGCTTCAGTTCCATCACCATGTCCTCCTCCGACAGCGCAGACAGCAGGATCGCCTTGGAATTGGGGATGCCGGCCATGTGAGCGGCTCATGATATGTCCTGCATCAGGAGGCTCAGGTGGGCACTACAATGGGAGCCGGGCTACTATGGTATCTTTATAGAATCTTTCTTTATTTCTTTCTCTCTTTTTCTTTCTCATTCTCTGTTCTGTCTTTCCCTCATTTTCTTTCTCTCTCTCTGTTCATTCTTTCTCTCTCTAATCTTTCTTTTTTCTTTCTCTCTCTCTCTGTTCTTTCTTTCCCCTCTTTCTTTGTTTTTCTTTCCTCTCTTTCTCTCTGTTCTTTCTTTCTTTTCTTTACTTCTTTCTTTCTCTCTCTGTTCTTTCTCTGTCTCTCTCTGTTCTTTCTTTCCCCTCTTTCTTTCTCTCTCTGTTTTTTCTTCTTTCTCTCTGTTCTTTTTTTCTCTCTTGCTCTCCTTTCTTTCTCTCTCTGTTTTCTTTCTTCCTTAAGTGCCAGTCAGTGTGCCCATAATGCCAGCCACTGTGCCCTCAGTACCAGTCAGTGTGATCAGCAGTGCTAAATGGATGCGGTTGGGCGTGGACATGAGTGTGACTAGTTGCGAAATAGATGTGGCCGGGGCGTGGCCTAAAATTTGCAGCGGTCTTTCTCCCTCTTTCCCATCTTCAAAACTTGGGAGATATGATAAGGGCGGCTATGACCAGGGGGTCTGGTTGCCCAATGTATAGCAGTTCTGCCAGGAATTCTGTCACCGTGCGTACAAAAGGGGACAGAGCTTTGGGAGGAGTACTGCAACTAAAACCAATAAATAGGACTGAGCTGAAATACTGGGCACAGCTGTGACTACATGTTATATAGTCGTGTTAATCTCCTCTCACTTCTTGTAACCTACAAGTGTACAAAGATATTGTATAGTCACCATGTGACTAGTGGGCCTGTGTAACTTCAAATGCCAGGGCTGAATTTTAGTCCCAGTCCGGCCCTCGTGCTGTGTGTTGTATTTAACTGATAGAGAGACCCTTCGTTGCTTCCAAGCATGACATCACCCTCCCTAGGAGGAAGGTAATGCCACTGTGGCGACCATACTCCTGGGGGCACCACATTGGCGCCACGCGCCCGGCTATGCAGAGTGCAGTGTTCGTGTGGCGCCCCCAGGAGTATGGTCGCCACACTGGCATTGCCTTCCTCCAGGGAGGGTGATGTCAGGCTTGGAAACAATGAAGGGTCTCTCTGGCAGTTAACCATAACATGCAACACAGTTCCCACTCCAGGCCAGCAGAGGGAGCTCTGAACCAGAATTGGGGGAGGAGTGCTCTCTGAGGGCCAGGAAGGGAAATTAGTCAGTTAGTGTGAGGAGGCTGAAGTGTGTAGACATGTGGAGAGAAGCTGGAGGTTGAGCTGAGGATAGAGAGCTCCCTCCCAGTGATAGCGCATGATCTGGAGCCTGGTCTTCACGGTTGTATGGATACTGAAGGTCCTGCAACAGAAACCAGAGGAATAGGAAGTTGTAAATGCTCTATTCCCAACTAAGACTCGGAGGCACAAGAGCGATGGGTGAGCCAAAGGAGATAGAAGGCTACAGCTGTCTGCCATACGAGGTAGATCTAAAATGGAAGAAGAAGGAGGAACGTCAGTGTAACACAGTACTGCATGAACCTCAAGTACGCGCTAGAGAGGAGACTACACAACCTATCTGACAGAGAGATTCCTAAGTTGCTCCCAGGCTAATCATTTCCTGTGCCATCTATAATCTGGACCCTGGACTGCACTTACAAAGTAAAGGTAAGTAAACTACACTTTGCTGTGTCCTTGCATTCTTCCTGCAACTTCTTCAGCACTGCTACATCTCTATGCCAAACACTGCACCCTTTTCCCCAACACCTATCTACACTGCCCTGGGACCAACAGCCCTGCCTGTGGAGGGCTACAGCATCTTTGCTGCACTACACCATCTATCCCAGAGGATCTGTCTGCAGCGTTGGCTAAACACCATCATTGCTGAACACCACAGGTGGCGTCACGAATCACTCATAAACTTTATTCCACCACTCTACCCCTTTTACATGGGCGCCCAGGGCCACGGACCAGGTCACCGCTGCTGTGACATTCCCCTCTGAGAGACCGGCCCGGTACCGAGTACCCCACAGCCCTGGGAGGGCGACCCATTTTGGCATCACGAACAGGATTACGGAGCCTGGTATCCCCGGGTCCTGTGTGCCAGAGACTGTTGTGTGCTATAGACTGTGAAATTGCCGCCATTACCCCGCTGCTTGGTGCGCGCGGGAAACCAAAGAGGTGGGCTGTTGTGGGCGGAGCCTGCCAAACAGCGCGAAGAAGTGAAGTGCCGTGCAGGAAGAGATGCAGCGGCAGACGCCCCCGCCAACCCCTCAGCGCCGCAAGATGCAGGGCCCAACGCAACTGCGGCTCCAACAGCGCCGCTGAATCCAGCAGCCCGTGTTGCCTCCAGAGCACCGCAAGAATCAGCGCCCACCGCAGCGGCCCCTATAATGCCGCTGTCTATGCCTTACATACCGGGAGCAGCATGGCTACCGCAGTATTCAGGGGAGTCACATACCCTGAGTGACTTCAAAGAGAGACTGTGCAGTTTGTTTGAGGTGTATCCTCTGTCTAAAAGCCAGAAGGTGAACATCCTTATTGGGCAGCTAACAGGTGCAGCACAGAGAGAAGTAAAAGCCTGGCAGGACACTGATAAACAGACTGTTAAAAGAATCCTGGCTAAGCTAAGAAGCACCTTTGACACCCGCACTGCTGCTGAAATCAAGATGAGATTCTTTGGGTGTAAACAGAAAGCGCAGGACAGTATACGGGACTATGCTCTTAACCTGCAGGAGGCGCTGCGAGCCGTCAAGCAGACTGACCCAGACAGTGTGAAAGATGGAGACGGACTGTTAAAGGAGCAATTCATTGAGGGACTCCTATCCAGTACCCACAGAGCACTGCTGCACATCATAGCCCTACAGAACCCTGATCTGGACTTTGCTGATTTCAAAGACAGGGCTATCCGGGTGCTGCATGAACCAAATGTCAGCCGTCCAGCGCCCCCTAGGCGCCCAGCGATGACATACCACCAGGAAGCAACATCTTTCCCTTCCATCCCTGTGGAGGCTGATGCACAGACTCTGGACAAAGATCCATCTGCATAACTGCATCTTCAGTTCCAAGAGTTGACCAAGGGTATGGCTGCACTTGCTAAAACCGTGCAGTCCCTGCAGGTATCCTCCAAGGAGAAGATCCAGCTCGCCTCCAGTCCAGAGGATGTCCCGTGGCTAAAGAAGAAGAGGATCCTGCCACTCCGAGGGAGAAACAACAATCGCTATGACAAGGACGGACGTCCCATCTGTCATCACTGCCACAAGGCAGGCCACATCGCAAGATTCTGTTATTTAAACGAGCAACCCCTGGGGCAGAGGGCCAACCCCCAGGAGTAGGACCACAAGGCTCAAAACTGGCGAGCCAAGTATGTTGGAGGGAGACCAGTCCTCCCAGTGGTGATTGACGGTATCCCCATGAACGCTTTGCTGGACACTGGCTCCCAGGTGACAACTATGCCCTATATCCTTTACAAGTGGTATTGGTCTGATTCTGAACTTACTCGCGGCCCAAGTGATGAACTCACAGTAGTTGCCAGTAATGGTCAATCTTTACCGCAAGTGGGGTGTAAAGAAATTACTGTTAAAGTGGGTAGAGTAGAGTTAAAATCTCAAGGTTTGATAGTTGTGGATATTGATGGATGAGAATGTAACCCAATGATGACTCTAGGTACCAATGTGATTGAAAATTGTCTTTCCGAGGTTATTGTCTTGTTGCAACAGGTGGCTGAGACTGCTGGTTCCAGTGAATGAGTCCTGCAGAAGGAGATCAAGGCCCTGATGCAAAGACAGCAGGTAGAACTCTCTGGCGGAGAAATTCGCAGCGTCAGAGTGAGTGATTCTTTCCCCATTGCAATACCCCCAGATGTGAAATGTTGATTTGGTGTCGGGCAGCCATAGGCCTCAGAGGAAAAGATTACCAGGCAATGGTAGAACCAGTGTACTCTGATAGCAGGCCCACTGTCCTGACAGCCAGAGGGGTAGTTGATGTTCGCAAAGGGAGAGTACCGGTACGCCTCTTGAACTGTGGGGAGGAGGAGGCCATAGTACCTCGGTATGCCACAGTTGCTAAGCTGCTTACCGTCAGTAACAATGCAATACGGGCAGCAGAGTCTTTGGTCTCATCCGACCAGGTGGAGGACAATGGCTCTGTAAAGCAGCTGGAGGAGTGGTGTCAGCAACTGCAGGTGGGAACTGACTCCACCCCTTCATACCAAAAGAATGTGGTTTACAGTGTGACTCAGGAGTATGAACGGGTATTCAGCAAACACCCTCTAGATTTTGGGAAGGCAAAAGGGGTTCAACATCATATCCCCACTGGAGATCATCCTCCCATAAAAAAAAGGTACCGGCCTATACCCCCAACACAATACCAATGAGCCAAAAGTATGTTGCGGGAAATGAAGGAAGCTGGGGTGATCAGAGATAGTTGTAGCCCCTTGGCAGCTCCAATAGTTTTTGTAAAGAAAAAGGATCGTACCATGAGAATGTGTGTTGATTACAGAAAAATTAACAGCATTACACATAAGGATGCCTACCCATTACCCAGAATTGAGGAGTCATTAGATGCACTTAAAACTGCTAACTATTTTCCCACCCTGGATTTCACTAGTGGGTATTGGCAGGTTCCCGTGGCAGAGGCAGACAAGGAGAAAGCAGCATTTACCACCCCAATGGGTCTCTGTGAGTTCAACTATATGCCATTCGGGCTCTGCACCGCCCCAGGAACATTTCAACGACTGATGGAGTGCTGCCTGGGACACATGAACTTTGAGACAGTCCTGTTGTACCTTGATGATGTCATTGTTTCTCCAAGACTTATGAAGACCATCTGCAGCACCTGGCTGAGGTGTTTGAAGCCTTGTCCAACTTTGGCCTGAAGGTTAAGCCTTCCAAATGCAACCTCCTGAAGCTCAAGGTTCAGTACCTCGGTCATGTAGTGAGTGCAGAAGGTGTGGCACCGGATCCTGACAAAGTCACAGTCATCCGGGACTGGCAGAAGTCCAGCAACCTCCATGAAGTATGTCAATTCCTCGGGCTGGTAGGTTACTACCGAAGGTTCATCAAAGGCTTCACTGAGATAGCCACTCCTATGCAAAATCTTCTGGTGGGTCAGCCCAAGAAGGCCAGAAAGCAGAGTCCTACATTCGAATGGAACGAGGAGCTGGAGAGGTCCTTCACTCGACTGAAGATGGCTCTCACAGGAGATGAAGTTCTGGCCTACCCAGATTATGACCAACCCTTTGTGTTGTATACTGATGCCAGCAACGTGGGACTTGGAGCAGTACTGTCACAGGTACAGAATGGCAAAGAAAGAGTGATCTCCTACGCCAGCAGGAAGCTTCGTCCCACTGAAAGGAACCCTGATAACTACAGTTCCTTCAAGCTGGAGTTCCTCGCCATAGTCTGGGCTGTGACTGAACGATTCAAGCATTACCTAGCTTCAGCCAAGTTTACCATCTTTACGGACAACAACCCGTTGACTCACTTGGAAACTGCCAAGCTAGGTGCACTGGAGCAGCGATGGATGGCTCGGCTGTCTAACTATGAATTCACTATCAAGTACCAAGCAGGGCACAAGAATGCCAATGCTGATGCACTGTCCAGAATGCCTAATCTGCCAGATGCAGGAGAAGACCCTGAGGCACTTGAAGAAATCGAGTAACCTGCCTTCCACCAGCCAATTGCGGCCCAACGTGCCCAAGGAGTGAGAAACAGACGGTCTGGCTTGAAAGAGGCCACCCTAAATCCATTGCCTCATCATGACTGGGCAGAAACGAAGGATAGCGACCCCGCAGTCCGCCTGGTGAAGGATCTACTGTCACAAACTGACTCATGCCCAGAGTCGGATGCTCCTGAAGAAACCCAGCAGTTGTGGAAGGAAAGAGGCCGGCTGTTCATCTATGAAGGAAAGCTGTGTCAGAGAAGTATCAATGCCCGCACCCATGAGCTGGTCTGGCAGGTGGTAGTCCCGAAGAGAGAGGCATCAATGGCCTTGGAAGCATACCACAATAGAGCTTGACACTTCGGATGGAAGAAGTTGGAAGCCTTGCTCCGGGAGAGATTTTCCTGGGCTGGTATGAGGAAAGCCATTTAAAATTGGTGACGGGAATGTGGACAATGCAACCTGCGCAGAAAGGACCGTAACAGCCAGCGAGCTCCTTTGCAGCCAATAATAACCAAACAGCCATTCAAGTTGGTCGCTCTGGACCATGTGAAGCTGGTCCCAAGCCGTTCAGGCTTCATTTATGCTCTTACCATCGTTGACCACTACTCAAGATTCTTGGTAGTTGTGCCTGTCAAGGATCAAACAGCCAGGACAGCAGCCAGAGCCTTCCAACAGCACTTTTGTCGACCACACGGATACCTCAAGCGAGTGCTTACAGATCAAGGTCCAGCCTTTGATGCGGAAGTGTTCCAGGAATTCTGTAACTTGTACGGTTGCAAGAAGATCAGGACAACACCGTACCATCCACAGACCAATAGCATGTGTGAAAAGATGAACCAGGTGGTGATCGACCTACTGAAGACCTTGCCTTTGGAGGAGAGGAATCTGTGGCCAGAAAAGTTGCCAGATCTGGTAGACCTCTACAACCACATTCCTGTGAATTCCACCAACTGCACTCCAGCCTACCTAATGAGAGCGAGGCCTGGTAAGCTGCCTATTGATTTGGATATGGGAGTCCTTACACCTGAGGTGATGTCACCAGATGCTGACTGGGACACAGAGAGGCAGCAACAGTACAGAAGAGTACAAGAGTGTGTAGAAAAGAGTCTAGCTCAGGCAAGACAAAAACAAGGAAGGCACTACAATCACCATGCACCTGCAGTTCCCTTGTCACCAGGAGAACAAGTCTTAAAGAGGAATAGAAGGATGCATAAATTGGATGACCAATGGGAAGCTGAACCCTACACCATTCTACCCTCAAACTTCGACAATACCAAGGTGTGCCTTATTAGTAAAGATGGAGTAGAAACCTCAGCAGCAGTATCAAGGGATCATTTGAAATTGTGCCCTGACCAGTTAAAAGAAAGAATGGAAGAACAAAATAACATCCAACCCTTAGAAGAATAAAAGGTCGGCACTATACTTGGAGAATTCCCTGCAAACTGGACTAAAGTAAATGATGCCATAGTGGTGCGCCAGTGTTGACATTTCCCCAACTGGTAGTACAAGAAGAAGGGACTCATGAGAACTCTGAGAATCAGGAGGTTCAAGCAGTGGAAGCCACACCAGCAGTGGAGCCAGAGAATCCTCGCCCTGCCAGTGGTGAATCTGTCATACCCATGGTGAGTCTAGGAGTTCGTAGAAGGATACTACCTAGTTTACCCACACCAGAGTTACGTAGATCTACCCATACTACTCAAGTATCACTTACTGTCCATGCCCGGGAAGGGCAGGGGTTGCGCCCCCAGCTGCTGCTCCACAGCCAGCTCCAGGTCGAAGCGGATATGATCCACACACGCGATTAGCTCCTGCATGGTGACCGGAGCGCAGGGCCGCACACACACCGGGAAACAGCATCAGTCCCGGCCGGGACAGTGCAGATGATTGCCGTGCAGCGGCTGAACGAGCTGACGCAAGGCACTGTGGGAAGGGAAGCGCTGGGGCCGCGGCAGTGCATGCTGGGTAACGTGACCTGTGACAGAGGACGGCATGGCGCGGGGGCTGCCGGTACGTGGCGGTGTGTGGTGCCGGGGAGCAGCGGCCGCAGCTGCATGAAGACCATTGCTCTACAGCTACTATGGGCATCGTGCAGATCCTCACTAAGTTGCCATCTTGCTCCCTGGCATCAGGCTGGTTAATATCTTTGCAACCCGTGTGCAGACAGATTTGTCTGACTCCTTACCGGACTCCAACAACGCACCTGCTATCATCCCAGAGAGTACCGCGATTCAGGACTGTCTCTGACTATGCCAGTGCTGGTCAGAATTCACCAGTCCCAGATGAGGACAACTTTGGGACATTGTCCAAGAAGTACTCCTCAAGATCTGTGTTTAGGAAATCATCTCCAGAGCTCCAGGACTTTAGATATGAGGAGGATGAGGAAATTACTGAGGACACGCAACCCGCTCATAAAAAGTACAGGGGAAGAAGAAACACTCCGTACTGGTACTTCCTCCAGTGTAAGGCCAAAATAAAGGAGGGCAAGCTGGCCCAGGCCCTGGAGCTCTTCGAGGTACAGATGCTGAAAGAGGAGCGGCTGCAGCCTGAAGAAAGCAACTACACTGTTCTCATCGGAGGATGCGGAAGAGTGGGATATATGCCATACTACTCAAGGTATACCACCCATTAGATTCCGCATATAAGTAAGTTAAAATATTGTAAGTGTTAACATGTATATATGTAACTGTTCAAGTTTTGTGCCTACAGACACTCTGTAAGAAATCCCTTTCTGAATATTCCAGTTTTGTTTTGATGAACATTTTGGCCACAGGACTGTGTGTGATCACTAACTTTGTACATAGTTCACCATTTGCCCAGGAATGGACCATGGACGTTGATGCATGGACTTACCATCACAGGACTATTTTTGGAGCTTTTGGTTTTTGTAATTTTTCCTTTTTCTAAATTTTGTACATTTTTATTTGTTTATTTGTTATATGTTCACATGTTGTTTTTTTTCATCAGTCCAGGAGTACTGAGTTGCACTAGGGGGGAATGTGGTGCCCCCAGGAGTATGGTCGCCACACTGGCATTGCCTTTCTCCAGGGAGGGTGATGTCAGGCTTGGAAACAATGAAGGGTCTCTCTGGCAGTTAACCATAACATGCAGCACAGTTCCCACTCCAAGCCAGGAGAGGGAGCTCTGAACCAGAATTGGGGGAGGAGTGCTCTCTGAGGGCCAGGAAGGGAAATTAGTCAGTGTGAGGAGGGCAAAGAGTGTAGACGTGTGGAGAGAAGCTGGAGGTTGAGCTGAGGATAGAGATCTCCCTCCCAGTGATAGCGCATGATCTGGAGCCTGGTCTCCACGGTTGTATGGATACTGAAGGTCCTGCAACAGAAACCAGAGGAATAGGAAGTTGTAAATGCTCTATTCCCAACTAAGATTCGGAGGCACAACAGCGACGGGTGAGACAAAGGAGATAGAAGGCTACAGCTATCTGCCATATGAGGTAGATCTAAAAGGGAAGAAGGAGGAACGTCAGTGTAACACAGTACTGCATGTACCTCAAGTAAGCGCTAGAGCGGAGACTACACAACCCATCTGATAGAGAGATTCCTAAGTTGCTCCCAGGCTAATCATCTCCTGTGCCATCTGTAATCTGGACCCTGGACTGCACTTACAAAGTAAAGGTAAAGAAACTACACTTTGCTGTGTCCTTGCCTTTTTCCTGCAACTTCTTCAGCACTGCTACATCTCTGTGCCAGACACTGCACCCTTTTCCCCAACACCTATCTACACTGCCCTGGGACCAACAGCCCTGCCTGTGGAGGGCTACAACATCTTTGCTGCACTACACCATCTGTCCCAGAGGATCTGTCTGCAGCGTCGGCTAAACACCGTCATTGCCAAACACCACAGGTGGCGTCACAAATCACTCATAAACTTTATTTCACCACTCTACCCCTTTTACATGGGCGCCCAGGGCCACGGACCGGGTCACCACTGCTGTGACATTCCCCTCTGAGAGACCGGCCCGGTACCGAGTACCCCACAGCCCTGGGAGGGCGACCCATTCGCGTGGAGGAGCAGGTGCCAGGGGCAGGACCCTGAGGTGCGTTCCTCATTGTTGACAAATGCGCAGCAGCACACGTGACAGAGACTCCTGTAGGGCTCCCAACTTTTGCTGCACAAATTTATGGACTAGGGGCTCAGCAGGCAAAACCGGTGACCGGCCGTTGCCGTCAGAACAGGACCATGTTTTGTGGATTTCACCTGAGGGCACTGCGCCAGCCGTTGCCGGTACTCCAACTCCCATCAGACTGTGTGTGGATGAGGACCAGAGAAGACTACGATAAGTGCCGTTTACATACCAGACTGTCGTGTTAACCCTCTACTTCCTTTGTTTACTGTTTATTGCTTACTAACTCCATGCAACGAGACCAATGCCATTCTTTTTGTTAAAAATGAAATAACATTGTTATATAGCATTGTTTTGCAATCCCTCCGTTGCTGCATTCCCGCACCTGCTTACAATGCCAACCAGCAAAGTTCAGTTCCAGTAGCCACTAAGGGACCAGTCTATATACTTCTCATATTCAATAGGAGCCATATACAACTGCATTCACAATGTGCAGCTCAAGTTTTCCCACCCCCAGCTGGTTTCATTTGTACTGACACATTTTAGCATCCTGCAGTCGTTGATCATCATGGTTCTTTTGACCCAAACTTAGATCCCTGGACCCCTACCATCACTGATTCCTGACTAGACTGCTTCTTTCATACACTGGAAGAGAATTAAAGGAAGAAAGAAGTTTTAGTAAAGGAAGGATTTTTTCCCATTTTGCCGAAGAGGACAAGCATGGTCCAGAAAATGAATGAGTCTCAGTCTAGAGGTTATCCAGTAGTCACAGGCCCCAATGGAGCACTTGAACGTCATCTGTGTTTATATGAGTTAAAGTGCAGCTATTTTAGGTCAGAGTAAATAAGTCATGCACCGTATACCCCGAGCTTTATACAAGTGCTTTCAGCTTGTTAATAATACATGCAGGCGTCCATTATAGGGTCTCCGTGTGCATGTGTTTGGAGGGGGAGTCAGTCATGCAGAGAACCTTGTCTTGCTGCTATTTACCTAATGTTCTAAAGACAGGGCACGGGCCAAATGTTGGGAATGACCTGAACAGGGGCAAAGGGCTCCCTATGATCATTCTGCCAGATGCATCATTTATAAGGTATTATTCCCAATATAGAACGGCCGCCGGCATCTTTCCTACAAGTAAATGGACTGCAGCTACATCAGTTTTAGTAATAATCAAGATTGGAATAGTTAGGGAACCAATATGGGATTTACTTTTTGTGGTGATTGTTGTATATCATGGACGGATATAGTGGCACTGGATTTTCCATACTGGACTCTTTATTGTCTGTGGCTATTATTATCATTTGAGACATCCAAGCATTAACATGTCGTTCTTCAAAAAACATTGCCACACCTGTCCATAATTGTGTCTGGAACTGCAGCTCAGCCCCATTGAGGTGAGTTGGGAAGAGCTGCAATACCACATATGACCTGGCGGACTGGCGTGGTGCTGTGTTTGTAACCCTGTACAAACTTTAATTATGCCTCTTTAGTGCTCCAGGAAATTAGATGTGTTCAGGAACCATGAGTTTCTTTAAGTATACAACAGCTGCAGGCTTATGCTACGGACAGACTGTGTTGAGCGCCCAGAAGGCACTTTTTTAATTGTTAGTGCTTGATAATACTGTAATGTGTGACTTTTCTCGTTTCTTTGTGTCTTTCTTGTAATCCATAAAGTTGTGGATGATGAAGATAATGGTTGCGGTACATCCTGAGTGAAACTCTTCATTCACCCACAGTGTCTGAGTGATGATGATTCTGCTGAAAGCTGAAATCTGCAACAGACTTAGATGTGGATTGCCAAGTTATCCGATTTATGTGGCCAAAAGGGTTGTCAATTTCCTTCCCCCACAGAAGAAAAATGGGAGAGGGAGCACTATAAGTGACATAGGCAGTACTGCTACTCATGATAACTACACCCCTCAACATTGCAACACCAAGAAGGAAAAGTAGTGGTATTATGAAAATCATGGGATGGATAGATGTTACTGATCTGGAAATGACAAAATGGAGATAAAACTTTCACAACAACAGGATTTATTCAGTCTAGAGTATGTGCACCATGTGCAGAACTTCTTGCACTTGCAGCCTCAGCTGCTATCAATGTGGTTATTATTGGTCGTCTGATGAAGGTTCTGCCGCTGAATGCATTTAGACAAATCATCAAGATCCTCTTCTTGTAGTTCTTGTGTAATCACCGATTAATGACCTCCCAGATGTGGTTAGATGCAGCAGCCATGGGAGCACATTTAGGCCACACAGGCTTTTTACAGTCGTACGAACAACGTGACCTGACGTCATGTCAAAAATCGTCTTCTGGGACTGTAATGATAAGTAAGATATGGCTTCGCTGGAACATTCCAGAATCTTCCATTATTACACTGCAGATGAGACCCTGTCACCGGGATCAGGGGTACCCGCTGTCCCTTGCCAGTGGTCCAGGTATTTCTTGATTGGGGTGCTGGGAGTGGGTTGAGGGAAGTGGGAGTGTCCGAGAACCTGCCTACTGATGTAAGATATGGCCTCGCTGGAACATTCCAGAATCTTCCATTGTTACACTGCAGATGAGACCCTGCCTGTCACATAGCTGCAACCCCCTCCTTTTCCCTCACACACAAAACCAGTCTAACCTGAATCCCCAGTGTGAGCTCCTTCCTGCCTCAAGGGGGGGGTCTCTTTGTCTCTGAACCATGTGCTCAGCTACTCTCATACAAAATAATGGAGATCTAGTCATTCAGTCATAAAACGTGGTGCATTTATGATAAAGATATGAAAATTACATTTCTGCAAAATGCATCGACCCAGTATTCTGGCCCATAATTTTCACGGTTCTAGCACCCCCAGAATCCGAGAAATGGGTTCCTCCTAAACGGTGTGACATAATAACTGCATGTTTGGTCTTTAATTATTGTCTGCGACAGGCTAAAAAGAATGATACCATGTGCGTGTTTATACAAGGTACCCTCTGCAAGATATAGTCATTATAAGTTTTGTAGTCAGAATTGTAACTTAGAGCAGGGGGAGGACCAACCCCAGATGGTCCCTTTTATGATGTCACAAACCCAAACCTATAAGGTACTCCCCCCCTGAAATTAGTCAGTCGAGCTGGAGGTTTTCATGCCTAAATGACCCCAGATGCAGGGCGACATGTGGCCCCGCCTCCTCCCCACATGGCTAGCCTAAAGACCATCTAAGCAACTGTCAGTGTTGATCTATGTTAATTCCTCTTTTATATTTGCATTGTACATACCTAATGTCTCAACCTTGTAACATTTTAACCTGTGTAATCACTGCCCGCCTTTTTTGGTAATAAATTCTAAAACGTATTAGTCTATCTTCATGCTCTAAAAACGAACGCGTGCCTTTAAGATAATTACGCTACTGACTGGGTTGGCTTCGAACCCCTCTATTAAGTCTATAACTTAAGCAGAGAAATCTGGAGCTGGTGGCAGTGTGGTGTGTTTTGGTTGGTTGGGCTAGCTGGCAGTGATGGAAGGGTTTTATAAGCTGATTGGGTGGCTGCGGCCAAAGCATTGATAATTCCCTCAATGCAGCGGTCTAATCGCCCGTGCACCACAAGCAGCCCATCCGGCGACTAATTATCCTAGGTGTACCTGAGAATAAGGGGGGCGCCGGAGAGCTGCGAGTTCCAAAGGGGAACTGAAAAGTGGGATACGCATAAATCCCCGCAGTGCGTGGCAGATTGTTAGCAGTGGTGGGACATCCAAAATAACCCCGTGATAAATTGTTAGGGAAAGATTAGCTTGCTGTTTTTATCACATGGTGCCAGCGGTGGAATAACTAAGATAAGCCCCCTGTGCCTGTGATAGCCGTGTGTCGGCAGTGCGTCGCATCCCTCCGTCCGTGACATGCCGGTGTCAGCGGCGGGATCGTGACATATTGGTGGCAGCGGTGGGATCACGACAGGGACATTTTGGAGAAATGGCCACACCACTGGGTCCATTAAACAAATCCATGTAATATCGAGCTGTTAGCGCACCTAGATGACTAGAGGGTTCCGGCTACTGTGCATTATGTTGTAAGGGCCAGATTGGGGGGTGGTCCAGTGCTTACCGCGCACAGACGACACAGACGAGACGGAGGCAGATTTTCGGGTACAACAGGTCCGAGTTTATTGGCCGTCCACCTGACGACCGTAGCAATGCACCGCAGCACCTTTACAGCTCTCTGTATTCAGGCCCGGGTACCTGCACCTTCCTTCTGTCGTAGTGACGTTCCTCGTGGCTCTTTCACTGGGGCTGCCCTAGGCCTATCTACCGCCAGTGCTTCACCAGTCCGAGGTAGTCGTCAATTTGGTACCCCCAGGGCATCGTCTGTCCTGCGGTTCTTCGTGTCAGGGCCACCCGCCTAACTTCTTTTCTCCTCAGTCCCCTGGTCGAACTCTCCTCTACTGTTCATTCTCCTTCACTGTCTCTTCTCCTCTTGAGCTCCTCCCAGGACTGGAACCCTCTCCTGTCCTATTTATCCCCCTCCTCGGGAATTTCCCTCCTGGGTTCCTGTCTCCCCGCCCCCATGACTAAGCGTTTTCATAGCCTTAAGCTGCTGTCAAGTCCTGTTCTCATGCTCCCTCCTGCAATCTTGTGGTCAAACTTAGGTACTGGACTTCTTTTCCGTTTTCCCCAGCTGTTTCCCTTTTGTCATTACAAACATCCGTCTACAGTGCACCAACCATCCCTTCTCCCTACAGACAAGTCTGTCCGTCAGGTCACCTTCCCTACACATTATGCCACAACATAATCCTGGGAGCGGGACTGGTGCGACATTCCCTTGCAAAGGAATTTTCTCTATCATGGAGCAGAGCAAGACGGCTATAAAGGCTGCAATGGAGGTCTGGCCTCGTCAGTGATGAGTCACTATTTTGTCTGGGACACAATGAATGCCGTGTGTTGCTCTGGAGACCACATAGGTAACAGCATGAAAAGCCCTTCACAAGGGAACTTCACATCAATCCTACTTTTGGGATTATGGTGTGGGGGTGTCATAATGTATGGTGACCATATCCCTGCAGTCTTCAGTCCAGCTGCACTAACAGCTTGGCATTGCATTGATTTGGTTCATGGAGCCATTGGTGCACTTGTAACGGGGGCCAGGGTGATAGTCGTACCAAGGGTCTGCTGCTGCTTCCTTATCACATCCCGACACTCCGCTACAGAAATAAAGTGTACATCTTGTATAGTACTGTGTGCTGTGCAATTCACCCACCTTTGGGTTAGAATCCTTCTCAGCATGTAGAGCTCCAATCCGTCATAGACACACACAAATGGTATCAAAGTCCAAGTTCATTTTTGCTAAAACTTTACTTAATTCGTGCATCTTCAAAGCAAATTTAATCCAACAGTCTTCAAACGTCATCAGAACCTCTTCTCCTGAGGTCTCCCTCATCTTTTCTGTCATCACAATCTCCAGCAACATGGTATCCAGTCCCGCAGTTCCCTGGGTAATCAAGCTAGCTGATTCTAGGTGCTCCCCGTCCACTTCCCCATCTTGGGCGAAAATTCAGGATGCCACTGCAAATCCTGTTCGGACTGTAGGTCACGGACGTCACAGACGTTACCCCACAGACTAGCCACTGATCCTTTCAGGATACCTAGATCCACTTGTGCCCCACAGTCTTTCATTCTCCAGAACTCTCCTTTCCAGTTCTTCTTGTCTCTGTCACTCAACAATCACTGACTACTTCTTACAAAACTTCCCCTAACCTCTAACTAACACCTCCCATGCTATCTTCCTATTGGCCTAACACTATCTTTTCTAAATCTGACATCTACATCTAAATATATAGTGCCCCCCTTAGCACTAACCCGAAACTACACTGTCATAATATTTACCAATACTACATGCTAAACCTGAGTCATTAACTGTCCCTATTCTCATACCTAGGACAGTATATATTAGTACTTGACACATTATGTTATATACAGTGACATCACAAACATATACTTTACACAGTATAAACAGTAGCCACATTCACATTGGACCCGGTTTCATCAAGCAGGTATGCATAGGAACGGGCGGCCCAAAGCAGCCGCCTGCACACCCCCTACACAGCCATTTCTCCAAAATGTCCCAGGAACTGTTTATCAGCATGACAATGCCAGTCTGCATGTTGCTGCTGTTACTTTGAGCAGCCTGCATGCCCGAAACGTGTGCTTGTGTCTGCAGCATCTCCAGACTTGTCTCCCATTACAAGTAAATCAGTGACATCATTGGTCATAATAAAGGTATATAACAGCTGCCAGCGGTGGATCTTGATGATTTTCCCAAGTGCATTCAGCGGCAGGGCCTTCCTCATACAACCATTAATAACCTCAGTGATAGCAGCTAAGGCTGGAAGTGGGGGAATTTGTATGTGAGGTGTGCATACTCCAGACTGAATAAATGTTTTTGGTTTTTTCAAAATTTTCTCTCCCTTTTTTCACCATTTGAAGATCAATAACACGTCGATTCATCTGGTGATTTCCATAATTCTATGACTTTTCTTTCTTGGTGTTCTAATTTCACTGTTGAGTGTGTATATTGGGGATTTGTCACCTAAGCATCTGGTTAATATACTTGAATGTGATCAGTAAGAAATGGGGACAAAATGAGTGGTTGTAAATTATCAGATTTGCTGCATTATGAAGGGATAGAGGACATATAGTTTCTACCTAGTCAACTCAACTTATATCTAAGCAGAGCAGTATAATGGTAGCAAGTAGTGCCCAGGAGGCAGAAGTGGAAGATGAGTGGACGTCTGTTTGCTGGGACTGCTACCGATTCCTAGTTCCTGGACCCCAATACAAAATCTGTAATGTTGCACCCTGAACAATCAAGTGCCATATTTACTGCCTTCCTTGTGGCAAAAGACTTGGGGCGCATTAGTGCCCAGACTCCACCTTCTATAGCCATGCCACTGTCTTTTCTTGGAATGGAGGGACTTGTACACTAAGTGTCATGGGTTTACCATAACAGTGTGGAGACAGAAGACCAAAGCGTCTGATTGCGTCTACTCCAGCATTGAGAAGCACTTCATCATATTAAATGTGTTTCTTCTGGCAGAACAGGGGTTAATCGGCCATGTTGGAAATCCCTGTGCTCAGTTAGTCACTCCTTTTCCCTTTATAATCTGGGCTCTGTTACTAATCCTCGTCAGAGCTAGCATTTGCTGCATGGCTAACGAAGGGAAAGGAGTTGTTATGTGAAGTGGAGAGCTGGGGGAGTTATTAGAGATTGTTGTTTGGTCTGTACGCATGATAATTCCTTATCATTCGCTATTTTTTTCCCCTTCCTGCACACCCCGGTGGATTCCTCTGTTATATGTGAATTAATATTTTGTGTGTCTGGGGTGTTTTCCATTAACCCTTGTCTGTTTTGCCTTGTTTGTTGGGTTGGTGTACTGCGGTGCACAGTAGCACCCCCTCTTCCCTGGGTGGGGGGAAGTGAACAGACAAAGGGCTAACTTAGGAGATATGGCAAGGGCAGAGACTCGGCATCTTCACCATCTGAAGTATCCCGGGGAACAGGGTGAGCTAGGGTGCCTCCTAGTGTTTGGGCCTGGAATGGAGCCCCTGGTCCTGGTTCATCCAACAGCTGTGTCATGACATTAGCTCTGACCGGTACTATTTTCTCTGATTCATGATGAATCCAATCTCTGCTTTGACAGGGCATTTGCAGCAGCTCAGCCTGGAGGTGGCAGATTTACGCACAGTGGTTTTGCAGCACCCCGATACATCTGGTGTGGGGATCTCATCTGTCAGGCAAACCATAGTGAAGCCCAAGGTCACGTTTCTGGACAGACTCTATGGGGGGCGCGACAAAGTTGTTGTTTTCCGAGAGGCCTGTAAACTTTACTTCAGGTTACATCCGATTTCCTCAGGTACACAGGAGCAACATGTGGGGATAATAATCTCACTCCTTTATGGGGACCCCCAAGCATGGGCGTTTTCTCTTCCACTTGACTCACAGTTGCTTAGATGATGGAGGGATTTTTCCAGGCACTGGGCCTTGTGTATGATGACCCCAATCGCTTCTCCTTAGTCGAGTCCACACTACGCCAACATCAGCAGAGGAAAATTGCTCTGAGTTCTGGAGAAAGGCTATGGACACTAGGGTAACCGCAAAAAATCGATGTCGGAATTTTGTCCGTCTGGACCCCACAAAACGATTCCCCTTTCCAGATATTGAGATAGCCAAAAAATTTGAGCTCGATCAAACGACGTTAACCCATGCCACTCGTCGCTCAAAGTTTGAAAAAATCCAAATTGAGGTATTTTAAGACTTAGGTATTTTGCATAGTCTGTTAGACTATAAAGAATGTGACAACAACATTGCAGAAATAGCCCTGACCAAATTTTCGAACCATTTGTGGTATTTGAATGCAGAGTTGGTGGGATTATCGTTTTTTGATCCCACCATTACAGACAATGAAAAGTTGTTAATGGCTAATAAATTGCTCAGTAGCACAGATGAACCCTCAGAGCACGCTAGGGTTGTAAATCCAAAAGTTAGGAAAGAAAAATTAAAAGAGGTAGGAAGTAACCGACTTTAACGACCTTCTGACAAAAGATGAAGAACAAAAGCAATATGTCCTGCAAGTTGTAAGCAAATGCCGAGCATTATATTCTGACGTTTCAAAAACTACTTTAACAAAAGCTCTAGAATAGATTAGATAACTATGTAAAATTATCAACTCATGTAGGTTAGCGTGCTCTGATGGTTCATCTGTGCTACTGAGCAATTTATTAGCCATTAACAACTTTTCATTGTCTGTAATGGTGGGATCAAAAAACGATAATCCCACCAACTCTGCATTCAAATACCACAAATGGTTCGAAAATTTGGTCAGGGCTATTTCTGCAATGTTGTTGTCACATTCTTTATAGTCTAACAGACTATGCAAAATACCTAAATCTTAAAATACCTCAATTTGGATTTTTTCAAACTTTGAGCGACGAGCGGCACGGGTTAACGTCGTTTGATCGAGCTCAAATTTTGGCTCTCTCAATATCTGGAAAGGGGAATCGTTTTGTGGGGTCCAGACGAACAAGATTCTGACATTTTTTCCCCCCCATATGAGATCCGGTCACCCTAATGGACACCAAGTGGAATGACCCCGCACGCCGTAGTCAGTTCTGCTAGGGGCTTACAGTAAGGGTCAAAGATGCCTTAGCACTATATGAGACCCCTGATTTCCTTGAGGCAGCCATGTCTCTGGCGATCCGAGTTGATCGTCATGTTCGCCAGAGACATAGGGAGTCTCCTCTGGGTGCGGGAGGTCCAGGGTGGTCAGCACTACGCCTGGTGAGGAACCCATGCAGGTGGGAGTGGCGTCACATTCTGGTTGTTTGTTGTCCGGCGTGGGGGTGTGTGTGTGTTTCTTTTGTGGTAAAAAGGGCCACTTTGTAGGCAAGTGTCCTTTCCGACCTCTTAATAAACAATCACCCGGAAAATTAGAGGGCCCGAGTTGTGCAGAAGTGAGCAACCCCGGTGTACTAATCACCTCTGTGAGTAGGACACAGTTTTCTCTGCCAGTCTTAATACACGTGGATGGAATTAAGATGGACGTGTCTGCATTTCTGGACAGTGGAGCTGGGTTTAATTTGATAGATGATAAGTTCATCCAGGTCCAATGCTTCATCCTATATACTCTGTCCAGACCCATACCCTTTATTGCCATTGACTCTGCCCCCCTAAGACAGGGGCACTTTACTCAACTTGTCCGATACTTGCGGCTTCAGGTGGGGGCCACGCACACTGAGGTGTTGGACTGTTATGTACTAGAAGGTCTACCTTCACCTGTGGTACTGGGACTTCCCTGGCTTGCTCTGCACAATCCTGTAATAGATTGGCAGATGCAGGAAGTAGTTAAATGGATTGCATACTGTGAAGGACACTGCTTGGGTACCTGGTGGGCAGGGGTAGATACCCAGTCCGTGCCTAGTTACCTATCAGATTTTGGGGATGTGTTCTCTGAGCAGGGGAACCAAGAACTCCCTCCCCATCATCCTTATGATTGTGCCAGAAATATCGTTCCTGGTGCCAAGCTGCCCAAGAGCATACTCTAGAATATCTCTGGTCCAGAGAGACAGGCCATGAAGGACTACATCACGGAAAGCTTGGCTAAGGTTCATATCAGACCATCCTCATCCCCCCCCATTGCCGATGGGTTCTTTTTTGTGAAGAAAAAAGATGGGGGTTACACCCGTGTCTGGATTTCCGGGATCTCAATAAGATTCCTATCCGTGATCCGTATCTGCTCCCTCTCATCCCTGACCTCTTTAATCAAATTGTAGGGGCAAAATGGTTCTCTAAGATGGACCTCAGAGGGGTGTATAATCTCATCCGCATTAAAGAGGGGGATGAGTGGAAGACTGTGTTCAATACGCCTGAGGGACACTATGAGAATCTGGTTATGCCTTTTTGGTTGACGAACGCGACCCTTAGCGATCCGCTGTAAACTGATAGTAAGTCTAGCTTCTAATTATCCTGCAGCACCACCACAGGGGAAATTTAGTATTACACTGGGATCAGTGTGCAGTCTGTGTAATGCACACACAAGCTGGGTCCTCCAGAGTAAGACACATTTTTTTGTAATTACTTTCCACTTCGACTTAACTGATGAAGATGTTGAAGAGGGGGCCACCTTTTAATAAAGGGATTGTCCAGGATTAGAAAAACATTGCTGCTTTCTTCTCTTCCAAAGAAAACCAAGACCACACTTGTCCACATGTGGTATTACAGCTCTGCCCCATTCACTACTAATGCTTTAGTTGAGGATAAAAAGGAAGAGATAAAATAGAACATTATTGGATGCTATCATTACTAACATTTCAATGTGCGGCCAACTGGAAGTTCATAATTATTCGCTGAACACTTACTTATTCACAAATCAGGGTAAATAGCGTCTTCTTAGTGAGCAGCATACTTTATACATCACCCCTGGGCATAATAAATAATTGAAATGGTATTCAGACTGAAGGTAGATACCCTGACAAGCCCCATAAAGACACAAACTAATGCACTACAAATGAACCAGGAGGACGCAGCTTCCAGCCCTGGACATGTCTCACATCCCACACTGGGATAGCACCATCACAGATATTTAGACCGAGCTGCAACCCTGCTATTTCCGGATGTAGAGCTCCTATGCCCCAATCCAATTCTGTACCACATCAGAGGCCAGTCTCATAACGTGAAACTCATGGGCAACAATGCACAACTGCTAAAGGTCTTAATAGTATTGGTCTTCTCAGATGGGTCAAAGGGACCTTTTAGGCCTCTTTCACATTTCAGTCTTTTTGTTTCAGTCACAATCCGTCGTTTTGTGAAAAAAACGGATCCAGCAAATTTGCCCGCTGGATCCGTTTCTCATAGACTTGTATTAGCGAAGGATTGTGACAGATGGCCATCCATTTCATACGTCATTTGACGGATCAGTCATTAATTCTTTGTCTGTCGGTCGGAGACAACGGACAAAGTAACGTTTTGTGTGTACGTCAAAGTCTGACCGTGACGGATCCAGCGCCGTCCGTCATTGGCTATAATGGAAGCCTATGGGCGCAGGATCTGTCGCTGTCCGTCAAAAAACAGAAGCAGTCACTGGATTCCGTTTTTTCAAACTGCGCATGCCCGAAACAACGTCTCATTTAATTTAACCCCCATAGCCTTTCTGGCACATAAAAATGCTCTCTCTAGGATTCTGTTCCTTTAAAATTACTACAACTCCTGCTTCGACGGATCCGTCAAAAAAACGGATCCGGTGCATCAGTTTTTTACAATCTGCACAGGATCCGTTTTTTCAACACTTTGACGTATTGTGATTGATTCTAAAAGACTGAAGTGTGAAAGAGGCCTTTGTGTCCAGGGTCCTGCACCAACTCTAGTTAGGGCACTATATCAGATGTTCCTGGTCTCTTCATGCACTAGAGCCTTGATGGGATTGAAACCTTGGTACCTCCTGAAAATTAAAAAGGAGCATTGACCCGTGACTGGCCTCACAAATACATCTCCCTTCTATTGGGCACCCATCCTTTGGCCCATGATATTATGAAGATGATCCAGCAATACAGAGGCATTTTTAGATTGGGGCGTGAAGTCATAACTTGTGCAAGCCCAAACAATTCCATCCCAAAATCCAGGGTCTTGGGTGTCTTACATTTTACTCTAGGTTCAAGGCAATGTCTATCTTCAGGCAGATGGAGAAGCATGGTGAATGAAGACATTGTTTGCCTCATTATACTGAATAGCTCTGTTGGGGGAAATTCTGATTATATTTCAGTTTTCGAGGCTTTAGATGCAAGACACTGATGCAAGATTACTTGATATGGACCCCGCCTAATGTGTAGATTTAGATGTGGATTCGCCCAAAAATGCCACATTCTGAAAGTGAAATCTGCAGACATTCAAACTAATTTCTGTGGCAAGGCTGCATCAAAATCCTCAAGTTTGGCAGATTTCCCAAAGCCTATAATAATGCCACATGTTAATTCACCCTTGTACATATCCATAGTGTTTACTAGGCCAGGATACAAATCAACAGGGCTTCCAGATATAGAAAGACCTAGCTGCTTTCTTTAAGTAATTGCACCAAACATATCCAGTGGTTGTGTCTGGTATTTCAGCTCAGGTGAACCAGGTGAGGTTCTTTGCTACTATTACTACTACGTCTACTATTCCATACACATTTTTTTTTACCTTGAAAAAGCACCAGTCTGATGCCGAGACATGTTGGTGGAATAAAAACCTCAATTTATCGAAGATTTTTCAGTCCTGCAAGCGCAGCCCAGGTACCGTGATATCTCCACTAACAGTGAATTAATATTCCATACAAAAGCATTATTGACAGGGCACCAGACGGAGGATCAGTTAGCACCTCACTTTCTTTGAAAAATCAGGTCAAACCCTCCCAATGAGATGAGTCCAGAAACCTCAGAGGTAGAAGTTTCCTCCATAGGAGACCTCTTGGTGCATTTGATTGACATGGAGGTTTTGGCCATGGTAAAGAATAAAATGACCCTTAGATCAGAGGTACACCCACAGATATTATTGGGTGCCTCCCATAATAACCAAGATCAATCGTAAAAGAAGGGACAACAGTCTTAGTAATTAAACTAGACTTTCCCTTTAATGCAAAACATCCAACAAGAAAATCCACAATCTACGGAAAGACAATAAGGAGACTAATGTGTGCAGACGTTCCCGAGTCTTTCTGACGCAAACGCCAGATGAAATCCATAGGTGAATGGTTGTCACTGATGTGGATAATTCAGTCATGTGGAAACTAAATTAATCTCCCAGCTAATTGAAGTTTACATGGAGGAGAACATGATCCCATCCCCTCCCCCATCTCACAGGTATACACAGAAAGCAATATAACATGCCGGATGCTTATGGAGCTCCCCATAACCAACACTATGGCTGGACTGGAATATATACTAGAAGTGCTATTGGGGCGACATGAGTGTCAATGTCAATGGTCCCGATGATAACACATCTGGTCATCAAGACAGTGAATAGATTTTAGACTTTATTGTGGCCTATGGCAACAATGACTGTCAAGAAGATACTGATAAAGTTGATTCATTGTTACACGAATTTCCAAGATGCACATGTTTATTTTACTTTTACGACCTTCAGCTCGATCGAGCCATGGTGACTTGATGGAAGAATGATTTGTAGGAAGATCGATCTTGTGCAAGTCTAGGTAGGTCCACCAGGGTCTTCTCTGCTGTTATCTTGATAGTATCAAGCCATCGAGTTGCTGGATTTCCTCTTCACCTTGTTGCTTTTATTCTTCTGACCATAATGTCCTTCTCCAGTAATTGCTTTCTTCGTATGACCATGATGTCATTCTCCTGTGATTGCTCTATTTGTATAGGACCATGATGTTATTCGCCTGTAATTGCTCTCTTCGTATGACCAGGATGTCCTTTTCCAGTGATTGCTCTCTTCGTATGATCAAAGTAGTCGCAGCATGGTGATCCTTGCTTCCAGTGACATGTTTGTCTTGATTTGTTCCAAAGTTGATTTGTTTTTCCTTATTGTTACCCATGGTATCGATAGCATCCTTCTCCAGCACCACATTTCAAAGGTGTTGATTCTTCTTGTGTTTTGTTTCTTTATCGTCCGTGTTTTGCATTCGTATATTACCAGAGAAAAGACCAATCTCTGTAGAAGTCATCATCTCCAGTGAAATGTTCTTCGATTTGAAGATGCCTATTCTACGTCACCATTCGACTTGGATCATTGATGCTCTATTAGATACTTGGCAAAGCCTCGTTTGTAACCCCATTTATTCACACTTCATGCCCGCAAAGCCGTAAATTCATTTTGCAACCAGACAATACATATTGAAATATCCTAAGTGCACAGTGCAGTTTCTGCTTGAGATGGGTCAGTGGTAATACTTCACAGCTAATCAGAACAAGTCACAAGCTTCAGTGCAAAATATGGGGTGGGGGATAGAGCAGCAGCTGGACCCACTGATGAAACAAGAAGTGGATTTGAGACTAGCCCATACAATGCACGAGCTACACTCCATGGTCGGAACTGCAAATAAAAGCAAAAAGAAAGTGCAGGAAGGTACGTAGAAGAGGGCCGTTTAGGTCCCATCAAAGAACACCCCCAGCTCAAACAGGGAATGCCTGCAAACCAAATAAGACAACCTATTCTTATGAAGTGGATCTACACCTTAACAACCTGAGACAGCCCCAAATTTTTAAGGATTGCATCTGCAAAAAGTCAGGGCAGTCGGGACACATTTGGGACTTGACACATAAGATTATAGATTTTGCATCTGTTCCCAAGAGTATTGGGATAATGATATGGTACACCTCCAGGAGCTTTTCTGACCTCCCATCCTACATTCATAGACATTAATATGGAATCGGCCCCTCTGCAGATATAGAAATCTTCCCAGAAGAACGGGAACCGTTATAACATTTTAGCAGTGTGTGGGAAACTTTTAGCTCCTTCATCCAGAAGAGCATTTGTGGGGTCAGACACTGATGTTGAGGAGAGGCAGGGCTCACAATCTCTGATCTAGTTCATCCCAAAGGAGTTGGATGGGGCTGAAGTCAGGGCTCTATGCAGCTGGTCATGTTCTTCCACCAAACTCCCCCAATCCATGTCTTTATTCACCTTATGCACTGGGCACAGTCATGGGGAACAGAAAATAGCCTTCCCAAAACTATTTCAACAAAGCTGAAGCTATAATGGTCCAAAATGTCTATTGTAGAAATATTAAGATTTCCCTTCACTGGAACTAGGAGGCCAGGGCCGACCCCTAATAACAGCCCATAGCATTATCCTCCTCCACCTTCTGCACAGTGATCACAATGCAGTCAGGGGGTAATGTTCTCCTGGAATCACTAAACCTAGACTCCTCATCAGATGGTGGATAGAGAAGTGCGATCCGTCTCTGCACAGAACACGAGGGCACAGTGTTTTTGAGGAGGTCTGGACTCTGCAGTTATGGGGTCAGCAGAGCAGTGGTGACTTTTTTGCCCTCTACTCCTCAGCACTGGGTGGCCTGTGGACGCACATTGGCTATTAATAAATGGCATATGGAAGGTGGGGGAACCAGTGGAGGACTTTAGGAGTGTTTTGTTTTAAGTCTGTATGATAATCCAAAATTTTTCTTACATTCAATCTAGACTAAAGGAATTTTGCTGCAATTACAAGCAATGTATTGGAATTTACAGGCACATTAAACAGAGTTTGACAAAGTTAATTTCATACCAACACCTAGCGGCGAAATCGGAAGTATTTACTGCCCAAGTACTCATTACCGCCTATTCATTTGACATGCAGCGGAATGGCAGATCGTCTCACCAAGGTGTGTACTTTACAATTTAGTATTAGTTAATGAACACCTACATTATACTATTACCAAAATACGATTTGAATTTTTTCATTACAAATGTCACAGGAAGTCCAGTCTCCCGGCGCGGCAGCAATTGAAGGCACCGCCAGCCGGTTATATTTTTGATATTAATTAAAGTGAAGGATGACAGCGACATAAAAAAAAAAATGGAAGAATGATTTTGCTGCTTATAAAAATGACCTTTTCTCGAGTGTTTGTTCTTCTGTAAGAACTGGTCATTACTTGAAATTACTGCGAATTTTCAATAAAGCTTCAACGCTGGAGTCAATTTGTGACTTTAGACAGAGAGATATGTTTTGTAATGAACAATCTACTATTATCAAAGCCCTTACTTTATCACAGCCGGGAGCCAAGAATTCAAAGAGCCAGATTAAAAACAAAGGTAGCAAGAAAAAGCGTGCGGCCTTCATACAGCTCTATACCCGTGTTTGATATTTCCATCCCTTTCATTGTAATCGCCCGTGTAGACAAAGATCATCTTAATATTGAAATATTCCGGGCGAGGCTTCAAAAAAAAAAAGGGGCCATGAGACGGGTTGTTAATCAGAGGGTCTGGCATCCAGGACTGGAGTTAACCTGGGCAAAGCAAGAGCGTAATGTGACTTTGTTATGGAGGTGGGTTAGAGGTGAATTATTTATAGGGGAGTGAGATTCTTATGAAAAAGGTTTTTTTTTTATTTCTAGGGTGCCAGATCAATTCTGTAGGTTTTACGTAATTAATCTGTGATGGCAACTGACTTAAAGGGAATCTGTCATCATTATATGATATCTCAAAAAAGGGATATCATTCAATTGGATTCTCTTAGTACTTTTGCTTCCCCCTGACCCCGCACCTTTCATGCATAAATACCTTTTTTATATCGGTTCAGATGTATGTAAACTGCTGCTGTCCGGTCCGCTGGGCGGGGCTTATTCACCTGCTCCCCCCCACCCTGTCTTGCTCTTCACAAGAAGTAATGCGTAGAGCAAGACAGGGGGGGGGGGCAGTTGAATAAGCCCCGCCCAGAAGACTGGACAGCGGCAGTTTACATACATCTGAACCGATATAAAAAAAGGTATTTATGCATGAAAGGTGCGGGGTGGTCAGGGGGAAGCAAAAGTACTAAGAGAATCCTTATGTGACACACAATTGAATGATATCATTGTATGACATCTAAAAAAGGGGTGACAGATTCCCTTTAAAGACAATTTCAATTTCTTCCAAGAAATCCATCACCATCTCCTCTCTTCATTGCTGTGTGGAAGAATGAAAGCAGCTTCAGCCGGACTCCCCAAACGAAGAACGATATGAAGAGACTGGGAGATAGTACTATCTGTGCCTACGGTACTTAAAGGGAACCGGTCATCAGTTTTGGCCAATATACATGTGCTTCTCACAAAATCAGAATATCATCAAAAAGTTAATTTATTTCAGTTCTTCAACACAAAAAGTGAAATTCGCATAGTATGTAGAGTCATTACAAACAGTAATCCAGTTCAGGTGTTTTTTCTGTTAATGTTGATGATTATGGCTTACAGCCAATGAAAACCCAAATGTCATTATCTCAGTAAATCAGAATACTTTATAAAACCAGCTTGAAAAATCATTTTAAAATCCGAAATGTTGGCCTCCTGAAATGTATGTTCAGTAAATGCACTCAATACTTAACCAGGGCTCCTTTTGCAATAATTACTGCATCAATGCGGCGTGGCATGGAGGTGATCAGCCTGTGGCACTGCTGAGGTGTTATGGAAGCCCAGGTTGCTTTGATAACAGCCTTCATCTTGTCTGCATTGTTGGGTCTGGTGCCGCTCATCTTCCTCTTGACAATATCCAATAGATTCTCTATGGGGTTAAGGTCAGGCGAGTTTGCTGGCCAATCAAGCACAGTGATACTGTTGTTTTTAAACCAGGTATTGGTACTTTTGGCAGTGTGGACAGGTGCCAAGTCCTGCTGGAGAATGAAATTTCCATCTTCAAAAAGCTTGTTGGTAGAGGAAAGCATGAAGTGCTCTAAAATTTCCTGGTAGACTGCTGCGCTGACTTTGGTCTTGATAAAACACAGTATACCTATACCAGCAGATGACTTGGCTCCCCAAACCATCACTGATTGTGGAAACTTCACACTAGACCTCAAGCAGCTTGGATTGTGGCCTCTCCACTCTTCCTCCAGACTCTGGGACCTTGATTTCCAAATGAAATGCAAAATATACTTTCCTTGTGGCGTGTGTCAATGACTGCCTTCTGGACATGTCAAGTAAGCAGTCTTCCCCATGATTGTGGAGCCTACTGAAACAGACTATGGGATCTTTTCAAACGCTTAGGAAGCCTTTGCAGGTGTCTTTTGTTAATTATTCTTATTTACTGAGATAATGACTTTTGGGTTTGGCTGGAAGCCATAATCATCAACATTAACAGAAAAACACTGGCAATAGATCACTCTGTTTGTAATGACTCTATATAATATACGAGTTTCACTTTTTGTATTGAAGAACTGAAATAAAATAACTTTTTGATGATATTCTAATTTTGTGAGAAGCACCTGTAAGTTACGGCGATCACCTTTCAGGGCTGAGATATAGCATTCTGTAATGCTGTATATCTGCCCCCAAACTGACCGAAGAGAAGAAAAATAACTTTTATTATACTTACCAGCGGGGCGGTCCGGTCCAAGGGGTGTTGCTGGTCCTTGTCCAGCGCCTCCCATCTTCATGCGATGCCATCCTCCTTGCTTCGTGTGGATGATGCGTCCCTGCGTCATACACACAGTCTCCTCGGCATTGCGCTCCTGCGCAGGCGTACTTCTCTGCCCTGTTGAGGGCAGAGCAAAAAGTACTGCAGTGCGTAGGGCCTCTCTGACCTTTCCTGGCCCCTGCGCACTACAGTACTTTGCTCTGCCCTCAGCAGGGCAGAGAAGCACACCTGCGCAGGAGCATGACACGAAGCAAGCAGGAGGACGGCAGATGGGAGGCGCCGGACCGGACAGTGCCACAGGCGAGTATAATAAAAGTTATTTTTCTACTCTTACAGGTCGGTTTGGGGGTTGATATAAAGCATTATAGTATGCTGTATATCAGCCCTGAAAGGTGATGGCCGTAACTTATATCGGCCAAAACTGATGACAGATTCCCTTTAAAGAAATAGCTTGCTGTGTAGCTGTTTGAACATACATTAATGCAAATAAAGTCCGTGGAGCCTCATTTAAGAGTCTCAAACATGGGACTAGCCAGACCTCCCTCCAGGGAAGGACCTAGCCAAGGAATGGCTCCTTTCAGAAACCACCATTACCATCATATTAAGTGGCCCTTTAAATCAATATCCAGCTCGTTACGAGCTTACAGATATGACAAGGGAAATACCAAGGCCAGGTATCCATCCACAGACAGCTGTTTCGGGGTGTTGCCCCTCATCAGTGTGGAGTAGGATTCTGGCTAGGTGGGAGCAATGCCTAGTAAACCAACATCACGAAACAATCACTGACCTCAGGGAGACCAGTCAAAGAAAACACTGCGGCAGCCGGCAAAGGCGCTCAATCAGTGAAATCCTGGGTGCAATGCTCCCTGGGAAATACGAATATGCAAATAAAGTCCGTGGAGCCTCATTTAAGAGTCTCAAACACGGGACTTGCCAGATCTTCCTCCAGGGAAGGACCCAGCCAAGGATTTCACTGATTGAGTGCCTTTGCTGGCGATTGTTTCGTGAACATACATTAAGGCAGAGATGGAGTAGTACTGGCTGTGCCTGTGTGTGATACAGCAAGACAGTACTGTTTTTGCAGATATATTTGTACCCGTGGAAGACTAGGATATGTACAGATATGATTTACTTGGGACTCAGAGCCAATAGAACTAGTTGTACCTGTATTATTTACAGTGAGAAACCTGGACACAGTGTTATCTGTGACTACATCATTAACAAGGACAAAAGAGGGAGACTGTACTATTTTGCCTACATCATTTACTGGGGTCTTAGAGGCAATACTATTTATAGTATTTCTAGAGACAAGGCTGCAGTAATATCTGTGCCTGCATTATTTACAGAGAGACAGGACTAACTGTGCTTACATCATTTATAGGGCGAGACTGCAGAACAGTACCATTTTTGCTGATATGATTTACTTGGGATGGAGAACCAATAGTTCTAGTTGTACTGTATTATTTTCAGTTAGAAACAAGGAGGCAGTGTTATCTATGCCTACATAATTTAGAGGGAGAAACAGGGAGACAGCCCTATTTTCCATATATCACTTACTGGAGGTTTGAAAAGCTATAATACTATTTTTGAAAATCTATTTGTACCTATATCCTTCTCAGTGGAAGACTAGGATGCAGTACTATCTATGACTACATCATTTACAGAGAGACAGAACTATCTGTTTACATAATTTAAAGGGCGAGACAGCAAAATAGAACCAAAATGATTTAATAGGGACTGAGTCAATAGTACTAGATTTACCTGTATTCTTTTTTGGTGAGAAACAAGGAGGCAGTGTTATCTGTGCCTACATAATTTACAAGGAGAAACAGGGAGACAGTACTGTGCTGCCTATATGATCATTTACTGGGGTCTAAGAGGCAAGAATACCATTTATAATATTTCTAGGGAAAGACAAGGAGGCAATACTATCTGTGCCTGCATCGTTTTCAGAGAGATAGGACTATCTGTTTACATCATTTATAGGGGAGACAGCAGAACAGTAGAGATAAAATTTACTGGGGACTCAGAGCTAATAGAGCTAGTTGTACCTGTATTATTTTCAGTGAGAAAAAAAGAGGCAGGGTTATCTGTGCTTACATTATTTACAAGGAGAAACAGGGAGACAGTACTATTTTCCCTATATCATTTCCTGAGGTCTGAGAAGCAATAATACTATTTTTGCAGATATATTTGTACATATATTCTTCTAAGCAAAAGTACTGCATTGTAGTCTGTGCAGATATCATTTACTGGGGACTGAGAGACAATAATACTATTTGTAGTATTTTTAGGGAGAGAGAATAAGGCAATACAATCTGTGCCTATATTATTAACTATGAGATTTTAAAAGTGAACCTGTCATCAGGATTTTGCTCAGTAAACTAAAAGAAAGTGTCAGGTTGGCGCCGATATACTGATTAAAATGATGCTTTGGTTGATTAAATCAGTCTTGTGGTTGTTGTTTAATCTTTATCTGTTGATTTCAGTTAATGAGATTCTCGTGCTTCGGGACTCCTGTGGGTGGGGCTGTCGGTGGCCTGTGGGCTGGGCTTTGTGGTGCTCTGCTTAGATATTCATCTGTATGGGCTTATGACCATTGAGTACTCCTTCAGTGACCTGCCCCTATTTTACACAATGCATATAACAGTGTAGATAATATTCTTGATATGCAATGTTGGTAATACCTATAATATTGTGACTATTGTGAGGTTTAGAAAAAAAAATTACATGCAGAAAAATGGCACCAGCACCTGCATCTATCTCGATAGATGCTGCGGTCGCCATTTTGTTGAAGAAAAAAAAATTGCAGCAAAATGGCGTCGGTTCTTGTGCAGTAGCGTCTATTGGCAAGTGATACATGCTACTGCGCATGCGCCGCCATTTTGCTAGATGAAAAAAATTGGCACTGGCAGCAGAGCATGCACAGTAACATCTATCGCTTGCCAGTACTTGCTACTGCAGCCAAGTTTTTTTCCCCTTCAACAAAATGGCACCTTTTTGTGCTGTAGCATCCATGCGCCGGTGACATTTTTCTACATGTACGGTAATTTTTTTTTTTTTTTATTAAGCCTTACAATACCTATATTATTGGCTATTATCAACAATATTACATATGAACAATAGTCTCAAACAGTAATATCAACACTATTATATGCATTATGGAATATAGGGAGTAGGTCAGTGAAAGATCAGTGACATTTCTTTCATAAGCCCATAAGGTGAATATGTAAGCAGAGCACCACATGAAGGCACCCCCTTCCCCCACCCACAGGCCACCCCAGAGCATGAGCACATCATTAACTGAAAACTACAAATAAAGATTAAACAACAACCACAAGACGGATTTTGTCAACCAAGGTATCACAGTATAACAGCGCCAACCTGACACTGCCTGTAGGTTAATGTGCACAATCCTGCTGACAGGTTCAGTTTAAGGGGCAGTAAGTAGCACTATCTGTGCCTACATGAGTGGGCAGTACCATCTGTGTAGTTCATTTTCTAGAATAGGAGAAATGCTAACTTTTTTGTACTTAGGGTACTGTCACACTTAGCGATGTACCAGCGATCCCGACCAGCAATATGACGCGGTCAGGATCGCTGGTACATCGCTAAGTGGTCGCTAGTGAGCTGCCACATAGGCAGATCTCACCAGCGACATCGCTGGGGACAGGGGTCGCTACTTACCTGTCACACCAGGCGATCCTGCGTCCTCCCGCCCGGCTCCACGCGTCGCTCGTCGTCACAGCAGGAAGCGCCGCAGGAAGCGGACGACGAGAAACAGTCCTGGATGTTCTCGCGCGATCAGCGATAACCAGCGGGGGGAGCGGGTCGTAGATAAGTATCAGACACAGCGATATCGCTAGCAATATCGCTATAACGTCACTAGTTATAGCGATATTGCTAGCGATATCTCTTAGTGTGACATGCCCTACTGTAAAATAGAGGAAGGCAGTACTATCTGTCTCTAGACTATTTACAGAGTGAGACAGGAAGGTAGTACTATTTGTATCATCAAGATCTACAGGAGACACCTGAGAGGCATCATGTCTTGTGCCCGTATTACTACAGGGGATAACTGAGGAGCAATATCATCTGATTATTTCAGTCAGATAGGAGTCACTATTATTTAAACCAGAGACAGGAACACAGCACTACCTGGGCCTACATCATAAATCTGTTTGAGCGATGTGGTTCTGCCATTAGAACATTGGGGACTCCTGCCCAGCTTCATTGTCAGAAGTCATGCAGCAGCACAGCCTTGTGCCACATTCTCTATGCAGAGGACGGAATGGGAACAATATGACCTTTATTAACCAACTGAACTGTCATCGCCGCCGCAGGTATAAAACTAATGACCAAGTAAGTACACCTCTAGAAGTATGACAGCAGCGTACAGATAACTTCATTCTATGCGAGGAAAGAGAGGAAAGGCTCTGCCTTGCAATTCAGCAGCCGAGATTAAAAGGAGCACATCACTAGAAATCATGCAGAGTTTATAGTCCTAGATACCAAGTTGCTGGCCTTAGGTTAAATTGGGTGCTAACACTGCAAACACAGGGGATGCAAACTGATGCTACAGGTTTGGATCAAACATAACCTTATGCAACTTTCCACAACCCCCATCCCCCCCCCCCAAAAAAAAAAAAAAATTCTAGCAAGAGATTGGAGCACAAATATTAGGCTGCATAGACTGGGGCAGATTCAGCAGAGTCATCTCATGAGTATAGTAGGGTTAGATGTCTCCTTTCATATTCAATGGAGGGCAAAGTTATGTCACTTTTGTGGAGGGGTGAGGTCATCTAACCATTGGGAACAGAGTTAGTAGAGTCAGGTACAGCAGAGTTATCCAACCATTAGAGGGTAGTGTCAGCTCAGGTGTCAGGACAAGGACAGAAAAGTCATCTCATTATTAGAGGAATAGTCATTTTATTATAGGGGCAGCCTCAGGACAGTCACCTCAGAGGCAGATATGCAAATTGCCTCTTCAGAGAGAAAGAGGACTTGACCTCTATGTCGCCACCTGATTAGAGGCAGAGTCATTAACCATTAGTGGGCAGAGTCAGGAGAGTCCTCATTATTAGAGGCAGAGTCATCTAATTAGTTTATGGGGGCAGCAGAATCATCCAACCATTGGGGCTAGCATCATCCAAGAGGACAGGGACAGGAGAGTCATTCTAGTATTTGAGAGCAGAGTCATCTCATTAATAGAATGCAGGGATAACAGAGCTATTTAATTACTGCAGGGCAGGAGATCACGGAGTCATTATTAGAGGCCCCAGCGGCAACAAAACAGGATTTTTGGGTTGCTTACCGTAAAATCTGTTTCTCGGAGCCTTCATTGGGGGACACAGAGACCATGGGTGTACGCTGCTGCCACTAGGAGGCTGACACTATGCACAAAAAAAGGGTTAGCTCCTCCTCCGCAGTGTTCACCCCACCGACCGGCAGGAAATTCCTCAGTTAGTGAGAAAGCAGTAGGAGAAGTAACAGAATAGATTGAAAAAAAGAGGACAACTCAACTGTAAATAACCAACAAACATAAGAACAGGAGTTGCAGAACATGGGAGGGTGCTGTGTCCCCCAATGAAGGCTCCGAGAAACAGATTTTACGGTAAGCAACTCAAAAATCCTGTTTTCTCGTTCGCCTTATTGGGGGACACAGAGACCATGGGACGTCCCAAAGCAGTCCCTGGGGTGGGAAAGCAAACTTCCATCAGGCCTGCGGACTCACCACCGCTGCCTGCAGAATCCTTCCACCTAGGCTGGCATCCACCGAAGCGTAGGTGTGGACCTTGTAGAATTTCACAAATGTGTGAACCGATGACCAGGTTGCAGCTTTACAAGCTGCAGCGTGGAAGCTCTGTGGCGCACCGTCCAGGAGGTACCCACTGCCCGGGTAGAGTGAGCTCTAATTCCCGGAGGGGTCAATCGATGTATGACCCGGTAGGCCTCCAAAATTGCCGATCTGATCCAGCGAGCAATAGTAGCTTTGGAGGCCGGTTGACCTCTCTGCACCCTATCTGGAAGGATGAAGAGAGAGTCTGTCTTCCGCAAAGAAGTCGTCCTAGCTAGGTAGACCTTCATCGCCCTGACCAAGTCCAGCTTGTTCAAGGAGCGGTCCCGAGGACGAGCTGGATCCGGACAAAAGGACGGGAGAACAGTATCCTCATTCAGGTGGAAAGTGGACAGCACTTTAAGAAGGAGAGCGGGCGGAGGCCGCAGAACTACCTTGTCCTAGAGGAGTACCAAGAAAGGAGAGCGGCAAGAGAGGGCCGCCAATTCCGACACGCGCCGGATGGAGGCGATGGCCACTAGGAAGGCTACTTTCCATGAAAGTAGGGATAGGGGAAAGTTCCCTGAGAGGTTCAAAGGGAGGACCTTGCAGAGCCTCAAGAACCAGATTAAGATCCTAAGGATCTACGGGCGCTCGGTACGGGGGAGCCGTATGAGCCACTCCTTGAAGGAAGGTTTTGACCTGAGGACGGGAGGCCAACGTCTTCTGAAATAAAATGGACAGCGCCGAAACTTGACCTTTTAAAGAGCTGAGGGCAAGGCCTGCATCACGCCCTGCCTGAAGAAACGCCAGGACAGAAGGGAGCGAAAAATGTATGGGCAGAATGTCGGTGGACTCGCACCAAGTGAAATAGGCCTTCCAGGTACGGTAATAAACTTTGGAAGACGATGGCTTTCTGGCCCGGATCATAGTATGAATAACTCGATCCGAAAAGCCTGATCGTTTCAAAACCTCGGTTTCAACAGCCACGCCGTTAAATTGAGTGGCCGAGAATTGGAGTGGCAAATCGGACCTTGAGACAGCAGATCTGCCCTATCTGGAAGCTTCCAGGGGGCGTCCGCGAGAAGGTTGACGATGTCCGTGAACCAAGCCCTTCTGGGCCAATTCGGGGCGATGAGTGACTGGAATTCCTTCCGCCTTGATTTTCTTCAACAGCCTGGGAAGAAGAGGCAGAGGAGGGAATAGGTAGGGGAGCTTGAACTGCGACCAAGGAATGGCCAGAGCGCTGGCACCCACTGCGAGAGGATCTCGAGCCCTGGATACAAACTTTCCTGTTGAGGCGAGAATCTAGCAGGTCTACGTCCGGGGTTCCCCAACGACGGCATAGCTGAAGAAATACCTCCGGACGTAGGGACCACTCTCCCGCCACTAGAACCTCGCGGCTGAGAAAATCGGCGGCCCAGTTGTCCACGCCAGGAATGTGCACCGCGGATATTGCCGGGACTGAAAGCTCTGCCCAATGAAGAATCTTGGACACTTCTGCCAGGGCTGAGACACTCCGTGTCCCCCCTGGTGGTTGACATATGCCACCGCTGTGGTATTGTCTGTCTGAATCCGGATAGGCAGGCCCTTGAGAAGCCTCTCCCAGTGAACAAGAGACAGATAAATCGCTCGTATCTCGAGGACGTTGATCGGCAGAGCTGACTCCTGAATCGACCATCGACCCTGAACAGTGTGACTGCGGAACACTGCCCCCGGCCGAGGAGGCTGGCATCCGTTGTCACAATCTGCCAGTGAATGGGAAGGAATGGCCGTCCTAGGGAGATGAGAGGAGACATCAGCCACCAATTGAGGAACTGCTTGACCCGGTATGAAAGACGAAATGGGCGGTCCAGGGAAAGAACAGACCTGTTCCACCGAGACAGTATGGCGTGTTGGAGGGGTCTGGAGTGAAATTGGGCAAAGGGAACCGCCTCTGTCGCTGCCACCATCTTTCCCAGGACTTTCATGGTTGTCCGGAGAGATGGAAGTCGTAAGATATGCAACGCTCGCACATCCCGCTGCAGGGAGCAAGTCTTTTCTTGTGGGAGAAAACCTTCGATAGACGATTGCCGAACAATAGACCCAGAAACACAAGACGTTGTGTCGGAAAAAGGCAGGACTTCCTTTTGTTGATGAGCCACCCGAAATTGGACAGGGTGTCGGGGACGATGGTAAGACTTTGGCGAGCTTGATGAAAGGATGGAGCTTCGATCAGAATGTCGTCGAGGTACGGAAAAAGAACGAGACCTTTGATTCTCAACAAGGCCATCAACGCTGCCATGATCTTCGTAAATACTCTGGGTGCGGTGGCGAGATCGAACGGCAGTGCAACGAATTGGTAATGTTCCTGGCGAATCGCAGGAATTTCTGATGGCCGGAGAATATGGGAACATGTAGATAGGCATCTTGAATGTCTATTTAACACATGAACTCCTGCGTCTCTATGGAAGCGATTACCGACCAGAGACTCCATTCGGAAATGACGCAGTCGGACTGTCTTGTTGAGTAACTTGAGGTCCAAGATGGGGCGAACTGTACCGCCTTTTTTCGGTACCACAAACAGGTTTGAGTAAAACCCTGTGAACTGTTCTGACTCGGGGACGGGCACGATCACTCCAGAAGTGAGGAGAGAGGCGATGGACGCAAAGAACCCCGGAACTAAAGCAGGATCTTTTGGAGGTTGGGACTCGAAGAAACGATCCCGGGGACGAGAAATGAACTCTATCTTGTATCCTGATGATACCACCTCCCTGACCCAAGCGTCCTCTACTGAGGCAAGCCAGCCGTCTCTGAAGAAAAGACGTCGACCTCCCAATTGGGAAGGACTCTCGGGGGTTCGTTGATAGTCATGCTGATGTGGACTGTCCAGATCTGGATCCGGAGGTTCTGCCCTGGGAGGAGTGAGATCGCCTGGAGGGAGTGGGTCTGAAAGACGCCTTTTTTCTATCCTGGCGTACCTGCGTTTTCTGTTGGTTAGAGAAGTTGTCTGCCGTATTGAAATGGTGGAATGTCCGAAAGGGCCGAAACTGACGTTTTAGCGGAGGTCTGCGAGGCTTGGACTGAGGGAGGAGGGAACTCGTGCCTCCAGTGGCGTCCTAAATAATCTGATCCATCTGGGATCCGAAGAGACGCGCTCCCTGAAAAGGCAGATTGGTAAGAGACTTATCTGAATTCAAATCCGCCTGCCAAGCCTTGAGCCAAATTGTACGTCGGATTGCCACAACGCTGCTTGACGCCTGAACTGCGCAAGACGCGACATCCAAGGAGGCAGAGAGCAGATAATCCCTTGCATGGGAGATCTGGTTGGCAAGTTCGGACAATTGCTCTGGTTGGGCCTTACCTAGGATGCCCCTGCAGAGATCCTCTGCCCAGGTGGCTATGGCCTTCGCTACCCAAGAGGAAGCGAAGGCTGGGCTTAGCACCGCCGCAGCCGCTTCGTATGCTTTGCTAAGGATTCTATAATCCTATCATTCGAATCCTTTAGTGACGCCACACCTGAAATCGGGAGGACCGTGCTGTTAGACAATCTGGACACGGGTGCGTCTACCGAGGGGGAAGCAGACCAGTTGTTGGTGAGCTCCTTGGCAAACGGGTACAGCACGCCGAGGCGCTTCCCTCTTTGAAGGCGCCTGGTCGGATTTTCTCTTTCCCTGGTAAGAATCTTGCCAAACTCAGAGTGGGAGGCGAAGACCCTGGAAGGTGTTTCTGCCCGTCTGAACGAAACCTCCTGTTCTGAGGATTTCGCAGGGGAGTCTGAGATTTCGAAGGTGTGGTTAATCGCAGCAATGAGGTTCTGTACCGTAACCTTCATGTCCGCGTCCAGCTCTAAGATCCCTTCGGATGACACATCCGAGAACGCTTCACCTGACTCGGGTCAGGAGGCACGGGAGGGCGACTGCTGGGAAGGACTATGTGGGGATGTGAGGCCAGGAGGGGATCCCGGCCGGTGATCCTGTCTGGGACTTTGCGGCTTCTGCTGGCTGGCTCAGATGGAGCTTCATGTGACCTGCTGGACCCTGCAGAAGTGTCCAGGGGCAACTTATCAAGGACGGCTACTATGGACTGAGACACCCTGGTGAGGCCTGCCACAGATTGTGAAAGACGAGGCCCAACCAGGAATGGGGGGTTCGCTTTCACGTGGCGCAATAGGTGGCTCCTGGACGGAGTCATGCTGAATGGGATTGCTGCAGTCCAGGCAGAGGGGTGGGGGCAGGCGGACGGCCACGCTCAGCCTTAGAGATAGGATAATGAAGGAGAAAAGAAGAAACCTGCGGAAATGCTGGAAGGTTGGGGGACAGAAGGCAGAGAAGGGTGTCAGTCTGCAGTTGCAGAGCTACTCACGATGCGGTGTCCCCAAAGGTGCTGATACACGGCTCGTCTGAAGATGCAGGGCCCCAGCAGAGGAGAACGTGGAATCCCTCTGAATGCGGCGGCCGCCGGGAGGCGCGGGCGGCGCAGAGACTCCACAGTACTCCCTCGGTGACCGCTCCCAAGAATCCTGAAACTGCCAGGGGGCTGCGTCTTGGACTGCATACTCACCTCCGTTTGCAATAAAGGTACCTGATATATCCCACGCTGTCTGCGTCTTTGTGGTATCCGCGCCTCATCCGACCGACAGGCTCTGGTAGGCGAGTGGGTGGGAGGCGGGGGGCGAGGACTCTCCTGATCGCTGGCACGCACCCGTGCTAAGCTGTGGTCCCGCCACTGAGAGCTATGAGGATACGGGGTGGCAGTACACGCCGTACTCATAGTCTCTTGTGGGAGTACAGTAGTGACCATTCACACTGTATCCCTCCGGAAACCTGAAAAGGAACGACGCACATCGAGGTAGATATGGGTCTAATGAAAGACCCGTGTCCACCTCCTACTGACACTAAGCTAAACTGAGGAATTTCCTGCCGGTCGGTGGGGTGTACACTGCGGAGGAGGAGCTAACCCTTTTTTTGTGCATAGTGTCAGCCTCCTAGTGGCAGCAGCGTACACCCATGGTCTCTGTGTCCCCCAATAAGGCGAACGAGAAAGTCATCTCATTATCAGAGGCGCAAGCCCAGAGTTATAATATTATGATTAAAGTGGGATTAACAATCTCATTTCATATTTAGAGAGCATGGTCAACAGAGTCATCTGCCCATTAGAGGGCAGGGCACAGTCAGCAGAGTCATCTGCCCATTAGAAAGCACGGTCAGCAGAGTCATCTGCCCATTAGAGAGCACGGTAAGCAGAGTCATCTGCCCTATAGCGGGCAGGGCACAGTCAGCAGAGTCATCTGCCCATTAGAAAGCACGGTCAGCAGAGTCATCTGCCCATTAGAGAGCACGGTCAGCAGAGTCATCTGCCCATTAGAGAGCACAGACAGCAGTCATCTGCCCATTAGAGAGCACAGACAGCAGTCATCTGCCCATTAGAGAGCACAGACAGCAGTCATCTGCCCATTAGAGAGCACAGACAGCAGAGTCATCTGCCCTATAGAGGGCAGGGCACAGTCATCTGCCCTATAGAGGGCAGGGCACAGTCAGCAAAGTCATCTGCCCATTAGAGAGCATGGTCAGCAGAGTCATCTGCCCTATAGAGGGCAGGGCACAGTCAGCAGAGTCATCTGCCCATTAGAGAGCACAGACAGCAGAGTCATCTGCCCTATAGAGGGCAGGGCACAGTCAGCAGAGTCATCTGCCCATTAGAGAGCAGGGCACAGTCAGCAGAGTCATCTGCCCATTAGAGAGCACAGACAGCAGTCATCTGCCCATTAGAGAGCACAGACAGCAGTCATCTGCCCTATAGAGGGCAGGGCACAGTCAGCAGAGTCATCTGCCCATTAGAGAGCATGGTCAGCAGAGTCATCTGCCCATTAGAGAGCACAGACAGCAGTCATCTGCCCATTAGAGAGCACAGACAGCAGAGTCATCTGCCCTATAGAGGGCAGGGCATAGTCAGCAGAGTCATCTGCCCATTAGAGAGCACAGACAGCAGAGTCATCTGCCCTATAGAGGGCAGGGCACAGTCAGCAGTCATCTGCCCATTAGAGAGCACAGACAGCAGTCATCTGCCCATTAGAGAGCACAGACAGCAGAGTCATCTGCCCTATAGAGGGCAGGGCATAGTCAGCAGAGTCATCTGCCCATTAGAGGGCAGGGCACGGTCAGCAGAGTCATCTGCCCATTAGAGAGCATGGTCAGCGGAGTCATCTGCCCACTAGAGCGCAGGGCACGGTCAGCAGAGCCATCTGCCTTTTAGACTATAGTGTCAGCAGAGTTGTTTCATCATTGCAAAGTTGGAGGTACCAGAGCCATCATTAGAGGCCAGTGTAAGCAGTCATTACATCATAGGCTTGAGTCAGCAGAGTCATCTCACCAATAAGATACAGGGTCAGCAGAATCACCTCATCAGGGAGCAGGACCAGCAGAGTCATCTGACCAATAGAAAGCAGGGAATTTAATCCACTCCCTGGTCTCTGGGGGAGGGGTCTGTGCGCCATTCACTTCTGGAAGGCGGCAAGGACACTTTCTGACCAGTAACTCCCATTCACAGCATTTGCCATAAAGCACATACTAAAATTACATGATACAGTCCCTTTAATGATGACATATATATATATAATCTACAATAGCAGAAATCATTCACGTTGGTTTTATTGATGATTTCAGAGAAAATAAAAAATAAAAAAAAAGACAATTGTCAAAAAAGTCCTAGCTATGGTGAAAGCCAGAGGAGCCAAAAAGCCACCACGTAGAAGCAGCTTACTGCCGGGAGTTTCGGAGGCGTTTACCATCAGCCCCTCCAACACTGCACTGGTTAAAGCTTTTGTATGGACCCGTAAACCTCCGAACTAGCAGCGACTGAGCGTGCCGTGCTAGTCATGTGATTGACGGCTTTAAAATATAGATTTCTATTTACACGTATATATTAACGAACGCCTCTATTTTGTCTCAAACGGTGGAAGTAAACCTGGGTTGTCAAAGCAGGAGTATAAAACCGTACAGACTGAAGTCTGTGGGCAAATTACGGGCTTTGATTAAAATGGTTGGAGGAGATTAGTAAAAACATGGCTGCTTTATTCTAAAACAGCGCCCCCTCTTGTCCATAGGACGTTTATGGTACTGCGGCCTTATGTAAGGAAATAGGTTTGAGCTGCAACACCAGATGCAGCCCAGAAATTAGGAAGGCTTGGGGTTGTTACCGAGCAGCAGCAGTGGTCAACTGTTAGCAGCTCTGTAAGCCGTAGTGGCCATTTATGTGTACGTCAGATCTGCTCCCATTCACTTCAATAGGAGCTGATTTACAGTACTAGTTTACAGCCACTACACAGGTCACGGGTGCTGTACCATTCCAGCTCTACACTGTATTTCCGGGACCAGTCAGACCTGGTAACAGCTGATCGGCGGCGGTGCAAGGTTTCGGATCCTCACAGATCTGATACCAATGACCAATCCTAAAGACATAAGTCATCAATCTCTTTCTACTGGACAACCCCTTTAAATAGCAAATCCGATTACTTATATGTCCATACAATGGCCAGGCTTTGCAGCTCTGGAATGCTGAGCCATCCATATACCGTATTTTTTGACTATAAAGACGCACTTTTTTCCCCAAAAAAATTTTGGGGGAAAATGAGGGTGCGTCTTATAGTTGGAATATACTTATAAATACTGTAGCGGAAGCAAGAGTTGGGTGATTCTGCGGGGGTCCCGCTCTGACGCTGCCGGGTGATGATCAATCCCTTCCCAGGTAGGTGCAGTAGGTTCGGCGGTGGTGCTCTGTGGTGTGGGGTAGCTCTGCCGGCATTTTGTGAAACAAAAGAGGCGCCGCATATCCATTGCTGTGATGCGGTGGCCTCCGGGAAAATGGCCACCGAGGGCAGCGCATGCTCAGATTGAGATCACGGGAGACAAGATCTCAATTTGAGCATGGGGCGGCCATTTTCCGGAGGCCACCACATCGCAGCAATGGATATGTGGGGCCGCTGGGCTTTTACCAAATGCCGGCGGAGCCCCCCGCATCACAGAGCACCATCGTCGAACCTGCTGCACCAGCCTGGGATGGGATTTCCCGGAGGCCACTGCACTTGCCGCACCAGCTTGGGATGGGAGTCATATTGCCGAACCACCAAACACCCCCTGTGACCCTGCTCCACCAGTGCTGCTGATCCCCCCCGGGTAAGCTGAATTCGGACAGTAAGACGGACCTCCACGTGACAGATTAACTTTTTCCCCTATTTTCCTTCTGAAAATTTGGGGGTGCGTCTTATGGTCTGGTGCGTCTTATAGTCCGAAAAATACGGTATAACAACCTGAAAAGGGCAATTTAAGGACCTACATTTTATGGGGGGGGTGGGATTTTAAAGGGTAAATAGCTTAAGAGGAGAGGCGTTGAGTGCCAGTACTGTCAAATTTAGGATTTTCAAAAAAGAAAAAAATAATCTAACTATATATTATTTATAGTTCTGTGATCCTAGGAGCTGGGATTAGGCTACAACCTGCTCTCGGCACCAGTAGTCACATCTACTGCCATCTTACTGTGCGGCTGCCACCTTAGTAAAAGTTGCCTATTCTCGCTCTATGCATTAAAGTCAACATTAAGTGAAGGAAAAAAAAAAAAAAAGTAAGCAGCAACATCTCCTGCCGAAACAAGGAGCAGTCTCCGAAATCTCTGCTCTTCTTCCTTAAAAGTCCCAAATCAGTTCACAATTGCACTTTTGCCTCCTAGCTGCCATGTGCTGGACTGTTATTTGGCATCGCTGGCGGCGGTGTCGTCCTCTGCCGGGGCACTGTTGCTCTCAGATTTGGCGCCATTGTATAGAGAGTCCTGTGTGTCCAGGTAGTCATTTTCAGTGATCTCTGTGATGGTTAGGGTCTCCGGTCGTTTCAGCTCGCTGCCTTCTGCCTTTTCATCATTGAAGTTTCTCAGGACCAGGGGAAATTTGGTGTTGGTGGCAGAGTTCTCCAGGAAGGCGATGTTGCTTTCCTCGTATTTGGGCAATGGCTCTCCATCCTCCAGGCGCTTGGTGTACAGCTTGCAGTTATCGGAGGCGCTTTTTACAGCTTTCTCCAAGATTTCTTTCTCAACCAGACGAAGCTTGACGGCCATGGCAGCATGGATCGAGAGGCTGCCGTTGTCCAGAATCTGCTTATCGTCCTGGGAAGAAATAAAGACATCAACTGTGAAACATCTTAGAATGGTGCATGAGGGGTTAGAAAAAAAGGGCCTGTAGGCATTGATCAGACAGTATCCAAGTGTAGGGACATGCCCTGCGGACAAGGAGGATGGTCAATGCTTGGCTTGCTCCAGATGTACCCTATAAAAGAGTCTTCTAATTGATTGCATCATGCGAAGATGATTTGATTGGTGGGCTTTAACCACCCACTGAGGCCTCATTAGCTTTTTTCTTGCATAATGCCGTTTCCAATCAGACACAGACACCGTGTCACAGCACTAACATGAAGGGGGTGGTGTTGTATCCCCAAGACATTGCCAAGTCACGGCAGCTTAGCATTTGGTCAATATACGCCAGCAATATCAAAATAATGCAGTCCAACCTCTATGTTGGAAAGTATCACAAATTATCGTGTCCCAACTTACTGACCGCAGGTACCTCCAGCAATCCAGAGAGTGTGGCTCAGAAAAACTCAGCCTCCAACAGAGCGGTGGTGCGAATGCTGAACATCTGCATTAATTGTATGGGATGCTCAGAAAAGTCTGATCAATATCACAGACCGCAAATGTTGTGAATATCGAGGACGTGCACCTCCGTGCTATTCACAACGACAAGCCGACATATTTGTATTTAAAAGGGAACCTGGAAGGGTTCATGCTGCCGACGAACAGGCACTGGCTGTATGTTTATCTCATAAATGCAGGAAAAAAAGTCTACTTTAAAAGTTGCTGGGAACAGAGCATGGAAGACTTCAGACAGGAGGGTCCCCGGTCTCTTCTCTCCGCCAACTCCCTGGAGTGACAGGTCTATCCCTGTACCTGCATGCAGGGAGAGAGAGGAGCTGCACAAAAAACAAGGTGGGTCCCTGTTCTCTTCTCTTCGACCAAACTCCCAGGAGTGACAGGTCTATCCCTATACTTGCATGCAGGAAGAGAGAGGAGCTGCAAGTAAATTTAGTCAGACAGGTGGGTCCCCGTTCTCTTCTCTCCGACCAAACTCCCAGGAGTGACAGGTCTATCCCTATACTTGCATGCAGGGAGAGAGAGGAGCTGCAAGTAAATTTAGTCAGACAGGTGGGTCCCCGTTCTCTTCTCTCCGACCAAACTCCCAGGAGTGACAGGTCTATCCCAATACCTGCATGCAGAGAGGAATCTTTCACTCAAAGGCAGCAGAGGGGAAGAACCTGGCGACTTTTTATCTGAAACGTAGCAGCAATACATGAAGAAATCGCATGGCCATGCAGAGAAGACTGACAGCCGGAGGTCACTTCTATCTCATCAGCTGCATGATCATACTTCTACCTCTGCTGCATCTGCAGAAGGGGCAGACATGACACCGTGTGTGCGGACTCTACCTCCACTGTAGATCTGTAGGTTTTGAGCAGGAGTGAAGCCCTCGTCTCCAGGAAGGTCCACAGCTTAATCTCATTGTCCCAGCTGACTGGAAACTCGTTATTCCCCAAGGTGAAGATCTTATCGATCGCGTGGTCGCCAATTAAATGTTCTTTTAACTCCTCTGTAAAGACATAAAATGAAAGGTCAGCGATGTGATCTCCTGCCAGGTGATCTGCGACAGAGCTTACGAGGGGTAACATGTGCGACTCTCATTTGGCTTTGGTACTAGTAATCCCAGCATGCCCTTTGATGATTATAGAATTGCAAACATCTACAGTGGGGGAAAAAAGTATTTAATACACTGCTGATTTTGCAAGTTTTCGCACCTACAAAGAATGGAGAAGTCTGTAATTTTATCATAGGTACACTTCAACTGTGTGAGACAGAATCTTAAAAAAAAAAAAAAAAAAAAAAAAGAATTTGGTCAGCCACCAATTGTGCAAATTCTAGCACTTAAAAAGATGAGAGAGGCCTGTAACTGACATGATAGGTAGACCACAACTATGAGAGTCAAAATGAGAAAACAAATCCAGAAAATCACCTTGTCTAATTTGGCAAGATTTATTTTGCAAATTTTGGTGGAAAATAAGTATTTGGTCATTAACAAAAGTTCATCTCAATATTTTGTTATACATCCTTGGTTGGCAATTTCAGAGGTCAAACGTTTTCTGTAAGTCTTCACAAGGGTGGCACACACTATTGGTGGTATGTTCCTTCATGCAGATCTCCTCTAGAGCAGTGATGTTTTGGGCTTGTCACTGGGCAACACAGACTTTCAAATCCCCCCAAAGGTTTTCTATGGGGTTGAGATCAGGAGACTGGCTAGGCCACTCCAGGACCTTCATATGCTTCTTACGAAGCCACTCCTTCGTTGCGCTGGCGGTGTGCTTGGGATCATTATGCTGAAAGTACCATCCACGTTTCATATTCAATGCCCTTGCTGATGGAAGGAGGTTTGCACTCAAATTCTCACGATACATGGCCCCATTCATTCTATCAGTCATCCTGGTCCCTTTGCAGAGAAATAGCCCCAAATCATGATGTTGCCACCCCCATGCTTCAGTAGGTATGGTGTTCTTTGGATGCAACTCTGCATTCTGTCTACTCCAAACACGACGCGTTTTGTTTCTTCCAAACAGTTCTACTTTGGTTTCATCAGACCATAGGACATTCTCCCAATACTCTACTGGATAATCCAAATGCTCTCTAGCAAACTTCAGACGGGCCCAGACATGTACTGGCTTAAGCAGTGGGACATGTCTGGCACTGCAGGATCTGAGTCCCTGGCGGCGTAGTGTGTTACTGATGGTAGCCATTGTTACGGTGGTCCCAGCTCTATGCAGGTCATTCACTAGATTCCCCCCCGTGTGGTTCTGGCATATTTGCTCACCGTTCTTGTGATCATTTTGATCCCACGTGGTGAGATCATGTGTGGAGCCCCAGATCAACGGAGATTATCAGTGGTCTTGTATGTCTTCCATTTTCTTATTATTGCTCCCACAGTTGATTTCATCACACCAAGCTGCTTGCCTATTGCAGATTCAGTCTTCCCTGCCTGGTGCAGGGCTACAATTTTTTTTCTGGTGTACTTCGACAGCTGTTTGGTCTTCACCATAGTGGAGTTTGGAGTGTGACTGTTTGAGGTGGTGGACAGGTGTCTTTTATATTGATAAGTTCAAACAGGTGCCATTACTATAGGTAATGAGTGGAGGACAGAGGAGCCTGTTAAAGGAGAAGTTACAGGTCTGTGAGAACCAGAAATCTTGCATGTTTTTAGGTGACCAAATACTTATTTTCCACCATAATTTGCAAAAATCTCACCAAATCAGACAAGGCGATTTTCTGAATTTTTCTCATTTTGACACTCATAGTTGTGGTCTACCTATGATGTCAATTACAGGCCTCTGTCATCTTTTTAAGTGGGAGAACTTGCACAATTGGTGGCTGACTAAATACTTTTTTCCCCAATGTATATGATAACCTACCAACCAGCAAGAATTCTGGCTCTCACAGACCTGTTAGCTTTTCTGTAAGAAGCCCTCCTACTCTGCAATTATTGCCTGTATTGATTGCTCCTGTTTGAACATCGTTACATGTATAAAAGGGATACCTGTTTACACACTCCAACCTCTCCACCATGCCCATGACCAAAGAGCTGTCTAAGGACACCAAGGACAAAATTTTAGACCTGCACAAAGCTGGAATGGCCTATAGAACAATAGGTGGGCAGCTTGGTGAGAAGGCAACAACTTGGCACAATTATTAGAAAATCGAAGCAGCACAAAGATGACTTTCAATCTTCCTCAGTCTGGGGCTCCATGCAGGATCTCACCTCGTGGGGCAAGTATGATTCTGAGAAAGGTCAGGAATCTGCACAGAACTACAAGGAAGTACCTTAGTCAATGACCTGAAGAGAGCTGGGACCACAGTCTCAAACATTACAGTTAGTAACGACTGCACCTTATTGAAGGGAGGATGGATGGGGTCAATGTATCGCGAGATTTTGGCCAACAACCTCCTTCCCTCTATAAAAGCATAGAAGATGGGTCGTGGCTGGGTCTTCCAGCATGACAACGAAATATGGAGGAGTGGGCCAAAATCCCTGCTGCAGTGTGCGCCAACTTGGTCAAGAACTACAGGAAACGTCTGACCTCTGTAATCGCAAAGATTTCTGTACCAAATATTAAGTTCTGCTTTACTATTGTATCAAATACTTATTTCAGGCAACAAAATGCAAATTATTTATGTAAAAATCATACAATGTGATTTTCTGGATTTTTTTTTAGACTGTCTCTTGCAGTTGTACCTTCGATAAACATTACAGACCTCTAAATGGTTTGTAGGTGGTAAAACTTGTGAAATTGGCAGTGTATCAAATTCTTATTTTCACCACTGTAGGTTTATTAAGATTCATCTCAAGACCTGCAGCATCCTCAAAGGAATCACCTTTTTTAATACAGACTAGCTGGGTTTGTTGTTTATTAGTGACCCCAGTGGTGGACCCCCCCACCATCACCAGCCTCTAATGCAGCCTTATGGCTAGAGGAGCAGTAAGACACCCACAAGCATCTGGAATGTAGGTCTGTGCAAACCTATATATCTTACCTTCACTCATGCAGAAGACTCGCAGGAAAGCCAGAAGCTGAGCTGATATTGGAGGCTCGGTGATGTGCAGCGCAAATACACTGGACCTGTGCACAGACACAACAGCATTAACACCAGGACCGTCCACATACAGTGGGTACAGAAAATACTCAGACCCCTTTACATTTTTCACATTTTGTTTCATTGCAGCCATTTGGTAAATTAAAAAAAAAGTTCACTTTTTCTCATTAATGTACACTCTGCACCCCAGCTTGACTGAAAAAAAAACATATATAGAATTTTTTCCAAATTTATTGAAAAAGAAAAACTGAAATATCACATGGTCATAAGTATTCAGACCCTTTGCTCAGTATTGAGTAGAAGCACCCTTTTGAGCTAGTACAGCCATGAGTCTTCTTGGGAATGATGCAACAAGTTTTTCACACCTGGATTTGGGGATCTTCTGCCATTCTTCCGTGCAGATCTTCTCCAGTTCCGTCAGGTTGGATGGTGAATGTTGGTGGACAGCCATTTTCAGGTCTTTCCAGAGATGCTCAATTGGGTTTAGGTCAGGGCTCTGGCTGGGCCAGTCAAAAATGGTCACAGTTGTTCTGAAGCCACTCCTTTGTTATTTCAGTTGTGTGCTTAGGGTCATTGTCTTGTTGGAAGGTGAACCTTCGGCCAAGTGTGAGGTCCAGAGCACTCTGTAAGAGGTTTTCATCCAGGATATATCTGTACTTGGCCGCTTTCATGTTTCCTTCAATTACAACCAGTCGTCCTGTCCCTGTAGCTGAAAAACAACCCCATAGCATGATGCTGCCACCACGTTTCACTGTTGCGATTGTATTGGACAAGTGATGAGCAGTACCTGGTTTTATCCACACATACCGCTTAGAATTATCACCAAAAAGTTCTCTCTTTGTCTCATCAGACCAGAGAATCTTATTTCTCATAGTCTGGAAGTCCTTCATGTGGTTTTTTTTTTAGCAAACTCTATGCGGGCTTTCATATGTCTGGCACTGAGGAGAGGCTTCTGTCTGGCCACTCTGCCATAAAGGCCCGACTGGTGGAGGGCTGCAGTGATAGTTGACTTTGTGGAACTTTCTCCCATCTCCCTACTGCATCTGTGGAGCTCAGCCACAGTGATCTTGGGGTTCTTCTTTACCTCTCTCACCAAGGCTCTTCTCCCATGATTGCTCAGTTTGGCTGGACGGCCAGGTCTAGCAAGACTTCTGATGGTCTCAAACGTCCTCCATTTAAGAATTATGGAGGCCACTGTGCTCTTAGGAACCTTGAGTACTGCAGAAATTCTTTTGTAACCTTGGCCAGATCTGTGCCTTGACAATTCTGTCCCCGAGCTCCTTGGCCATTCCTTTCACCTCATGATTCTCATTTGGTCTGACATGCACTGTGAGGTCTTATATAGACAGGTGTGTGCCTTTACAAATCAGGTCCTATCAGTTTAATTAAACACAGCTGGACTCCAATGAAGGAGTAGAACCATCTCGAGGATGATCACAAGGAAATGGGCAGCATGTGACATATACGAGTGTCTGAGCAAAGGGTCTGAATACTTGTAACCATGTGATATTTCAGTTTTTATTTAATAAATTTGCAAACATTTCTACATTTGTTTTTTTCTCCAGTCAAGATGGGGTGCAGAGTGTACATTAATGAGAAAAAAAAAATGTTGAATTTACTAAATGGCTGCAATGAAAAAAAGAGTGAAAAATTTAATGGGGTCTGAATACTTTCCGTACCCACTGTAGCATTCCTCTAATGAGAGTCTCAGGATCTGCTCTTTGCCAACATTAGAAACCGGTCCAGCACTGACCCTGCCTGCTCTCCATACATCTGCCATACATTCTCTAATCCCGAGAATTGGGAATTCTGCCAGCAAAAGCCAGTCTCCATATAAAGCAGATGGAAACATAACCTCTTGGATTGTTAGCTCAGATAAGAGAGTAGCGTAGCGCAGTATGGTGATACGTAAAAGAGCGGTCATTAATAAGCATTACCTGTAAGGGCGCATTTACTACCAATGCTGGTGGTATGGCTGTATAGGTCCAAATACCCAGCTTACAGTAATGATATGCCAGGACTGAGAAATTGAGCATCTAAGCCCCTTGCAAATTAGCCTGAAAATGCATTGACATTATACACTCACTGGCCACTTTATTAGGTACACCTGTCCAACTGTGTGTTAAGACTTAATTTCTAATCAGCCAATCACATGGCGGCAACTCAGTGCATTTAGGCATGTAGACATGGTCAAGACAATCTCCTGCAGTTCAAACCGAGCATCAGTATGGGGAAGAAAGGTGATTTGAGTGCCTTTGAACGTGGCATGATTGTTGGTGCCAGAAGGGCTGGTCTGAGAATTTCAGAAACTGCTGATCTACTGGGATTTTCACGCACAACCATCTCTAGGGTTTACAGAGAATGGTCCGAAAAAGAAAAAAAATCCAGTGAGCGGCAGTTCTGTGGCCGGAAATGCCATGTTGATGCCAGAGGTCAGAGGAGAATGGGCAGACTGGTTCGAGCTGATAGAAAGGCAACAGTGACTCAAATTGCCACCCGTTACAACCAAGGTAGGCAGAAGAGCATCTCTGAACGCACAGTGCGTCGAACTTTGAGGCAGATGGGCTACAGCAGCAGAAGACCACACTGGGTACCACTCCTCTCAGCTAAGAACAGGAAACTGAGGCTACAATTTGCACAAGCTCATCGAAATTGGACAGTAGAAGATTGGAAAAACGTTGCCTGGTCTGATGAGTCTCGATTTCTGCTGCGACATTCGGATGGTAGGGTCAGAATTTGGCGTAAACAACATGAAAGCAGGGATCCATCCTGCCTTGTATCAACGGTTCAGGCTGGTGGTGGTGGTGTCATGGTGTGGGGAATTTTTTCTGGGCACTCTTTGGGCCCCTTGGTACCAATTGAGCATCGTTGCAACGCCACAGCCTACCTGAGTATTGTTGCTGACCATGTCCATCCCTTTATGACCACAATGTACCCAACATCTGATGGCTACTTTCAGCAGGATAATGCGCCATGTCATAAAGCTCGAATCATCTCAGATTGGTTTCTTGAACATGACAATGAGTTCACTGTACTCAAATGGCCTCCTCAGTCACCAGATCTCAATCCAATAGAGCATCTTTGGGATGTGGTGGAACGGGAGATTCGCATCAGGGATGTGCAGCCGACAAATCTGCGCCAACTGTGTGATGCCATCATGTCAATATGGTCCAAAATCTCTGAGGAATGCTTCCAGCACCTTGTTGAATCTCTGCCACGAAGAATTGAGGCAGTTCTGAAGGCAAAAGGGGGTCCAACCCCTTACTAGCATGGTGTACCTAATAAAGTGGCCAGTGAGTGTATGTGCACAGACACGCCCCAATGCACTTCCAAGCCAATTGGCATAGGGTTCCAACACTGGAGTTCTCGGTGCTAGCGAAAAAGAGCTATCTAGTGTAGAGTTTAACTTAGCGATTTGCAGGATCCCAGTTATTGGTCCCAGATCCTCCTACTTACCGGCATCCAGCACAACATCTCCTAATTGGGAGAGGCATGGGGGATGCTTCAAGGTTGGAGGAGGATCACAGGATTCTGGTCTGGTGGTCAGACTATGCACAAGTGTCCTGTGAGTCTCCCCCCCCCCCCCTCCAACACTGATCATTTATCTTGCTGCACTAGGAGCCAGCCAGCCATATGACTGGTATCAGTAGTAAAACACTTCTGACAAGTTTACTTTAATCGCTCCTTACAAAGCTTTTGGAAGACCTCCTTACACTCAACAGGAGTCCATAAAAATGTGAAATCCATTTCCTAATATCTTAATTCTATGATTAAAACAAGCTGAAAGCTGAAGGCCCCCCCGAGCCAGAGGCTGCACTACTGAGACTCTGACAACATTCACATTGCCCTTCACCTCTGGATTAGAGTCCTACTTGCTGAATTATTACTTTTTCTAGAAAAACTTGAAAATAAAGTGTCACGACTTATATGGGGATGAAGTCTTGACAACGTGTCACCACAGTTTATATAGTTTCTCCAGCACAATTTAACCCCTTCACGAACAAGCCTATTTTGACCTTAATGACCGGGCCATTTTTAGCAATTCTGACCAGTGTCCCTTTATGAGGTAATAACGCAGGAATGCTTCAACAGATCCTAGCGATTTCTTTTTTGTTAGGAAGTTATAAGGGTTAAAAGTTGACCAGCGATTTCTCACTTTTACAACAAAATTTACAAAACCATTTTCTTTAGGGACCACCTCGCATTTGAAGTCAGTTTGAAGGGTCTATATGGCTGAAAATACCCAAAAGTGACACCATTCTAAAAACTGCACCTCTCAAGCTGATCAAAACCACATTCAAGAAGTTTATTAAGCCTTCAGTTGTTTCACAGCAGCAGAAGCAACATGGAAGGAAAATGTGAACATTTAACTTTTTAGTCACAAAAATGATCTTTTAGCAAATTTTTTTTTTTATTTTCCCAAGGGTAAAAGGTGAAAGTGGACCCCAAAAATTGTTGTCCAATTTGTCCTGAGTACGCTGATACCCATATGTGGGGGGGAACCACTGTTTGTGTACACGGCAGGGCTCGGAAGGGAAGAAGAGCCATTTGACTTTTTGAATGAAAAATTAGCTCCAATCGTTAGCAGACACCATGTCACGTTTGGAGAGCGCCTGATGTGCCTAAACTTTGGAGCTCCCCCACAAGTGACCCCATTTTGGAAACTAGACCCCCCAGGGAACTTATCTAGTTGTGTGGTGAGCACTTTGAACCCCCAAGTGTGTCACAGAAGTTTATAACGTAGAGCCGTGAAAATATTAATTTTTTTTTCCCCTCAATAAATGATTTTTTTAGCCTGCAACTTTTTATTTTCACAAGGGTAACAGGAGAAATTGGACCCCAAAAGTTGTTGTCCAGTTTGTTCTGAGTATGCTAGGACCCCATATGTGGGGGGAAACAACTGTTTAGTCACACGTCGGGGCTCAGAAGGGAAGTAGTGACATTTTGAAATGCGTCATGTTACGTTTGCAGAGCCCCAGATGTGCCTAAACAGTAGAAACCTCCCCAAAAGTGACCCCATTTTGGAAGCTAGACCCCCCCAAGGAACTTATCTAGATGCGTGGTGAGCACTTTGAACCCCCAAGTGCTTTACAGATGTTTATAACGCAGAGCTGTGAAAATAGTTTTTTAGCCCCCAATTTTTTATTTTCCCAAGGGTAACAGGAGAAATTAGACCCCCAAAGTTCTTGTGCAATTTTTCCTGAGTACGCTGATGCCCTATATGTTGGGGTAAACCACTGTTTGGACACACGTCGGGCTTGGAAGGGAGGGAGCACCGTTTGACTTCTTGAACGCAAAATTGGCTGGAATCAATGATGGCGCCATGTCGCGTTTGGAGAGCCCCTGATGTGCCTACACAGTGGAAACCCCTCAATTCTAACTCCAACCCTGACCCCAACACACCCCTAACCCTGACCCCAACACACCCCTAACCCTAATCCCAACACACCCCTAACCCTAATCTTAACCCTAATCCCACCGCTAACCCTAATTCCAACCCAAACCCCAACCCTGATTCCAACCCCAACCCTAGTTCCAATGGAAAAATAAAAATAAATATATTTTCTTTATTTCATTTTTTTCCTCTACCTATGAGGGAGATAAAGGGGTGGGGTTATTTACTATTTTTTCTTTTTTATTTTGATCACTGTGATAGACCCTATCACAATGATCAAAATGTACCTGGAATGAATCTGCCGGCCAATCTCGGCGGGCGAACTGCGCCCGTCATTTTAGAAGATGGCTGCACCCATGGGGGAAGGCCTGGAGACGGAGGGACACAGGGACTCGGGAGGAATTGGACGGCGGACAAAAGAGGGGAGGGGAGCAAATTCCGACGGCAGCGGCACATCGCCGCCGTCAGATCGCAGTCTCCAGCCATGGCCGATGATATTGCATCATCGGCCATGGCTGGATTGTAATATTTCACCAAGTTTCATTGCTGAAATATTACAATTACGCTGATTGGCGGTTTCACTTTCAGCAGCCAATCAGAGCGATTGTAGCTACGGTGGGGCAAAGCCACCCCCCTGGGGTGAAGTACAAGTTCCCGCGCTGTACTTACGTAGGTATGCCGGCTCGTGCCAGGACTTCGGCCTTCATGGCATAAAGCCGGTCACTCTTGCTGACACCCAGCTTTATCTTCACCCGGTCGTGAGCGTTATTTTCAAAGAAGAATCCGTTGTGGATGACAAACTCGGCATTGGACCGAGTGCCGTAAAAAATGTAAATCTGGCGATGAGAGAGGAGTCAGGATTAAAAGACAGACGGTACAAAAAAGGGTACGAGGAGACCTCTTTGGGTTTAATGAAGGGCTCCCGCTGCTCTGCTTATCCGACTGCGAAAGCAAAATAAGAAATCATCTGCCTCCCACCCCATAAAAGTTATAGTGCGGTTTATGTGACCGCTCGCTCCATAAATGGCATCTGGTGTCAGCCGGCCCAGACAGACAGACAGCGAAGCCCACGCTGCCCAGCAATCTGTCCGCACGCTCACGGCAGCCTAAAGATAAAGACTTAAAGGTAAAATCCACCAAAAGATGTGCAGTTCCGCTGTGTACACTTGATAAACTCTGCTAATGGCCGAAACTAACAATGGGGACCCACAAATCTCTTATTGATAGGTCATCAATAGCAAAGTAATGGCATATTCAAGCTTGGAAGCTATAACTTTCCAATTACTGGGGGTCGACTTCCATCGACAACCAGAGCGGAGACCTATTATCCATTCATTCTTATGAGAATGCAAAAGATCAGCCAACTTTGAGACTACCACTTTAAGGCTCTTATGCAGGGGGGGATGTAATAGAGGGGGGTACCCTACGCGAATTATAATTTCTGTAAGTAACGGAGGCCACTTTAATGATAAGACGTTCTCAATGGATGTCCCAAACCGCCCTTCAGCTACAAAGATGCCGTGCGTCTCCCATGCGTGAATGCTGTCAAAATCTTACCTGCTCGCCCTCCTTAAATTCCTGCAACGCCACGCACTCGCATCGGTCATCCTCTAAATTATAACCGGTAGTTATCTAAAGCAAGAGGAGAAGTAATGAATAAAGATTTCGTCTCATTAGATACCATTTTACCTGAAGCAAGATTGTCTCTTTAGACGGCATAAAACATTAATGAAAATCATTCAACGTGCGACTCTGTTCCACCTGACGTGACAGGTTTGGAGCTGAATATTTTATGAAAGCTACTGGGGATCACAAACGTGGTGGCGGATTTAGAAAAGCAAAACTGGATTCTCGCTCGACACCTGCCTTATGGAGACTGGTCTTAGGAGGGAAGAAAAATAAAAAATAAAAAAAAAAAGGTCCCAAAGTGCAGCTGAAGACACATTTACTACTTCTGACAAGGAGTCAGCGGTAGAAGATAAGACGATACGGTCACATTTACCAAATGAAGGGGAAAGAGGGGAGGTCTTCTCCAACCTTCACATTTCCCACCTGATACAGGGTCTCATGATCAGCTGTTACCACTGGATAAACCTGACCATAAGTATTCAGTTTCCCTGCAGTGCCTCCACAGGTGAAATGAAGTATTACATGCTGTCCATTCAGATTGATAGGGTGTCTGTGTAATTGAGGTCTGTTTGGGTCCTCCAGAACAAGAGATGTGGTTCCAGGAAAGAACCCTCTCAATTAAAGGTTACCCATCGTTTTATGTATTGTTTTACTCAATATTTAGAAATATTAATATTTAGCGTCTTTCTTAGTTGCACATCAAGCATGGTTTTGCCCACAAGAAAGGCATGGAAGCTTAACTGGTTAGGGGGTCCTACCCATTAGATACCCACGAATCCTAATAAAGGGGGCCACAGTATGGATTTGTATAGGGGACTCTCCGACCACACAATAGATCTACAGGTCAGCCCCATTCACTTTATTGGGGACCTACATCTAAAAATCTGCTGGTTAAAGGAAAAAAGTGTAGGGGGTGGGGGGTCACATTCTCAAGATTGGTTGGGGCCTCACAGCTGGATTTAACGTTATATCCTAGCAGCATGAAGTCATGTTTTATGACAGGAAACTATTTTTTCCTAGAATACGCTGAGTGGCAACCAACAACACAGCCCCCAAATTACAACTCCCACAGGAAATCTATAGGAGCTGTAATGAGGCCTTGTTGGTTGACACCCCGCTGCCCAATCTATTTATGCAGGAACTTGGGAAAGCTGAGTTGTGACTGAGCTAAAACAACAATATGGATGGCCCAGTGCTCAATACATTGGTGTCCAGTCACTTACCAGACCGTTGGTGTGATTACACATGTCCCATAAAGGAATCAATGCCAGGGTTACCCGAGATCCATCCTCGGTGGGAATCTGATTCTGACGCGTCATGACGGATGATACAGCCCACCTACAGCCAAGAAAAAGACCCCCACAAGAGCTCATATGAAGTAATACGTATTTTATGATGGGGGGGGAGGCAGAGAGTTCTGCAATGAAATGCAGAATTTACAGATCGCTATAGGCAGCTGATAAGACACCGGGGGCGATGTGCTACTTTGTAGTTATCCCTGCGAGTACAGTCCATAAATAAAATACATCAGTGATTGATGGGACCGGTGTCCGGAGGCCAGCGGATCATTGATTTTAATAGAGCGTTTCAATAAAACATACATGAGAAATACTGCACGGTCATCTGTTCTGTGGCTTCCCTCACAAATAATTGACTTCTAATCAATATTAGTGTGTATGGTAATTATTTTTTTCATTTTTAAATTTTTTAGTATACTTTTTTATTATTATTTTTTTAAAATGAGGTGTGATGCGAGTAAAGGGCGAAATAGAACCTCCCTTGCTGCAAATGGTTGCTGTCGTTTCATTAAACCTGATATTGAAATCAATAAGCTCAGCGAATAAATAACTCATGAGCCATTTTTTTCCCCTTCACCACCTGAACTCATCACTCACTCTAAAAAACGTCTTGGTCAAGGCAATGAGGACCACCACCTCACTGAGAGATTAGAGAACAGCTAACTGTTGCAGTTTATGGAGAGGGGAGCAGAGTAAGAAAATCAAAAGAAGTTTTGAGATGCTGCTTTCTAATAAAGGGTTTTATCTCCATCTAGTGCTAGTTTCACAGCTACACTGTTGAGTAGTGCTACGCATTATCCTACATTATGCTGCTTTATAATAAGGCTTTTATTTCACCCCAGTACGGGATTCACAGCTACGCTGCTCAGTAAAGTTGTGTGTTTTGTCCAAAATGCTGCTACTTTCTAGTAAGGGTTTTATCCCACCATAGTGCTGATTTTACAGATATACTGCTCAGTAATACTGTGTATTCCCTTAAATTCTGGCGCTTTCTACTAAGGGTTTTATTTCACCGAAGTGCTGGAGTAACAACTACAGTGCTCAGTAATGCCATGTATTGTCCTAGATGCTGCTGCTTTCTAGTAAGGGTTTTATCACACCATAGGGCTGAATTCACAGCTGCACTGCTCAGTAATGCAGTATGCCATCCTACATGCTGCTTGTTTTACTAAGTATTTGATCTCTCCACAGGGCTGGATACAGAGCAACACTGTAATATAATGTGCTCCATGCTGTCACTTTCTAGTATATGTTGCATTAACCTAAAAGATGAATTCATAGTTACACTGTTCCTGTCCTGAACATGTGACAGGAGAGACAGGAGAGCAGGAATCACTTAGGTCTGTGTATAGGAGATATCAGAGAAGATGTCTCTATCCAACAGCTCAGAGACAAGTGAAAATTACAGACAGAGCCCTCTAGAGGGGAAAACAAATATATATATATATATATATATATTTTTTTTTTTTTTTTTTTCCCCCACTATTAAAATTTTATCACAAAACTGATCTCACCATCAGCCCTCGGGTGCACGTGATCCACGCCTGTATTCATGTTTTGTTCTAAATGTACCCAATTTACCTTTTTTGGTCTATATGAAAAATGTAAAAAAACTACAGCTAAATTTTTTTTTTCTCCCAAACACTAAGAAGGAACCACTAGCTGAAGGACTTCTCCATTATGTAGCGTTCTGCCCTCTATATAAATCTAAACATGTGTAAGGATACATAAACCTGACGAGTCTTGTTGTAAATATAGGAAATACACAATTAAAAGATACTAGAAAAATGTAATAAAAATGATAAATAACCAACCTGTAGTCGTCGAACGTGAAGGCATCCTTTAGGGGCAGCTTGCTGGCATTGGGATGAGTCTGAGGTTCCAGAAGAAACAAAATAAAAAAAAGAGAAAAACGTCAGAAATTGCTAAGCAAAATTTCATAATTTAGCTTCCTAACGAGAGGCAAATGAAACAGGAGGTGCCCAGAAATGTTACGCAGGGATCATCGTGCTATTATGTTCTCATATATCAATGTCAACTTAATTTGTTGTGCCCAGCAGCTCCCATTAATCTGCGTCTCCGGATTCTGAGACAGAACTCGCAGGCAACGCAGATTTAACAATATAAGGTGGACGCTATGGACAGGGAAGCGGCCATCATTTATACATGTCAGCGAGGATGCAAGAATTAATTAGGCATTTCAGCTTACACTCTCTAAACAAATGTTTCAGACTTTTTTTTTTTTTTTTTTTTGCTTTTTCTTCCTTCCTCGTAAAAAAAAATTATATATAATTTTCTTTATATTTCACACCATAGCACCAAAAAAAAAAAAAAAATTGTTTGAAAAGCCAAAGCCGGGCAAAATTGTTGTCCTTACAAACCAATGGGGAGTCCAAACTCATTCATCAGAGACCCTTTGGCAGAGGAAAGCTGTTGCCCGAATGGTTGACCATACACAGTGTACGCATTTTCTTTTTTTGCCTTTTGAGTGATTTTTTCGTCTTAGGATGCACACACACACACACACACACACACACACACACACACACACACACACACACACACACACACAACGGCATAAGTCGAAAAGCTTTCCACCATACACCTCTGATACCCTTTTTGCCCAAAATCCTGGAAATCATTTGATTAGTCATGTGATCACTGAATACAGTCGGCATCAAGCACCAGGGTCAGCAGCCCACTCTGTCCAGGTTTCACATCTATGAAATCCACCACACATGTAGGCGGATCTGTACATTGCACATTTACGCCAGGCTCAGCTCCATACAGCGTAGGTGCCGGCTGTGTGATACAGATGGTACCCAAGGCTGACTGTAGTGGTCAACAGTAACATTTAGGAAGATAGAAACAGGAAACTGTGTCCTGTTCCGACCACTCCATTGGTTCCCCACAACATGACTGCAGGGTGTTAATAGCATTATAATGGCTACTAAGGGGCATATTGATGTACCCCATGTCTGCCTTCTAGATGGACCTTTGTTTGGACTTTCTAAGAAACCAGTAATTTTACAATACAAAGCAATAATTACAGCAGTGCCGTGTATTTCGCTATTGATCAATATTTTAGGAAAAAAAACCTAAAAATACAAAATCTATACATTAAAATGATATATTAAATCTATAAATGAAATAAAAACAAATATATATTTCACCTATAGATTTAATAATAATTTATAATTTTAAGTTATAAATTTCGTATTATTCAGAAATATTTAATTTTCTCCCTCCATTATTGATCACTTGTGAAATATATAGCAATGCTGCGATTATTGGCTTGTAAAATTACCAGCTTCTAAAAGAGTAAATTATATACACATACATACACATATATACACTCACTGGCCACTTTATTAGGTACACCATACTAGTAACGGGTTGGACCCCCTTTTGCCTTCAGAACTGCCTCAATTCTTCGTGGCAGAGATTCAACAAGGTGCTGGAAGCATTCCTCAGAGATTTTGGACCATATTGACATGATGGCATCACACAGTTGGCGCAGATTTGTCGGCTGCACATCCCTGATGCGAATCTCCCGTTCCACCACATCCCAAAGATGCTCTATTGGATTGAGATCTGGTGACTGAGGAGGCCATTTGAGTACAGTGAACTCATTGTCATGTTCAAGAAACCAATCTGAGATGATTCGAGCTTTATGACATGGCGCATTATCCTGCTGAAAGTAGCCATCAGATGTTGGGTACATTGTGGTCATAAAGGGATGGACATGGTCAGCAACAATACTCAGGTAGGCTGTGGCGTTGCAACGATGCTCAATTGGTACCAAGGGGCCCAAAGAGTGCCAAGAAAAAATTCCCCACACCATGACACCACCACCACCAGCCTGAACCGTTGATACAAGGCAGGATGGATCCATGCTTTCATGTTGTTTACGCCAAATTCTGACCCTACCATCCGAATGTCGCAGCAGAAATCGAGACTCATCAGACCAGGCAACGTTTTTCCAATCTTCTACTGTCCAATTTCGATGAGCTTGTGCAAATTGTAGCCTCAGTTTCCTGTTCTTAGCTGAGAGGAGTGGTACCCAGTGTGGTCTTCTGCTGCTGTAGCCCATCTGCCTCAAAGTTCGACGCACTGTGCGTTCAGAGATGCTCTTCTGCCTACCTTGGTTGTAACGGGTGGCAATTTGAGTCACTGTTGCCTTTCTATCAGCTCGAACCAGTCTGCCCATTCTCCTCTGACCTCTGGCATCAACAAGGCATTTCCGGCCACAGAACTGCCGCTCACTGGATTTTTTTTCTTTTTCGGACCATTCTCTGTAAACCCTAGAGATGGTTGTGCGTGAAAATCCCAGTAGATCAGCAGTTTCTGAAATACTCAGACCAGCCCTTCTGGCACCAACAATCATGCCACGTTCAAAGGCACTCAAATCACCTTTCTTCCCCATACTGATGCTCGGTTTGAACTGCAGGAGATTGTCTTGACCATATCTACATGCCTAAATGCACTGAGTTGCCGCCATGTGATTGGCTGATTAGAAATTAAGTCTTAACACACAGTTGGACAGGTGTACCTAATAAAGTGGCCAGTGAGTGTATATACACACACATATTATATATATATATATATATATATATATATATATATATATATATATATATATATATATATATATATATATATATATATATATACACACATATACACACACACACACACACACACACACACACACACACAGTAAGGTAGCACTGTCATTTGGGTAGGGGATACTCGCTTGGCAGCCGATAAATGACATCCGGCACAGGTTTTCCATAAAAACCAAAACAGTCCATGCGGTTTATTCAGACATCATAAACCACAGCAGCAACATAAAGTTCATATAAACAGCTTAGCGTCCATGACAGAGCTTCACTCTGCTAAGCCTGTGGTCACACAGGTTACACAATGTCCAGTACTCAGGCTCTTCAACCTCTCAGATATCTCACCAGTCAGGGTTCACTCATGGTTCTGTCTCCATGCTGCAGACGTCCATTCCCTCCAGGGAATTACCAGGCACGTGCAGCCATTACACACAGCGTTCACTTGCTGTCAGAAGGCAGCCCCATCTCTCTCAGACGGGACCTTCCAAAACGGACCAACCAGGTCCCTGCATTCACCACATGTGACCTACCCTGGCCACCTTATACAGTCCGTAGCCACGCCCACTGGGTCACATGGCTATGACCTCATCACAGGTCCTTGAACCATTCACACACTTATCACAACATTCTCAAACACACCCCCTGGGTGGGTTTGTAGGTAAGGTAACTGGGCCCACCCGTCTCCTCAGTTACCTGGAGACTTCTCCCTGACACATTGAAACACCTCAGCAATATCATTGCTGATCAACACACAAGTCTCCATCTCAAGGCCACCCACCTTGACATACATAACGGTCCTTCAGGATTCTGCCACTCATCCTCTCTCTTGGGACATCCACACAGCGCCCCCTAGCGGACACAGTGGTCACTACACCACAACACACATACATAAAATGCTATTTATCATTATTATTATTATAAAAGTAATAACGATCATATCATCTCGCTCTCCTGGAAAGCAAAATATAATACTTAACATTTAAACCATGTCATTAATGTTATGCTATTTTAAGGCAAATGGGATAGAAAACAAAAAATAAAATCACAAAGTCATATGGACCCCAAAATGGTAAAAATAAAAAACTACAGCTCATAGAACAAAAATAAAAGCCCAGATATAATGCTGTCAGTAGTAGAATTAAAAAACAAATCTAAAATGATATGTAAGGAGCATTACTGCCCCTGGTGTTCGCATACACGTTGAGCCACGACTTCTGCCTTGTTCTCCCTTACACAATTATTCGGACAGATCGGATGTAGACTACAGGCAGGCATTTATGGGTTAAATCCCCAAATGACTGCCGTGCCCCCTTCTTGAACCTGATGAGAGAACCCCATAATATTACTATGAACCTAAGAATGGTTCCCCATATTACAATAACTGCCCCCCCCAGAGGTGGATTGGATGGTCAGACCACTGTTCGACGTCCACCTATCTGCCGTCTTCCGTGCATCGGCCCTATAAGCTGTGCTCCAGCCTTTGATGGAGGCCACGGCGTTCTTGTTATGCTGCAGAATGTAATCAAACACTTCTGCCTGGCGGAGAGGAGATGTGGCTGTACGGGGAGGCCTCCTACCACTGTTAATGAAGCCCCCGTGTCGTCCCCGGTTTTCCTCCTGATGCATTAGCATCTGGAGTGCGCGGTAATTTATCATCCCTCACTGTAATGTGCTCGCTGGCACCGTGTGCAGGACAGTAGGGGATGAGGCAAAAGTGGCTCAAACTATAAATCAATTAGAAAACAAAAGCGGAGCTCACTGAGCAATTTGAGGAAAATTATACACTGCAAGACTGCCAATTGGGTGGGAGAGCTCATGGAGTCTTCTCCCAACCCCTCCTTGCCACTCATATAAAACCCCTTTCATTCCCAAAGATTTAACCCGTTCGTGTCACATCAAGTCCTCGTGAAACTACAAATCCCATCAGGCCATAAAATAGCCAGCGAGCCACATGGTAGAAGACCATGTCCTACCTCCCCAATATCAGATGGACAGATAAGGAAAACTGGAGGTGTGGTGCAAGTCATACAACCAGGCAGCACATCTAAGGTCAGGTGGCTGCCATAAGCCTGGACACTTGTGTTGTGGTGAGAACCAGCAGCAAGAAAAAGGACAAACAGTATAAGAGAGCAATAAATCACAATTTCCTCCTTAGGATCAGATAAGAGAAGGTGCAGGCCTCTAAAAGACTATCATACATATTAGATAGTGGAGGGCTCAACACTCGTTCTGCAGACCAACATCTCTCCTGAAGACCCCATACACAGAGCCAAGGGTCCCTGTACTCTCCTCCAGACTCCTGTAGCAGTGGATCCTTCTATTCTCTGATATTATTGAAGGGGACAGTTTGGAGACCCCCATAAACATTATAATGTCATCCGATCTGCCTAGATCAGTGGGTTAGGACGACTTTAGTTAAATTTGTATGGAAGCCTTTAGCAGGTGAAAGTTATGGAATCCAACAACTCAGCTAAGGTCAGGCAGCTGCCATAAGCTTGTACATTTATAGCGTGGCGAGAGTCGTCAACCAGGTGGCAACAAAAAACAGATGACCAACAATATATGGAAGACACTGGTTTTACATAATCAAATGAGGACAATATTAGAGAAAAATCAAACTGCGATGCGGACCTCTATGCGGGGGAAAGCCATACAAGAATGAAGACCCCGTCACTGCCATGTTGCTGTGCTGGCAAGGCCAAGTATGACAAACCCAACATATGAGATTAAATGACAGTCAGCTTTGTTTCACAGGAAAATGACAAAAAGGGGCAACCACTATGGTAAACCAGAGCAGTTGTCTGTTCCCTTACCTCATCCCTTATATGGACCAGCACAGGGGAACACTCCTGCCACAATACAGACCAGTTAAATCTGCACCATAATGGCAGTCACACAGATAAAAAAAATATTGGAAATCCTATACAACAGCTTTACCAGTGCCCTACTGGCACTAAACCAAGCAATACCAGACCGGACGGTGCACAGAAGATGGTCTCAGAACCCATTTATACAGCATTCACATGCCCGGCGCCCGCCAATACCAGGGCGTGTAGGAGGAGAAGTCTTGGCGGAGCAGCTCCAGGTCGTAGTGTGCGTGTAAATAATTCACACAGAACAGATCTATCCATGCTCACAGGTAACAAGCTGCGGCCAACACACGCCGGCCATATGTGCGCAGAGGGGGATGGGGCGGGTGGAGGCACGTCACCAAATGTCTGTATGCACACCAAACCCTCGTGTAGCAGAGCTCAACTTGTCATTTAACTCTTCTGATATATGCTGATCTAAAAAGAAGGGATCACTGGGATCATACCGATACGGGGAACATTGCTGGCACCAGCTAACATCCCCCTCAGCACGCCGATGGGTTGCTGTAGCCGTCACTGCCATCTTGGTACTGCAGTGAAGCTGAGCATGTTGCTGGGCTTCACAGGATTTCAATCTCACTGTATATACATTGCACTGCAGTACATGGCACAAGTGATCGAACTAAAGTGGGAAAAAAAATTAAACAGCGATTTCTCGGTAACAGAGGAATGAACCTAAAAGCTGACGGGATGCATGGATGGGTCTTTGCAAGAAATAGGTGCACATGTAAAAGTTTGGGAGTGAAAGCAAGCAGATATTCCCTTTAACTCCCCTATTGGGACCCTGCAGAGCAATGCACTATTACACTGGTGCACAGTGACGTGACAATAGCAATTGCACTATTTGGCGATGACTGAGGACCATCAGCATGAACCCCCCTTTTTTTTTTTTGAAAGAGCCATATAGAGAAGGAAAGTTTCCAGACACGTGGGTGATCTGAAGCGCCGGACACAAGGGGTGGGGGGGCGCCCCGCAGCACCAAACATAAGTGGGGGGCGCCCGGCAGCACCAGACAAGGGGGAAGGGGGGCACTTTGCAGCGCTGGACACAAGGGGAGTGGGGCCTGGTAGCGCTGGACACAAGGGTTGGGGGGCCCCGCAGCGCCAGACACAGGAGGGGTAGGGGGCGCAGTGTAGTGCCAGACGCAGGAGGGGGCGCCCTGCAGCATGGGTCTGTTTCAGAGCTCGCTGTAAGCTGCAGCAACTATGCAAAGTGTTTACTTTGGCTTGAAAAGGTTGTGTCACCTCTGTCCAGCCGAATTCACAAGCCTGTGCTCAGGCAGCCGTATAGCCATACAGCAGACCTGCAGCCGGGCTGAGAATAACCGCGGCCAAAGCTCAGATTGTATAGTACGGGGAGCAAGAATTCGGTTGTAGGAGTTTCTAGAAAGAGTGTCTTTAGTTTGGGGACAATTAGTCACCTCCGTGTATCAATCCTAAATATTAATCCACAGCACAGTAAATAGCTGACATTTTACTATATTGCGTACAAATAAAATACAAGAGACGGACATTATTTATATCTGGAAACTATTGTGGAGAAGAAAGAAAAAAGGTGGTGGAGGATTAAATGGAGATGTACTGTGACGGCTCATTGGTGTCATTCTACTGCCACCTGATGGCAGGATGTGGTGCAGCCTATAGAGACCTCACTAAGGCTGTTGCCAACGATACTCCGTATTTTGGGTCTGCATCCTCTTCCGTACAGCTGCCCCACGCTGCCGTTAACTCAATAGTTGTGGTCTTCATGCATCTTTAGGGTTAAGGGGACTTTGATTCATTTTTGCTGTCGCTAGCCGCGTTTCAGTAACATCTTAGGAGCAGGGGGAGGGTTTAGAAACGGCAGGAAAGGTTTACGAGATGATAAATCCATTTTTTATTAAATGAGAGCCCCCTGCACGACACCAGAAAGTCATTTAGTAAACAGCGATAGTCGGCCACATGTGGGGTCCGGCTCCCCCACCGCCTCGTAATCACAAGGATAAATGAAGGCGATAATAAATTACCTGTGGGAAGCGCCGGCTGCTGCCAAACTACTACTCCCAGCATGTCAGCAGCCTTGATGGGACTGAGCAGCAATACCTGGCACTGCCACATCTACACGTATGGCGCTGTGCCTGGCAAAAACAATGTGATGTTCGTTGTCAGCTTATCAGTGGGGTGCGGGCAACTCCGTCAACATGCGTGTGTATGAGAAAACGGGAGACCACACGTTTGACCTTCAAGGTCTCAGTACAGACCACGAGACTTCTGTACTGGTCAGGAGACCAACGGTCAGTCAGGACATGGGGGTCTGTACCCAGACCGTGAAATTTGGACATGAGAAACAAGGCTAGACATTTTAGCAGGCTATTTTTTCTCAGTCTTCTACCAGATGATACGATTTCCTGAATTATCAGATGCCAAATTAAAGAAATGAATACAATGGTTTGGTCTATGAAAGCCAGCCACGAGGGCTTCTGCCACCAGCCCACCTGTGATGACCAAGACTGACTGGCTATCTGAAGTCCAAATATTTTAGTAAAAATCGCTTGCAATACAATCCCTTAAATATTTTTTTAAAAAAATGTAAAACAGCGCCACCCCAGTCCATTGGCTTATTTGGGTATTGCAGAACAGCCTGATTCAATTTATTACTGCAATACCAGACCCACAATGGTTTTCCCCTTTAAGCCGCCGGCCCTTGCCTCCACACGAGACGTGGCTCCTGACAGGAGGCATTAATCCCCGTGTCTTTCATCGAGTCTTTGAAACTTTTACACATGTAAGTGCCGCAGCTGCAATCTTCCCTTACAAGTGGCAGAACACAAGGTTGGGGTCGATATACGCTGCGAGAATATCAAGCGTCTTCCTGGGGACGTGAAGTGTCCGCCCGTATTACACCTCGATAAGATGAGAGGGACGAGGCTGCTTATCGGGAGGCGCCGCAGCAGCCGCCGGAGGATCAGGGATGATGAATGGATGAGGCCCGGAAGCGGCGATTATGTGATTCCCTGGTCGCGCACACGTGGATGCGGCTGATGCTTGGAGACATGACTAATATTTGGGAGGTGTAAGGGGTGATAGGATGATGGAGCACCGGGGCGCGGGAACACATCGCGCTGCCGCCGTAGATTCTCATCATTATGCAAAATCTTGTTCCCAGTCTTGGGAGCCATGTAAGAAGTTTCAGTGAGTTCAGGATGAAGCTGGAAAGTTTATAAAAAAAAAAAAAAAAAAGCCTAATGACTTTTAAAGGGGAAGTGCACCTCTGGAATTGCCAGGGTCCAATCGCCGAGACCTCTCATTCTGTCGGGCAAATGCACAGTCGCGCTATTCATTCTCTATGTGAGCGGTGCCAGAAGACCCCTTTAATAACATATTTTAGTAAATTCTTCTTTGAAAAAAAAAAAAAAAAAAAATCTATATATTAGGAGGCATCTTTTCTTATAACTGTTCCTCTGTTACTCTTTCTGCAAATCGAAATATAAAATAGACCAAAGTTGCCATGTAATTCCGAAGTCTGCAGAGTCGCAGGTGAACAGGCTCACGCTGCAACCCACAAGGTCCTGCAACAATTGAGGCACCAAAAGTCGGGTCCAAGTGGACTTTTTGCATCCTGCTTGCCGCGAGCACAGTACCTGCCGGTCACAGCACCAGTCGATTCACCTGCATTACGCTACCATTCTGCAGTGACACACAGCAATCTCTGGCCACCCAACTGGGTCGTCACCAAAGGCAAAGTTCTTGAAATTAGTCCCATATAGAGTGATCGGCGCAGCGGTGCGCATGTTCAGAGGTCAAAGAGCTTCCCTCTATGGCTAGAAGTTACCGACATTACAATGCTCCCACCAGTAATGGAGGCTGTGACTTTGTGGCCCATGTGCACCCCACCAGAGAAACTGAAGGGTCTCATTCATAGCTCTGGCTATAATGTGAGGGATTTTAGGAGGATACTTGAATTCCATCTAAAATAGCAATTCTGGAGAAGAAATTGTGCAATTCCTCTATTATGCCTCCTGGAACTGTATAAACGCACTGACAACTGGGTAACCGCTTGGCAATGGGGTGTCGTCGGTGCAATGACCAATTAAGTGCTGTCAGTCAGACAATGTAGGGACACATCCTAATGAGTAAAGGGAAAGATAACGCTCCTAGGTCAATTTACTCATATTTCCAGGAGACATAACAGAGGAGCAGCACAATGCAGAGTTGTAAGGAAATTATCCAAAATTGTGCTTTTGTGATGAATACAAGACATTACTAAAAATGGGTCTTCCGTTAACAAATAAAACAAAAGGAGCGGCCTGGAGGCGGGAAAGACATCACATCGGCAGATACATGCCGGGATGCAGCAGGTATTGTGCACGCACACTAATCTAATGGATGGGATAGGTACGTAGTTGTCAAGTGTGCATCAGACAACGCACAGAGCGCGCACACATCCCGTCGGGACATCAGACGAGGCAGAGCGCGCACGCATCCCGTCGGGGCATCAGACAAAGCACAGAGCGCGCACGCATCCCGTCGAAGCATCAGATGACGCAGAGAGCACACGCATCCCGTCGGGGCATCAGATGACGCAGAGCATGCACGCATCCAGTCAGGGCATTAGACGAAGCACAGAGCGTGCACGCATCCAGTCAGGGCATCAGATGACGCAGTGCGCGCACACATCCCGTCAAGGCATCAGATGACAAAGAGCGTGCACGCATCCCGTCGGGGCATCAGATGACGCAGAGCGTGCATGCATCCCGCCGGGCATCAGATGACGCAGAGCGTGCACGCATCCAGTCGGGGCATCAGACGAAGCACAGAGCGTGCACGCATCCCGTCAAGGCATCAGATGACGCAGAGCGTGCACGCATCCAGTCGGGGCATCAGATGACACACAAAGCGCGCACGCATCCCTTCTGATCATCAGATGACGCAGAGTGTGCACACATCCCGTCTGAGCATCAGATGACGCAGCGTGTGCACGCATCCAGTCGGGGCATCAGATGACGCAGAGCGCACACGCATCCCGTCAGGGCATCAGATGACGCAGAGCGTGCACGCATCCAGTCGGGGCATCAGATGACGCAGAGCGCGCACGCATCCCGTCAGGGCAACAGATGACGCAGAGCGCGCACGCATCCCGTCGGGGCATCAGACGAAGCACAGAGCGTGCACGCATCCAGTCAGGGCATCAGATGACGCAGAGCGCGCACGCATCCTGTCAGGGCGTCAGATGGCGCAGAGCGTGCACGCATCCCATCGGGGCATCAGACGAAGCACAGAGCGTGCACGCATCCAGTCAGGGCATCAGATGCCGCAGAGAGTGCATGCATCCAGTCGGGGCATCAGATGACGCAGAGCGCGCACGCATCCCGTCAGGGCATCAGATGACGCAGAGCGTGCACGCATCCAGTCGAGGCATCAGATGACACACAAAGCGCGCAGGCATCCCGTCTGATCAGATGACGCAGAGTGTGCACGCATCCCGTCTGAGCATCAGATGACGCAGCGTATGCACGCATCCCATCGGGGCATCAGATGACACACAAAGCTCGCACGCATCCCGTCTGAGCATCAGATGACGCACAAAGCGCGCACGCATCCCGTCTGAGCATCAGATGACGCAGACTGTGCACACATCCCATCTGAGCATCAGATGACCAGAGTGTGCACACATCCCGTCTGAGCATCAGATGACGCAGAGCGTGCACGCATCCAGTCGAGGCATCAGATGACACACAAAGCGCGCAGGCATCCCGTCTGATCAGATGACGCAGAGTGTGCACGCATCCCATCTGAGCATCAGATGACGCAGCGTATGCACGCATCCCATCGGGGCATCAGATGACACACAAAGCTCGCATGCATCCCGTCTGAGCATCAGATGACGCACAAAGCGCGCACGCATCCCGTCTGAGCATCAGATGACGCAGCGTATGCACGCATCCCATCGGGGCATCAGATGACACACAAAGCTCGCACGCATCCCGTCTGAGCATCAGATGACGCACAAAGCGCGCACGCATCCCGTCTGAGCATCAGATGACGCAGACTGTGCACACATCCCATCTGAGCATCAGATGACCAGAGTGTGCACACATCCCGTCTGAGCATCAGATGACGCAGAGCGTGCACGCATCCAGTCGAGGCATCAGATGACACACAAAGCGCGCAGGCATCCCGTCTGATCAGATGACGCAGAGTGTGCACGCATCCCATCTGAGCATCAGATGACGCAGCGTATGCACGCATCCCATCGGGGCATCAGATGACGCACAAAGCGCGCACGCATCCCGTCTGAGCATCAGATGACGCAGACTGTGCACACATCCCATCTGAGCATCAGATGACCAGAGTGTGCACACATCCCGTCTGAGCATCAGATGACGCAGAGTGTGCACGCATCCCGTCGGGGCATCGGATGACACACAAAGCGCGCACGCATACCGTCTGAGCATCAGATGACGCACAGAGCGTGCACGCATCCAGGTGAGCACTTAATGATGCACGAGCGCAATTTCAACAAGAACATTAATGCGCCTTTTTCTGTCGGTTTCCAAGAAAGCTGACAACCAATATGGCCTCCACCGCAGCTCCCATCAGTGCGGTCACACAGCTTTCCAACCCCTCTGTACAGCAATTCTGCCCAGAAGTGTGGAGGAGCTGTGCTGTCAGCCATATAGTTGGTCACCCAGCTTTCTAGAAACACGTGAAGTGAATGTGCACCTCAGAGATGCGCTGGTGGAGTCGGATTTTTATTCCTGTCTGACGCGTTTCACACCTGCTTCTTCTCATCACTTCGGGCCACAGGCCGGTTTTGAAGAGCAGCTGCAAAACATAAAATGTGTGTTTTCTTCCCGTCCGTGGAGTCTGCCGGCCAAGCTGAGGTTTATTCGCTCTCCCCGCACAGAATCCAGCCATTTATGGGCAAGCCGGTGAGAGAAAGCAGAGGCCGGCTGAAATGTTTATGGAAAGCAGAGCGGCCTAACCCTGCCGTCCACGGGTCTCGTTCAGGGGATTCATTAACCCTTTAGTGCAAGGTTATCCGGTGGGGAGATGTGGAGGAATCCTCGATCTGCTCCTCTGTGTGTGACCCAATGTCAACTTCACCTTGGAGGCCTGTACAATAACAGCTGCAAAACGTCCCTGCTTGCCTCCTCAAAGAGGGGGGAAAGGGATTTACAGGAGGGAAGATTTCTATAGAAACACTGAAGACAGGGGCCAGTTTTGGGGTCATGGTATTTCAGGGTCCCTTTTAAAGGCCATATGATATTGGGCATTATCAATAAACAAGAAAAAAAATTCCTGGGATTTTGTAATCAGATACTTCAATAGAGGATCCCTTTAACTATGGATGCATTTATTTAAAGGGACATAAGAAAAAAAAAAATAAAACAAAAATCACAATAGGACCTTGTTTATATGTTACAGCTGTAAATGTAGTAAATGAGAATGTAACCGTTTCTGTAGAACTGGTGAAAGCCTCACTTTACTCCCTCAAATAGAATTACAAGTCGAGTCACCCCTAGGCAAAGGAAAACAATTCTATGCCCCTTTAAATGGGTTGCCCAAACCTCTTAAAAAACAGGTAACATTGCAAAGTGCATGTAAAAACAAGCAACTTTCCAGTTCATTTTAATTAAAAATCCTCTCTGTTCCCCAGAACAGAGCAGAGAGATTTTTAGTTTGATAGTTTATGGCTCAATAACTAGATTGCAAGCCACCTCTCCAGTCCATCAGGGGTGGCCGATCTCCTTGGTAAGGAGCCTGCACATGCAGGATCGCTCCTCCGATGCTGCAGAGGAAAATCTACCTCCGCTATCAGTATGGGAGAGTGCAGAGATCAAACTAGCAGCACGACCATGCAGGAGCACACCACCCTGGCAAGTAGGCAGCTGGAAGGCTGGGGAGAGGTGTGCTCCTAAGAAAAAACAACATTAGACAACCCCTTTAAGCGCACATGCACTTCAACAATCATTTACACTGCTCTAATGAGTCCGATATAAAACAAGCAAAGTAACTTTGAAACTAATTTTAATTAAAAAAATTGTTCTATTGTTTTGTTTACACAGATCCTATACAGATCTATGTGTCTCCATGGTTACAGACTACAAACAACTCTAAAGTCTGATCCCTGCGTTACTCCCTGTTCTTCTGCAGACAGTATAAGGAGACAGATGGAGTGACAAACGACTGCAAAAATCGGACGACAAGCAGGATTTGCCTCCCTTTTTGCAATCTTTTTTCTCCATGGTTATAGAAGACAAAACAATAAAATTCCGGAGTGAAGTCTGATTCTAAAGTCAAGTGTCACTCTTTTGAGAAGAAGACAAGGGAGTAACACGCTGGGATCGGACTACACTGGGAATGTTTGTAGTCTGTAACCATGGAGACACTTAGGTCTGAATAGTCGATGTATATACCTCACAGTAAGAGAACGTGAAAAACTATCACTTATCCATGGTAATCTGGGACAACCCCTGTAAAACTTTTTTGCAAAGTTGCTTTATTTATTACACATTGGAAAAGTTTAGAAAAAAAACAAAAATGGATGTAGAAGTCAATGATCCCTGATGAAGATTACACGTGTTGACATGGATTCATTCACGGGTCATACCTGGATGACTTTGTAGAAGTAGGCGTATTGTCGGGCCGTGTTCTTGTACTGGCTGAAGACATCATGGATGGCCTGTGTAGACTGGAGCTGCTGCACCTCCTCCTCCTGGAAGTACAGGGGGGTGTCATACTCGCTGGGCAGCGTCTTGATGTAAGGGAGCCAGAAAGAATTGGGATTCGCTCGCTCACACAACAGGTGGAACGCCAGGGTGATGTTCCCCATCGCTTGCAGAATGCGGTCCTGAGAGTACAGAGACCCTGAAAATACAGAGGAGGGATTATTGCAAAAGTAGAGACTACAATGAAGAACTGGAGCAACACTTCAAGGGTTAATCCAAAACAAGCTATCCCCGATCTACACCATGGGCATACCTTGCTGATCGCTGGGATGTCCACCGTTCCCGAGAATGGGGCTCTGCAACCTTGTCTTGAAAAGAGCGGAGAAGAGCACACTCGGCCTCCACTCCATTCATGCTTTATGGGACAGCCGAGCACAGCACTGCGCTAAGTCCAGCCGTCCTATAGACGATGCGTGTAACAGTGGCCGAACGAACACATCTCCGCTCTGCTCAGGACAAGGCAGCACAGACCCATTCTCAGGACTTCAGGTCTCCATCTCAGGGAAGGTGGGGCTCCCAGCGGTCGAATTGCCAGCGCTCAACATCATCTGGATAGCTGATAAATTGTAATTCCTGGAACAACCCCTCTATAAAGCGATAAGTGAAGATAAGCGGCACCAACGTTTTATAGCAGTCCCTTATCTCCAAGTCACTGTAGTATTTCCACTTTGGACAGTTACGATATCTCTACTAGTTATGGACGATGCGGGTGTTCCTTCACATGGGGACTCCCGTTTTCTACACAGGCGGGGATTCCCTGAGGTTGGAGCCACATCTACCCTGCAGATAAGCATCAGCGCGTTATCTTACCCACAGCAAACTTAAAGGTTCCTTATAAAATGGACACCATCCCTTTAATTACATTGCAATACATACACAACACAGGCATTAAAAGTGGGAATCAGTAACGCAGGCAGATGTAGCAGAGCTGATAACGCTACAGCCCTATGGAGACCACAGGTAAAGGACCGGGCCAATCACAGACGTTGTGCCAAATGACAGCCTCAGCTCTGCTGCACCAAGTGGGCATGTAGTCCCAGACCATGTTCCCCCCCGCACTCACAGGCCGCCCAGGGGACTAGGTGCTCACTCTCCGACCAGTACAGGGAGACAGACAATGTTCTTACCCAGGACTGAGTGCTTTGCAGACTCCACAGTCATCAGTAACTTCCTTGGTACCCAAAGAAATAACTCTTCAGCCTGTGGGAGAGAAACAAGTCTTAAGTATCCAAGCTGTTCAAATCTCTCCATCCTTTACACTGCAGCATTGCGCATTCAGATTGCTGCACGGGTGCTGCCAAACTCTAATTTTGATACTTCAAGTAAACAAAAATGTTAAAAATGACAATTCATTATCCTACACCAGTAAAAAACAAAACAAAAAACAACCCTGAATAATAATCTGGAAAACCATCAGACTTATCTCTACTATTTTACCAATTGCGGGAAATAAATGATTATGGACAGAAGAGTTTACCGAGGACTAAGCAATCAGAGATTAATTTTATTTTTCCTCTAACAGACGGATAAGTGTATTCTGTGATTGGGTTTGCAGATAATAATCCACGTGCAGCGGAGGAGCGGTGCGCCATTATCCGGCCGGCCATTAATATACACTAGATACCTGCTGACTCCATTTACTGGGGACACAACACAATCTGTTTTTTTTTTTGATGTTTTTTTTTAAAGCGTTGCCTACAAGTCATGTGAGAGGTATCTGCGGGCACAGCGGGAACGCCGAGAACACGCAAATGACATAACGTGTCCCGACAAGCCACAAAACCACCGACGAACCAGCCGGAGATACGACTACTATAAGTCAAGGCCGAGGGATAGTATCGGTAAAGTAAAAAAAAAAAAAAAAAAAAAAAAAAAAAAAAAAAAAAAAAAAAAAAGAGAAAAGCATTATAATGAAATAATCGTATATGGACAGAAAAGACAAAAGCAAATAATCAAGAAGTAGAAGCTGATGAACGACTGATGTATTACACTTAGGGCCAACATTCAGGACTAATTAAAGGGATAGTCCAACCTAAATAACAGATTGATGAGGGTCCAACCACTGGGAGCCGAACCGGCCAGAGGAAATCAGGATGGCAAGTTCAGTGCAGGCGCCCCACCTCCTGGACATTCACTAAAAAGGGACCAGAGACCCCCATCTATTCTACGACTACAAGAGAGGCAGCATTGAAAGCTGTGCAGAAAACTGCGCCAGCTGCAGCGAACAGCATGGGCCCGGAAGAGCCGACAGGCAGTGCAAAACTACTAACGGAAGCAGCCATATTTCAGCCCTGCATCGGCCTCCTCCTCATGACAGATGTCCCCCCTCACCATCTACCATCATCAGAGGCACATCCAGGAGATATACTACTAGATGGAAAACCTCTTGTATACAGACGCCAAGTCCACCAACAATAATGTTACTATGGAGAAATCCCACTGTTATAACCTCTGGTGGTCACGTGTTATAGGTGGTCACAGGCACCAATAATCAAATGAACCTATTATATGGTATCCACTTAAATTAGTAGAGGTTGTCTGCTCACGATATATTAATGACCTATCCATAGTACATCAATATCACATTGGTGGGGGTCCGATAAACACCCCTACGGATCAAATTTATCAAACAAGACACATGAAGTTTAGCCATAAAATAATATATCCTTTATTACTGCATAAATGGCAAACAGAATAAAAGCATTAAGAGACACATGTCCAAAATGACTCACAAGGTAAATATGTGTACAAATAGCCATGCAGAGTACAAGTTTACAGGCGAATAAACGACTAAAACATGTAGCCTACTATGAAACACATGGACTATATGATCAAAAAAGGGTTAAATGTAGCCTCTAAATGGAAAAAGGGTCCACAACAAAGGCCTACCACAGCATATATCACCCCCTGAGATAAAGCTAGAGTGAAACGTACGTCGGGGATCTCTGCCTCACAAGGTTGTATGCTTCCATTTGCGCTTTGCACTTTTATTTTTAGCTGAGTAACATGGCTTATATGGGAGGGTAGGCGGTGTGCTCACTTTAGGCAGTATTTGGATGTACATGCTGTATACTGCGTGCACTGTATCAGCTACCACCCATATGAGCGATGATATTTGGTGGCATTAGCCCAGGGTTGTCATAGGCCTTTACTTCATGCCGTCTGTTATTTAACTCTACCTGTACTAGCCATCTTATGTACTACATTTATTTATACTGCAACTTCTGTACAGACAGTCCGCGCATATTGCACTTTGATTACAGAGATTACTGTGTGGGTCTAGTAAGGTACACTATTTGGAATTGTAGTACATTGTCACTGCAATTTACTGACCCTTATGATATGAGTGATATATGCTGTGGTAGGCCTTGGTTGTGGACCCTTTTTCCATTTTGAGGCTACATTTTTTGATCATATAGTCCATGTGTTTCATAGTAGGCTACATGTTTTAGTTGTTTATTCGCTTGTAAACTTGTACTCTGCATGGCTATTTGTATACATATTTACCTTGTGAGTCATATTGGACATGTGTCTCTTTTAATGTTTTTATTCTGTTTGCCATTTGTGCAGTAATAAAGGATATATTATTTATGGCTAAACTTCATGTGACTTGTTTGAGAAATTAGTGAATTTTTGAAGTGCCATACATTAGGCCTATTTATTTGGATATATTTTACCCCTACGGATCAGCTGTTACAAGCTCAATTTGAAAGGAGCTGCAAAGCGCCGCTCGTGTCAGTGTAAAAAATAGCAGCTGATCTGCAGCACCCACTACACGCTGACAAACTTTCACATCTGGCCACTGCCGGAGCAGAAGACAGATGATACAGTGGAGATCCCAGGTGTCGCACCCCCTCACTGATCTGACATCAACAGCTTATCTTGTGGGCAAGTCATTAATAAGCTGAAACCGGACAACCCCTTTAAAGGGTCACTTTACTAATATCAGAACGTGTCTATTTCCCTTCTTGGGATCTGGTCTCTCCAGGAATTGAACCCACAACCTCTAACTTTGAAGGCAGTAGCTAGAGCTATGAGTCACAGACTGCACTGACAATGTAGCTTTAACTACTGCCTGCAAAAGTAGATGTTGTGGGTTTGATTCTCAAGGAGACCAGCTCTTCAGAAGAGAAAGCAATAGCTGAATGTGACCAGCTAAGAGGGGAATGATTGCACCCCCCGATAAATCCACAAATAAGATCAGGAATAGTGAAACATGGATTTTTGTGAGTACTCACCGTAAAATCCTTTTCTCCGAGACGCTCATTGGGGGACACAGAGACTGTTGGGGGACACAGAGACTGTGGGTGTGTGCTTCTGCCGCCTGGAGGCCGACACTAAGTGTACAAAAAAAAGAGTTAGCTCCTCCTCCGCCGCATACACCCTCGCCCCTAGGCCGGGCGTAACTCAGTTTAGTGCATAAGCAGTAGGAGAACGCGCCTTAAACTCAGGCAAGAAATTATACGACTGAAAAAGGGACCACCCTGATCCTTACATAAGGATTTGTATAATTCAAAATAAACAGATGCCAACTGGCTAATAGGGTGGGTGCTGTGTCCCCCAATGAGCGTCTCGGAGAAAAGGATTTTACGGTGAGTACTCACAAAAATCCATGTTTCTCCTTCGTCTCATTGGGGGACACAGAGACTGTGGGACGTCCTAAAGCAGTCCTCTGGGCGGGATCTTAGCTCACCCAATCCATGCTAATTTGCGCCCCTGACTAGAGGTGCGCAACTGCTGCCTGGAGAATCTTTCTTCCCAGGCTTGCATCCGAGGATGCCTGGGTATGTACGTTATAATGTTTGACAAACGTATGTAAACTGGACCAGGTAGCTGCTTTGCATACCTGCTCCGCTGAAGCCTGGTGTCGTAGTGCCCATGAGGCACCCACTGCCCGTGCCGAGTGAGCCTTGATCCCTGCCGGAACCGGCGTGCCACTGATTTGATAAGCTTCTTGGACCGTCAGGCGAACCCATCTGGCCAAAGTCGCTCTGGACGCAGCGAGCCCCTTCCGCCGTCCCTCTGGAACCACGAATAGAGAATCTGTCTGGCGGAATGGCGCCGTCCTTGTCACATACCTCCTAAGAGCTCTTACCAGATCCAGGGTGTGCAAAGCCTTCTCTACCCTGTGCACCGGTGCCGGGCAAAACGAAGGTAAGACGATGTCCTCGTTGATATGAAATGCAGACACAACCTTCGGCAAGAAGGGGGGAGCTGGCCTTAAAACTACCTTATCCTTATAAAAGGTTAGGAACGGCGGTTTACAAGATAAGGCCGCCAATTCCGAAACCCGTCTAATAGACGTTATGGCTACTAGAAAAACGACCTTTCTGGACAGGTAAGGCAAGGATACCTCTTGCAATGGTTCGAAAGGGGCCTCCTGAAGGGCTCTGAGCACCAAGTTCAGGTCCCATGATTCCGTCGGCGCCTTATAGGGGGGTACTAAATGTGCGACCCCTTGCATAAACGTCCTAACCTGCCAGACGGAAGCGACTTTTCGTTGGAAAAGCACCGACAGGGCCGAGATTTGCGTTCTGAGGGAACTCGGGGCCAACCCTGCGTCCAGCCCTGCCTGTAGAAAAGCCAGTACGTTGGGGATCGAAAAAACCAGAGGAGCCACTTCACGATCCCTACACCAACGGAAGAAAACTTCCCAAGTTCGATGATACACCCTCGCCGAGGAAGGCTTTCGGGCACTCACCATCGTGGCCGCCACATCGCGTCTGAATCCTGCCTGTGTTAACAGCCAAGATTCAATGGCCACGCCGTCAAACACAGGGCCCCTAAGTTCGGATGGCAGATCGGCCCTTGGGACAGTAAGTCCGGCCGATCTGGAAGACGCCAGGGTACGTCCACCACTAGTTGGACCAGATCTGCGTACCAGGCCCGCCGGGGCCAGTCCGGGGCCAGCAGAATTGCTGGAACCTTCTCTCTCCTTATTTTCCTGATAACTCTTGGAAGCAGCGGCAGCGGGGGGAACAAGTACGGGAGACGAAACTGGCTCCACGGGAGCACCAGCGCGTCTGCTGCGATTGCCTGCGGATCGAGGGATCGAGCAACAAACCTTAGTACTTTGGCATTCTCTCTGGATGCCATAAGGTCCACGTCTGGTGTCCCCCACCGTTGGCAGATCTGCTGAAAGACCTCGGGGTGCAGGGACCATTCCCCTGCCGCGACCCCCTGTCGGCTGAGAAAATCTGCCGCCCAGTTTTCGACTCCTGGGATGTGCACCGCTGAAATTACCACGCGGTTCTTCTCCGCCCAACGTAGTACCAGTCCGACCTCGCGCATGGCTGCCTGGCTGCGCGTGCCCCCTTGATGGTTGACATATGCTACTGCTGTAGCATTGTCCGTCTGGACGCGCACCGGCTGGTGTCTCAAGAAACACTGAAAATGTTGTAGGGCCAATCGTATTGCCCGTATCTCCAGAATGTTGATCGGGAGAACTATCTCCTGAACGGACCACCGCCCCTGGGCTATGAGACTCTGGAAAACTGCTCCCCAACCTTGCAGGCTTGCATCGGTCGTCACCACCAACCATTGTTCCGGGGGAAAGGGTTTCCCCTGGACCAGAGACGAGTCGCGAGTCCACCACCGGAGTGAACCCCGTACCAGCGGAGACAACTTGCACCGATGACTGAGAGACAGCAGCCTCCGGTCCCATGCTGTCAAGAGCGCATGCTGAAGCGGACGGAGATGGAACTGGGCAAACGGGATTGCTTCTATCGCCGCCACCATTCTGCCCAAAACACTCATGCCATACCGGATGGACCTGGAGCCCGGCTGTAGAAGGTTCCGTATCCCTTGCTTGATTTTTTGCGCCTTGTCCTGAGGGAGGATCACCAGCCCCCGGGAGGTGTCGAAAATCATGCCTAGGAACACAATCTTTTGGGCTGGAACCAAGGACGACTTGCTCCAATTGATCAGCCAGCCCAGACGGGCCAGGGTATCCAGAGTAATCCTGACATTGTCCTGGCACTCCTGAAACGACGGCCCCTTTACCAAAAGGTCGTCCAGGTAAGGTAACACCGTTATGCCCCGTGCATGCAGGATGGCCATAACCACCGCCATTATCTTTGTAAAGACTCTGGGGGCAGTGGCCAGACCGAAGGGCAGAGCCACGAATTGGAAGTGACGTCCTCCGATCGCAAATCGCAGGAACCTCTGGTGTGGAGGGAATATCGGAATATGCAGATATGCATCCTGCACATCGATTGAGGCCAGGAATTCCCCTGGATCCATGGCTGCAATGACCGAGCGGAGGGATTCCATCCGGAATCGCCTGACCCTGATGAATCTGTTTAGGATCTTTAGATCCAGAACCGGTCTCACAGTCCCGTCTTTTTTGGGGACCGAAAAAAGATTGGAGTAAAACCCCTGCGACTCTTCGCTCTGCGGCACTGGGGCGATGACCCCTTTGTGCTGTAGCGACGCTACAGCCTGTAACAAACTCTTCGCCTGCGAATCTGTTATGGAAAGTCGCGAACGGAAGAATCGCTGAGGTGGCCGTCCGACAAACTCTATCTTGTACCCGGACGATACAAGTTCTGCCACCCAAGAGTCGCGTGTCACTGCGACCCAAACGTGGCTGAACCTTAGTAGGCGTCCGCCCACTCTGTCGTCCGTAGGTACGGAGTGCCTCCAGTCATTTAGCTGGAGGTTTTTGGGGCTTGGCCCCCTTCGCTCTGGGTAAATGGCCTCGGCCTCTACCCAGCGGATTGGCCCTGTAAGAGACTTGTCTTTCCCTACTCTGGCCATCGTTTGCGGAGGAGTATGCCCTGGCCGACGTCCCCCCCCAGGGGCTACGAAAGGGTCGAAAACGCCTTTGCGTTTGCCTGAATGCCGGGCGACTTCTCTGCTGCGGAAGGAAACTACTCTTTCCCCCTGTGGCTTCTGAGATAAGCCTATCCAGCTTCTCACCGAACAGTCGATTGCCCTGAAACGGCAATGAGGTTAAGGATTTTTTAGAGATAGAATCCGCTTTCCACAGTCTCAGCCATAATGCACGCCTAATGGCGATCGCATTTGCCGCCGCCACCGCCGAACACTCGGCCGCGTCCAGTGAGGCGCTGACAAGATAATCACTTGCTCCTGACATCTGATTTGCCACCTCTAAGACCTCCGCGGGGAGATCCCTGTCCTGGAGGGCCTTATACAGAGCGTCCCCCCACGAAACCATGGCCTTAGCCACCCAAGTCGCCGCAAAGGAGGGGGCCAGAGCCGACCCTGCTGCCTCATATACCGAGCGGGCAAGCCCGTCCATGAGGCGATCAGTTGGGTCCTTTATAGAGGAAACACTGGGTATCGACAATAGCGATCTTGATGCTAAACGTGACACCGGAGGATCCACTACTGGCGACTCTACCCAAGCTTTATGGAGCTCAGGAGGAAACGGATACTTTGCCTGCAGCGCTTTTTGCATTGCAAAACGCTTATCCGGGTGATCTCTATGTTTCTGGACTAGCTCCTCAAACTCCGGATGCGTGGCAAATCTTCTATGTGGTCGCCTGGATTTCTTAAAAGAGACCTTGTGACCTGAGGCTGTGGGCAAATCGTCCTCGATCTCTAAAGTCTGGTTGACTGCCTCAATGAGACTGTCCACCGAATCCTGGAACCCCAGACTCTCTAGATTCCAGGCCTCTTCCTCCTCTCCTTCATCCTGATCGCTCCCAGAGCTTAGTGACGGGGAACGGGACGCCCTAATACCCGCCGCCGAAGCCCCGGAGGGTCCGGCCGACGGAGAACGAACCCTCTTGATATGAGCTTGCCTGGTACTGGAGCGACCTCTAACGGTTGGAGGGTCCTGAGACGAGGACGAGCTCTCTTCCGCTGGCAGACCCCCCTCCCTGTTTCTGCCCGGGCCCTGAAGGGATTCAATTGCCCTTGTAAGGGACAGCATAGACTGCGATAAGGACACCGCCCATTCCGGGGGGTCCTGACCCCTGGGTTCAGAAACAGTGGGGGGCTCCTGGGCGCGCTCCGACTCACAGGCTTCACAATATTTACCCGCCTGTGCCTTTGGCAGCCTGACCCCACAGGACACGCAAACCGCGTAAAGGAAAGAGTGAGCTTTCCCTTTTGCAGACATACTTGCACAGGCTGAAGGCAGAGTAGAAGGAGGAGGAGGGTAACCTCTTCCTTGACAAGCAGCGTGGTTCTCCACACGGAGTTACACTCACCCACCGGCTCCTGTCCGCAGTACCCCTGCGTGGAAGCGAGGTGTTAGGGCGGAAGTCTCTGAGATTTGTGCGCCCGCCGTTTCTCTGACCTCCTGCCCTATATCGCACGTCCCCGCCGCCGCCACCGCCGCGTCAGCGGGCGGGACTTCCGGCTACCACCGGAAGTCAGCGGGCGGGACTTCCGGCTACCACCGGAAGTCGGCGCGCGGCCTCGCGCGATACTCGCGGCTCCTCTTGCAGCGGGGCCGCGGCCCGCTCCGATACACGCGGCGTGCGGAGCCCGGGTGCAACGCCCTGGCTACCGCTACTCACCAGCGCCAATTTGCGGAGCGCTCCCGGAGCAGACCCATATATTAAATAGGTGAGCAGGACCAATTCGCCGTGCAGGGGAGGGGGGGGGGGGTCTGGCTCTGTCGGTTTTACTCGCGGCCTCTTCCCCTGTACCGGAATCCCCGCTCCTCTTACCTGCGCCTCCGATTCAACCCCCTGGACTCACAACCAAGGGGTGGACGGGGCCTCCATACACTGCTACTGTAGGAGAGGAACAACGTGGAGGCTGACCACTGGTTCTGCTCACACGCGCCCGATGAAGTCTGTGGGGAAACCGAGTCCTCTAATCAGGACGCGTTGCCCCTCTTTCGTTAAAAAATAGATGTCTGGAAAAAAGTTCCAGATGTGTCCCTCGGTGCGGGAGAGGACACGTGGAGGGTTACTCACACGTGGTCGCCCGTTGGTGATTTGGGGAGATCGGATCCTCTCTATAGGATCCGTCGCCCCTATCTTATCTTCATAGGAAAAAAGGAAGGGAAAAAAAAAAAAAAAAAAAAAAACTAGTCTGGAACTCCAGACTGCGTGTGCCTCCATCAGACACTAAGCAAAAAACTGAGTTACGCCCGGCCTAGGGGCGAGGGTGTATGCGGCGGAGGAGGAGCTAACTCTTTTTTTTGTACACTTAGTGTCGGCCTCCAGGCGGCAGAAGCACACACCCACAGTCTCTGTGTCCCCCAACAGTCTCTGTGTCCCCCAATGAGACGAAGGAGAAATCTAACGGGCACAATCCTTGTCTCTCCTGTTGTAAGACATTGCAGTACATGCTTTATATTACTGGTGGGATCCGCTACTACGTATAGCCATCAAAATAAATAAAGGTGGAGTCCAGACCCGGCGACACCTGCCCATCTATTACCGTCATAAGTGTCAGGACATGGGGGATCTCTGTGCAGGGCAATTGCTGGGTTATAGATAACAGTTACCTTTATCTCTTGTGTCGCTTTCAATCCAAAACCCTCATTGGGGAATTCAGTCAGTACAAAGCCCTCAGTTGAGGCGCCGTTCTCTTTTGCCCATTGGATCAGCTCAGGAAAATAATCTTCCCTTTTGCCATCAAAGACGACAGATAAACCTGCTGTGATTAGAAGAGGCCATGAGGGGGTATTAGGTCTTGAGCCGATCTCATGCTGCTCTAGGTACATCATATGCTGGGTTATCAAAGACGTGGAAATATTATATAAAGTGAAGAGCTCAAAATCCTGCCGGATGAGACACGTGAAGACTTAAGGTGGACGTTCAGAGCATCTGCTGACCTTTCTGCTTCTTGCGAATCCTTTCGACCAGTCCCCGGATCTGCACGTATTCTTCCCACTCTCTCCCTGGTGCGGAGCTGGGGTTACTGCACTCTGCCGGAACACAAGGACCACGATGAGCATCAAGAACTGACACCTATATGTGTCTAACAATATTATCCGCCACAGCTATACTCTAGAGAACAGTGAACAAATTCACAGGACCCTGATCCGGTGGCCAGGTCAGAATTCTGTGGCCGCTGGATGGGAACCCTGCAAATCGGCTCCCATCTGCAGCTCCTCATGATTAGCCGGCCTGCAGCGGCATCATGTGTCAGTTTGCAGGATTCCTGTCTAGTGGCCACAGGAGCAGAGTCCTGCAGACAGATTCACTCATCTCTGGTACCAGCTATTCTGCTGGTGCAGGGAGTGTAAACATACATTATAATACTGATCCTGAGTTACATCCTGTATTATACCCCAGAGCTGCACTCACTATTCTGCTGGTGCAGTCACTGTGTACATACATTACTGATCCTAAACTGATCCCGAGTTACATCCTGTATTATCCCCCAGAGCTGCATTCACTATCCTGCTGGTGCAGTCACTGTGTACATACATTACTGATCCTGTACTGATCCCGAGTTATATCCTGTATTATCCCCAGAGCTGCATTCACTATTCTGCTGGTGCAGTCACTGTGTACATACATCACAGTACTGATCCTGAGTTACATCCTGTATTATACTCCAGAGCTGCACTCACTATTCTGCTGATGCAGTCACTGTGTACATACATTACTGATCCTGAGTTACATCCTGTATTATACCCCAGAGCTGCACTCACTATTCTGCTGGTGCAGTCACTGTGTACATACATTACTGATCCTGAGTAACATCCTGTATTATACTCCAGAGCTGTATTCACTATTCTGCTGGTGCAGACACTGTGTACATACATTACTGATCCTGAGTTACATCCTTTATTATACTCCAGAGCTCCATTCACTATTCTACTGGTGCAGACACTGTGTACATACATTACTGATCCTGAGTTACATCCTGTATTATACTCCAGAGCTGCATTCACTATTCTGCTGGTGGAGTCACTGTGTACATACATTACATTACTGATCCTGAGTTACATCCTGTATTATACCCCAGAGCTGCACTCACTATTTTGCTGATTCAGTCACTGTTTACATACATTACATTACTGATCCTGAGTTACATCCTGTATTATACTCCAGAGCTGCACTCACTATTCTGCTGGTGCAGTCACTGTGTACATACATTATTGATCCTGAGTTGCCGTATTTTTCGGATTGTAAAACGTACTTTTTTCCCCCCAAATTTGGGGGAAAACACGTATATTACTTACTGGTAATGTGTTTTTACGGAACGCATGACAGCACCAACGAGAGGGGGATCCGCCCTTCAAGGACAGGGAACCTTTAAGATAAAAAAGGGCGGCTCCTCTCTCCGCATCAGTGGATTTCGGAGCATGAGACGACCTCCAAGTTAGTGTACACACGTATATACATTTATACAAACTATACTGACTATATCAATTATCCTCAACCCCACTTTAAGTGGAAACTGCATACAATAACCCATCAACCAAAAAGGTTATGAACTTTGTAATGGGAGGGAATATAAGGGTGCTGTCATGGGTTTCGTAAAAACACATTACCGGTAAGTAACAACAAGAGTATTACAGAGAATTACTCCATCAGGGAGGGACCACAGCTTGTAGAACCCTTTATCAGAAAAGGCAGAAAGATCCAGTCTATAGTGACTACAGAATGTGGAAGGTGATGACCACGTAGCTGCCTTACAGATTTGTTCAATGGATATGTCTGCTCTTTCAGCCCAAGATGTTGCCATCGCCCTTATTGAGTGGGCCCTCAGGTCATCCGGGACCGGTCCTCCTGCACCCACATAGGCCAACCTGATAGTTTCCCTCATCCACCTGGATAGGGTACCCTTCGATGCTCCCGTCCCCTTCCTAGAACCCTGGAAGGAGATAAACAGAGCTCCATCCTTCTTCCAAGATTTTGTTGCCAGCAAATAGTGAAGGAGGCACCTCCTGACATCTAGGGTGTGGAATTTACTTTCCCTATCATTCTTTGAGTTAGGACAGAAGGAAGGTAAAGATATCTCCAGCGACCTATGGAACCTAGACACTACTTTAGGTAGATAAGCAGGATCAGGTTTTAAGACTGCCCTATCATCCATTACCACAGTAAAGCTGCTGAAAAGTCCTGTATGTTGCTGATTCTACGTGCTGATGTCAGGGCAACTAGGAGTATGGTTGTTAATATAACTATTTTCATGGACCCTTCAGCTAAAGATTCAAAAGGGGGTTCGGTTAAAGCATTTAGGGCCAAGTTCATGTCCCATGGAGGGACCCTGGTCATCGGGACTGGTCTGGATCTAGCGTAGGCCTTAACCCCTTTACTCCTAAGGGTGGTTTGCATGTTAATGCCCGGGCCAATTTTTACAATTCTGACCACTGTCCCTTTATGAGGTAATAACTCTGGAACGCTTCCATGGATCCCGGTGATTGACACTTTTCTCGTGACATATTGTACATTTATTTGATATAACTTTATTTGTTAAAACAGAATTTTGGCGAAAATTTTCACAATTTCGCAATTTTCCAACTTTGAATTTTCATACCCTTAAATCACAGAGATGTGACACACGAAATACTTAATAAGTAACATTTCCCACATGTTTACTTTACATCAGCACAATTTGGGAACCAAAATTTTTTTTTGTTAGGAAGTTATAAGGGTTAAAAGTTGATCAGCGATTTCTCATTTTTACAACACCATTTTTTTTGTAGGGACCACATCACATTTGAAGTCACTTTGAGGGGTCTATATGATAGAAAACACCCAAAAGTGACACCTTTATAAAAACTGAACCCCTCACGGTGCTCAAAACCACATTCAAGAAGTTTATTAACCCTTCAGCTGCTTCACAGGAATTTTTGGAATGTTTGAAAAAAAAAAAAAAAAAAAATGAACATTTAACTTTTTTCACAAAAAAAATTACTTCAGGTCCAATTTTTTTTTTCCCAACGGTAACAGGAGAAATTGGACCCCAAAAGTTATTGTGCAATTTGTCCTGAGTACACTGATAACCCATATTTGGGTCCACGGCAGAGCTTAGAAGGGAAGGAGCGCCGTTTTGACTTTTTCAACGCAAAATTGGCTGGAACTGAGAGCAGATGCCATGTCGCCTTTGGAGAGCCCCTGATGTGCCTAAACAGTGGAAACCCCCCACAAGTAACACCATTTTGGAAACTAGGCCCCCCAAGGACCTTATCTAGGTGTGTGGTGAGCACATTGAATCCCCAAGTGCTTCACAGAAGTTTATAACGTAGAGCCATAAAAATAAAATCATTTTTTTCCACAAAAATGATCTTGTCGCCCGCAATTTTTTATTTTTCTTAGGGTAACAGAAGAAATTGGACCCAAGAGTTATTGGGCAATTTGTCCTGAGTACGCTGATACCCCATATGTTGGGGTAACCCACTGTTTGGGCCCATAACAGAGCTCGGAAGGGAAGGAGCGCAGTTTGACTTTTTCAATGCAGAATTGGCTGGAATTGAGATCAGATGCCATGTTGCATTTGGAGAGCCCCTGATGTGCCTAAACAATGGAAAACCCCCAATTCTAACTCCAACCCTAACCCCAACACACCCCTAACCCTAATCATAACCCTAATGGGAAAATGGAAATACTTTTTTTTTTAAATTTTATTCTTTTTCTCTAACTAAGGGGGTGATAACGGGGGGGTTTGATTTACTATTATAGCGTGTTTTTATGTTTGGCCGCTGTCACACACTAAAAGACGCTTTTTATTGCAAAAAATAGTTTTTGCATCACCAAATTTTGAGTGCTGTAATTTTTCCATATTTTGGCCCACAGAGTCATGTGAGGTCTTATTTTTTGCAGGACGAGTTGACGTTTTTATTGGTACATGACATTTTTTGATTGATTTTTATTACGATTTTTGGGAGGCAGAATGAACAAAAACCAGCAATTCATGAATTTCTTTGGGGGGGGGGGGGGGGGGCGTTTATACCGTTCCACGTGTGGTAAAATTGATAAAGCGGTTTTATTCTTTGGGTTAGTACAATTACTGCGATACCTCATTTATGTCTTTTTTTAGGTCTTGGCGCTTTTATACAATAAAAACAATTTTATATAAAAAATTATTTTTGCATCGCTTTATTCTGAGAGCTATAACTTTATTTTTTCGCGGATGACGCTGTATGGCGGCTCGTTTTTTGAGGGACAAGATGATGTTTTCAGTGGTACCATAAATATTTATATCTGTCTTTTTGATCACGTTATTCCACTTTTTGTTCGGCAGTATGATAAAGCATTGTTTTTTTGCCTTTTTTTTTTTTTTAAGGGGTTCACTAAAGGGGTTAACTAGCGGGACAGTTTTATAGGGCAGGTTGTTACGGACGCGACGATACTAAATGTGTGTACTTTTATTGTTTTTTTCACATAAAGAAATGTATTTATTGGGGAATATTTCTCTTCTTTATTTAGGGTTTTTTTTATTTTAAATATTTTTACACTTTTTTTTTTTTTTAACTTTGTTCCAGGGTGGGACATCACTGTATTTTAACAAATCGCTGATCTGACTTTGCAGAGCACTGTGTTAGATCAGTGATCTGACAAGCAGTGCAGCAGGCTTCTCAGTGCCTGCTCTCAGCAGGCACTGAGATGCCAACTCCCTGCAGGACCCCGCGGCCATCTTGGATCCGGGGTGCTGCAAGAAGGAGGCCCTCGGAACAACGCAATCACATCGCGTTGTTCTGAGGGTCTCAGGGAAGCACGCAGGGAGCTCCCTCCCTGCCCGATGCTTCCCTATGCCACCGGAACACTGCGATCATGTTTGATCGCAGTGTCCCGGGGGTTAGCGTGCCTGGAGACGTCCCTGACCGATCCAGGCACATAGGGCCGGGTGTCAGCTGTGATAATCAGTGAGCGCAGCTGATCGCGATGACGTACTATCCCATCCACGGTCATACGAGCCAGGGTCACCTGGACGGGATAGTACATCATATGTCATAAAGGGGTTAATAAATCTGACCACCCACCAATTATCTGCTAAGCTGTAATTATATAGCGCCCCTAAGGCTGATACCTGAACTTTCAAGGTACTAAGTGCCAGGCCCTGTTATTGTCCCTTCTGAAGGAACTACAGGATCTTTTAGGGGTACCTTTCCAACTGGCTAACACCCTGTGAACGATATTTTTTCCAGGTACTACCATAGCTTTTTGTAGTGATCGCCTTCCTACTAGCAAGTAGAGTAGAGATCAACTTGGTAGAGAACCCCCCTACCCTCTAGCACTGACCTCTCAAGTTCCAGCCTGTTAAAGGGAAACTGTCACCACTTTTTTTAGCCTACAAGTTAAAAATATCATTTAATTGAGTATCAGCTATGAGTTCCACAACTAGTTCTGAAACCCCGACTCCCCCATATATCACCCATAAAAACCTTTTTTTATTTGTCCCGTGTTAAATGTTAATCTGTTCGGTCTGGTCCGATGGGCGTTATCTCTGTTCCGTCACTCCACCCCTCCTCGGCTTGCTGTACGCGTTGTTCGCTGTGAAGATCGCGTACAAATTTCGCATTACTGATTTTCAGCTTTGGCCTCAGTTGGGCAAAGCATACTGCGCACGCGGTCACATTTCAATGTGCAAAATCTGTATGCGATCTGCGATATTCACAGCAAACAATGCTTACAGCAAGCTGAGGAGGGGTGGAGCGACGGAACAGAGGCAATGCCCATCGGGCCGGACTGGACAGATTAACATACAGCACAGGACAAATACAACAGGTTTTTATGGGTGATACATGGGGAGTCAGGGGGTTTCTGAACTAGTTGTGGAACGCATAGCCGACAAACAAATGATATTTTTAGCTGGTAGGCCAAAAAAGTGGTGACAGGATCCCTTTAAGTGCAGCCCAGTCACCTGAGGATGAAACACGGGCCCCTGAGTTAGAAGGTCTGTAATCTCTGGAAGGACCTACGGCTCCGTGACTGACATGCTCCTCAGTCAAAAGAACAAGGCCTCTTGAGACAAAAGGGGGCTATGAGTATTACCCTCACCACATCCTGACTGATCTTCCTGAGGACTGCTGGTATTAGACAGATTGGGGGAAAGGCGTAGGCCAAGGACAAAACCCCATTTGATCTGGAAGGCATCCACCGCCTGGGGATTTTTTTTTCGGATTCAGGGAACAGAACCTCTTCACCTTGCCATTCTGTCGAGTAGCAAAAAGGTCGATCTCCAGTTCCCCCCACATGTCCTCCAAACGTCTGAATACGGTTGTTTTGAGGGACCTTTGACCCTGCAGAAGTGGCCTGCGGCTCAAAAAAATCTGCAGTTACATTGTCCTTTCCCTTGATGTGGAGTGCAGACAGTGACAAGATGTTCTTCTCTGTGAAGCTGAAAATTTGTTTGGTTACATGCATTAAGGCCAGGGACCATGTGCTCCTTTGAGGATTTAGGTATACCACAGTGACCTGGTTGCCTGACAATATCTTCACATGATGGCCTCACAGAAACAGGAGACTCACGCATTTTCTACAGCCCAAAGCTCCAACATATTTGAGGAGGCTTCCATTTCTATTGAGGACAATGTTCCTTGAACCAGATGGTCGTTCAGATGTGCTCCTCACCCCCTGGGACTGTGGTAACTACTCTGGTGATGTGAGGAAACTACGGGACCTCCTCCCGAAGGGATCTTATGAACAACCACCAGACGAGTGAATATATATATATATAACCTCCAGTGGTAGTGTTAGTGTACCTTCCAGATATCCCTGCAATGAATGTTGACTTTCTAGGACGACCCTCTGCAACTCTCGAGTGGAACTGGGCACACTTCACTGCCAAGATACAAGAGGTCAGGGAGCCCAGGCAGGACCTAGCACTTCTGAGGAACATTACTGGATTTTGTACTGATCTGGAGAGGACACTAAGCAATTTTTTCTCTTTTTGCTCTGGCAGATGATATTCCTGCTGGCAAGAATCGAGCAAGAGTCCTAAAAAGATTTATTTTTGTGGCCGCACCCTTGACTTTTCCAGGTTCAAACACCGCCCTAAGCTTTCAAAGATGGTGGCTATGTCCTCCACTTGATTGTGGCAATGAGTGAAAGGATGGCCTACTATTAGGAAATTGTCCAGGTTTGGGATGAATAGTCTGTTTTTCTCTCTGAGGTGGGCCGTAACCTCTGCTACCAGATTCGTAATAACTCGAGGTTCCGCTGCCAGGCCACAGGGAAGGGCCTTGTACTGGAAGTGTCTTTGATGCCTCCCACTGATACCGCCACCCTTAGATATTTTCTGAACTCTACCTGTATTGGCACGTAGTAATACGTGTCCTTCAGGTCCAGGACGGCCATATAGCAATCTGGAAAAAAATCAGCTGAATTGCTGATTTTATTGACTCCATTCTGGAATCTTCAAGAACTTGTTCAGGCTCTTTAAGTTGAAGCTCGTCCTGTGCAAGCCATCCAGCTTCTTTATTAGAAACAGGGAAGAGTAGAACCCTTTCCTGTCTCCAGCTGGTACATCCTACAGAATGTTTTTCTTTTAAGAAGCACAGTACCTCTGACTCCAGTGCCATCTGCTCTGAGACTGACGCTCGTGGGGCTGTAATGATAAACCTGTTTGGGGGATATCTCCCGAACTCCAGTCTCAACACTGCCCCCACCAGGTTGAGAATCCAAGGACTGGATGATATTTTCTCCCAGGCTGGGAAGAAGAGGGGAGAATCTTCCTCCCACCTGGGAAAGGGAGTCATTTGGAGGACCTACGACCGCTTCAGGAAGACGTACTGAACAGGAACCCCCTGGTCTTTTTTGGTCCATCACCCAGTCTCCTCTGTTCCATGGATGTTCTTCTTCGGTTGTATCTTTTCCCCCGAAAGGATGGCCTGAAGGAAGAGAAGGGAGGCTTCGGGAACCTCTTTTTCTTATCGGCCGCTTTTTTCCAAGATGTCATCTAGAGTCAAGCCGAATAAATATTGTCCTTCACAGGGGAGAGAACATAGCTTCCCTTTCGCCTGAACATCCCCTGGACAGCTTTTCAACCAGACCGCTGTCCGGCCCGCGTTAGATAGAGCGGCCGATCTTGCGGCCAGCCTGGCTGAGTCGGCCAACGAATCTGCCAAGAAGGCTGCCGTCCCGTGATCATTGGAAGCGTGGTTCCAATGGTGTCACTGGACGAACCATCGCCCAGCTGATCCTCCAACGTGCTCAGCCAGACCATGACGGACATTGCCAGATAGAGAAGGAGAGGGGGGGGAGTAAGAGAAGAGATTTGCATTATTAATGTGGCATTCTTGTAGCTCACTCACCACTCAGAGAAATTAAAGGGTACCGGAACAGGAGGCAGGATGTCGTCTGAAAGGTCTCCCTTATGAATCACGGAATCTTCCATCCTGGAAGAGCTTCACTGACTTGTCCTGGAATCCTTGGACTTGCGAGCCCCGCTGGAACGTCCTGAATTCCCATCCTGGCAAGACTGGCGTCGGGGGTGGCTGCGGCGGCTCTGCTGCTGCTGTGGAGAGGGCTGCGGTGCCTCCATCGCAGGACTGGTGCCTCTCCTGCAGCTACCGGTACCGCCCCCAAAAGTGTATCTCGGGTGAAAGGTCCCGGCCGTGTCAACAGAGCGAGACTTCCTGTTGCCGGCCGCACTTTGACACCGTGCCGGGACGCAGGGCTGCTGGCTACTATGCAGTGGTGGTGCCGCAGGCTCCCGCACAACCGACGGCCCGGACCCCATCGGGCCCCCCTGCAGCACTTCCATGCAGTTAAAGACTCCGCCCGTCAAGGACAGGAAACCACTGATGGGGAGAGCAGAGCCGCCCTTTTTATCTTAAAGGTTCCCTTTCCTTGAATGGCGTATCCCCTCACTCGTTGGTGCGGTCATGGGGTGACAGGAAAAATGGGGGGGGGGTGTCTTAAAATGCAAATATACCTTACTGGCCTCCGTGGAGCAGGGTCCCAGGGTGGCTGCTAGAGGAGGCAAGAGTGGAGCGTTGCTGCAGGCCGCAGGCTGGGATGAGGGGTTGTTCCGATGTGTGACGCTGTGGGTGTTCAGTGGTGCGGGGGCTCTGCTGACATTTTGTGAAAGCCTGAAGCCCCAGCACTTTCATGGTTTACTATGCGGTGGACTCTGGTAAAATTGCTGCCGGGGGCGGCGAATGCGCAGATGGAGATCTCGGCACCAAGATCTTGGGAGATGAGATCTCAGAACCAAGATCTCCATCTGCACACCCACAGTGTCGCACATCGGAACACCCCTTTCTCCCATTCTGAGGTCTGCAGCATTGCTCCACTCCTGCCTCAGCCAGCAGCGACCCTGGGACCCCGCTTCACCGCAGCTACCACCCCCAGTAAGTAATAAGACACAGAGATTGTAAGAAGCACCACCATTTTAAAATTTAAAAAAAAAAAAAGTTTTTTTCCCTATTTTTCTCTTCTAATCCGGTGCGTTTTATAACCGCAAAATAAGGTACATCCTGTAGATCTTTTATTATAAAAATGAAAAAAACAACAATAATAATAGAAATATAAGAATATCAGCCAGAAAATAATCAGTATAATGAACACTGGTCGAGCCGCTCCGTCTCTCCTCACACAAATATTATATATACAGAATAACTAACTAACTCCTTACACCTTCTGGTCCGGTCAACAAACAAAAATAATAACTACAAACAAAATAACCAATATCAAACAAAATATATAAGCTTTTTTTTCTATAATATATATATATATATATATATATATATATATATATATATACACACACACACACACACACACACACACACACACACAATACAAATGTATACAAGACAAGACTAACCACCCCACACTAAAGCCCACCATTCCCAAACCCCACACTAACCCTGAGAGCTGGTCCTGTGTCTCATGCCTCAGCCCATGTCCAGCATCCATAGGCCAGATCAGGCAGTGCCAGTGTTTCCCCAAACACTCCAGTGTCCCATAGTCCCACAAGATGACTCCCCCCCCCCCCCCCTCCTTTTCTCACCACCCAACCTAACACCTACACCCAAATCTAGATTACCGTATATACGCCGAGTTTTTCCAGCACATTTTTTGTGCTGAAAACAACCCCCTCAGCTTATACACGAGTCAATTGTCCCAGAAAGCTGGCGGGGGAGGGGGAGCGGCGGTGCAGCGGGTCACAGGGGCAGGAGCTGGTGGCTGTGGCTAAAGAGAAAAGCCGGATTACTTACCGGTAATGCTCTTTTAATGAGTCCACGACAGCACCCACTTGGAGAGGGATCCGCCCATAGGAACAGGAAACCTACAGAGATAAAAGAGGGCGGTCCGCCTCTCCCCCTCAGTTGGATTTCAGAGTACCAGGAGGACTGCCAATTATTAGGCCATATTATCCAATCTTCTAAATTTATTAACTTTACAACTAAGAAGGTGTATATACATTATGTTAACTTCTAGGGAGGGTTAGTGAACGGGTGCTGTCGTGGACTCATTAAAAGAGCATTACCGGTAAGTAATCCGGCTTTTTACTCTTCGCCACGACAGCACCCACTTGGAGAGACTTTCAGATACCTTCACATGGGAGGGACCACCGTGCTGAGGACCGCTCTACCAAAGGCTAGGTCAGATGAGCATGATAAATCAAGCCTATAGTGATTATAAAAGGTAGAGGGTGTAGACCAGGTTGCCGCCTTACATATAGACTCGATTGCGACGTCTCCCCTCTCTGCCCAAGAGGAAGCCATAGCTCTGGCGGAATGTGCTCCGATACCCTCCGGAGGATTTTCATTGCTCTCGGAGTATGCCAGCCCAATCGCGTCTCTGATCCACCGAGACAAAGTACCCCTTGTGACTTCATATCCCTTCTTTTGGCCCTGGAAGGAAACAAATAGAGCCCTACTCTTCCTCCAGCTGCTAGACTTCTCGATGTATTGTAATACAGCTCTTCTAACGTCTAGTGTATGGAACTTTTCTTCCTCTGGAGTAGAAGGGTTTCTAAAAAATGAAGGGAGGTGAATCTCTTGTGATCTATGAAACTTCCCTGCTACTTTTGGTAGGTACGAGGGATCTGGTTTTAAAATTAGCTGATCCTGGAATGTCAACAGAAAAGGGGGTTCTATTGAAAGTGCTTGTATGTCGCTAACTCTTCTGGCTGAGGTTAGTGCAACTAACAGTACTGTTTTGAAGGATAGGTGTTTAAGGGATATTGAATCTAAAGGTTCAAAAGGAGGACGTGTTAGAGCCTCCAGAACCAGGTTTAAGTCCCAAGGAGGAACTCTAGGTATGTGCACCGGCTCGCTCCGCTCACAGGCTGAGATGAATCTGCCTATCCATCTATTGCCTGCCACGTTATAACTATAGAGGGCCCCTAGAGCCGACACCTGGACCTTTAGTGTGTTAACAGAAAGGAAAAGAATTAGGGCTTTCTGTAGGAACTCTAGGATCGCTGTAATCGGAATTTCTCCAGAATCAGGACCTGTGTGGGACTCTAGGAATTTTCTCCATACTCTGGTGTAAATTTTTGTCATTGCCACTTTTCGACTTTGTAGGAGTGTATTGACTAATCCCTCCGAGAATCCTCTCGATCTCAACATTTCCCTTTCAAGTTCCAGGCCGTCAAGTGGAGATTGTCCACTTGAGGATGGAAGAATGGCCCCTGTGAGAGGAGCCTGGGGGTTGAAGGAAGCACCCACGGGTCTGTCACTGACATTGCTTGCAGGCACGAAAACCATGGCCTCCTGGGCCAGAATGGCGCTATTAAGATTACTCGTGCTTCGTCTGCTCTGATTTTCCTGATCACCTGCGGTAGTAGTATGATTGGTGGAAAAGCATATGCCAGTTTGAATTGCCACGGGGCCTGGAGGGCATCCAGAATTTCCGGATTGTCTGTCATATTTAGAGAGGCGAACCTTCGCACCTGCCCGTTTTCTCTGGTGGCGAAGAGATCTATTTGGGGAAGACCCCATAGTGACACGATGCGTGTGAATATCCCTCGGCTTAGACACCACTCTCCTTGCCGCAGTGTATGGCGGCTTAGAAAATCTGCCTCCAAATTGTCTCTTCCCCTTATGTGGAGGGCCGAGAGAGACAAAAAATGTTTTTCGGCTAGGGATAAAATCCTTCTTGCGGAAGACATTAAGGTGACTGATCGAGTTCCGCCTTGTCTGTTCAGATATGCGACTACTGTGGTGTTGTCCGAAAGGATTCTCACGTTTTCCCCTTGTAACTGTGGAAGAAAATGATATAATGCATGATAGACTGCTTTTAGTTCTTTTAAATTTGACGAATCCTTATCTTCGCCTATACCCCATAGGCCTTGGGCAAAAATATTGCCCATATGGGCTCCCCATCCTGTGGGGCTAGCGTCCGTGATAATCATACGGGAGGGTGTTATAACCCAAGGTACTCCTCCCGCTAGGTTATCGTCCCTTAGCCACCATGCGAGGGAGGTTAGGACCTCCTGGGATAGTGTGATTTTCTTTGTCAGATTCCCCCGGTCACGGGACTCCTCTAAGAGAATTTGGTGTTGTAGCTCCCTCGTATGGAACTGGGCCCACCGAACTGCCGGGATGCAGGCAGTAAGGGATCCCAGGAGGGACATTGCTTCCCTTAAAGATATGTGTGTGCGATCTATTGCTATCCTAACCTTTTTAATTGCTGAAATTTTTACCTGCGACAGCAGACATTTTTGGTATATGGAGTCTAGCTCGAGACCCAGGAAGGACTGAACAGACTGCGGCTCGATTCTGGACTTGAAGTTTATTATCCACCCTAGGGCCTGTAGGGACAAGATTGTATCAGCAACTCGCTCATTACATTGCCCAATTGAATTCCCTACTATCAAAAAATCATCCAGATAGGGTATTATTAGTGTCCTTCTGGCGTAAAAAAGCCATCACTTCCAGCATCACCTTTGTAAATACTCGTGGTGCGATGGAAATGCCGAATGGCATGGCTGTGAACTGGAGATGCTGTATCTTGCCATCGAGGAGGACCGCCACTCTGAGGTATCTCTGATATCTGCAATGGATGGGAATAGGATAATAAGCATCCTTCCGATCCAAGCCTGCCATCATACAATTGGGGAAGAGGAGCTTAATCGTGGATCTTATGGATTCCATTTTAAATTTATGATTTATTATAAATGAATTTAATTTCTTCAAGTTGATTATTGTCCGGAATGATCCGTCTGGTTTAAATATCAGAAAGAGAGGGGAGTAAAATCCTCTCCCTTCCTGCCCTTTAGGCACATGGACTAAAACTTTTTTGTCCAGTAGGTTCCAAATCTCAGCCTCCAGGGCCTGCTGTTGGATTGGTGAACTGAAGGATGTTATGATTAACGAATTACGGGGTACATGATGGAATTCTATCTTTAACCCTTCTTTAATAATGCTCAGGACCCAAGGGCTAGCCGTAATTTTCTCCCATTCTCGAAAAAAATATTTTAGTCTCCCTCCTACTGGAGGGACTGGCTCCTCAGTTCCTGTCCCTGCGGAAGGAGGATCCCCTAAACATGGCACCTTTGCCCTTTCCTTCCTTTGTGGCCCAGCGGTTTTGATTTTCTGCTGGTCTTCCCCGGCCAAATGGTCTTCTCCTAAACGCCCTCCTATAAAATGGGAGAGGAGGGTTAGGGAATCCTTTCTTCCTTTCTTTTGCCTTCGTAAGGATTTCATCTAAGGCATTCCCAAATAAGAACTCACCCTCGCAAGGAATGGTACACAGCTTTGCTTTGGACTGGGTGTCACCTCTCCAGCTTTTAAGCCAAAGGCTACGTCTGGCGTTATTAGCCAACCCTGCTGTTCTGGCTGCCATGCGTAAGGAATCGGCAGAAGCATCTGCTATATATGCTGCTGCACCCCGGATTAGTGGTATGGCGGCTCGTAGCTTGTCTCTGGAGTTCTTCTGGTCTATTTGCTGGTCTAGTTGATCGATCCAGACCAGCATAGAACGTGCTATGCATGTACTAGCTATTGCCGGTTTAAACGTGCCGGTAGCTGCCTCCCATACCTTCTTCAATGAGGCGTCAGCTTTGCGGTCAAGAGGGTCTTTTAGGACCCCTTTGTCCTCCACTGGTAAGATCGTTTGCTTTGAGGCGGAGGCCACTGCCGCGTCTACCTTCGGGACCTTAATCCATGTCGACAACTCTTCGTCGCTAAAGGGGTACCTTCTCTTTGAGGTTGAGGGAAGATACCCTCTCTGGTCCTGTCTCTCCCATTCCTTCTTAACCAGAGCTTTTATCGCTGGGATAACCGGAAAAACTCTCCTCTTTCTGTCTGTCAGACCCGCAAACATAATTTCTTGAGTCGTTTGCGGCTCCTTTGTTTCTGTGCATCCCATTGTATTCCTCACGGATTTAACTAAATTGTCCATATGATCTAAAGGAAAACAGCAACGGCCCTCCATATCTGAGGAGGATGCTGAAGTGGATGCATTGGAACTATCTGAGGCTACTTCGCCCTCATCGGTGTCTACGGCCCCTGCTGGCTTAGTAGTTTCGATATTAGTAGGCCTGCTAGACTGGTTTAAGGCCTGTAGTTCTTCCCTAATTATGGCCCTTATATCTGCGGCTGATGTTGATGCCTGTTTTGCTGTTTCATTAATGCATCTTTTGCATAGCCTTTTTGTGTAAGAGTCCGGTAGCGGACGTGTACACAGGGCACATTATTTTTTGATTTTTCCTTCCTCTTAGTCTGAGATAGAGACATCATGACGGAGGGGAGAGGGGGAGAGGGGGATTTTTTATCAGCTTGATAGGCAGAGCGTCGTCCACTCACCCAGAGAAGCTGTATGTACTGGCTCAGGAGGCTGAGAAGGAGGCTTGTTGGCGTGGCTGACTCTAGCCGCCCGCGCTCTGCAGGTTAAATTTTTTTTTTTTTCCTCTTTCCCCCTCTGGAGGGGGCGGGGAGCGCCTCTACGCTTGCGGTGCCGCCCAGCCGCGCGTGCGCTGTGAGCCGAGGAACCTCCGGTAACCCGGAAGTTCCTCCTTACCACTTCCTGCCGCGCTGCCTGTGCGTCCTCCTGGACGCTGAAGCCCTTAGGAACGCCGGAGGTTGCCGTTTCTCCGGTTCCTGCGCCCCCACATGGACCGGAATGGATCCTCCCGCCGGTGTCATGTCACTATCAGAAGAACACCCGGTCGGCGCCACCCGGTACCGGTGTTTCTGCTCCGTCCGTCCATACCAGCCGGGAGCCGGATTCCAGCACTCCCCCGTCGCTGCCTCTGGACCGGAACCCCTGCCGTTCTCGCAGACACTGCACAGGCGGTTCCTTGGCCCAGGTAAGACTGTAGCGTATCCTGCGGTTCCCCTTAGGAACAGGAAACCAACTGAGGGGGAGAGGCGGACCGCCCTCTTATCTCTGTAGGTTTCCTGTTCCTATGGGCGGATCCCTCTCTCCAAGTGGGTGCTGTCGTGGCGAAGAGTAAAATGAATATTCATTTCTCTTATAGCGCGCACAGTGACACCCACAGCAGCCGGACTTCCAGAAGACATTCTACTTACCCTCCTGTACGCCCTACATCTCATTGGTCCCGGCGCCCTTGCAGCATCTCATTGGTTGCGGATTCCAGCAGCTCTTCCTGTGCCGAGCGATCAAGTGGCCTCGCTCATTAAAGTAATGAATATGCACGTGTCTCCACTCCCATAGGCGTGGAGGGAATATTCATTACCTTAATGAGAGAGGTCACATGATCGCTCAGCACAGGAAAAGCTGCTGTAAGTCGGAACCAACTAGATGCTGCGAAGGCACTGGGACCAATGAGATGCAGGACGCGCAGGAGGGGGAGTAGGGTTTTTTTTTTGCAATAGGAAGCATGCACACAAGGACGGGAAGGTGGAGCCAAGCATACCAGGACAGGGTTGAGGGGACAATGCATAACCTGCTTGTACTCAAGTCGATAGGTTGACCCATTTGTGGCAAAATTAGGTGCCTCGGCTTATACTCAGGTATATATGGTACGCAGAAATGAACACTATAATAACCACAAATCACAAAGACCAAGTTCCACGCCTGCAGCCCTACATCACATCACTGTATACCGATCAACACAAAACAAAAATCTACAGTGTCAGCAGCAGCCCACCACCAGGAAAGGAGATGATCAGACTAGGGCACACTAAAAGAAAAGTCCCTCCATAAGAGAGTGGTCCTACGTGTGCCCAGTCTCATACTCCAGAGAGCGCACCTTCACCAGGTCACAGAGTATGGTCCTAAACACATCGTCCACTGAGAGGATTTTCCGTTGTGTCGATACTAAGCACCGTGCATTCCATGTGTGAAACCTAACCACTGCACTAACTAGAAATAAGGTGCAGCAGTCCTGACCACCAAGGTCTCCGAATGCACCATAGGTTCATTCAGCAGCATAGGAGAGACCGGCCATCCAAGACAAGCCAATGGAGACGCCCACCCTGTTGTACACCTCTGTGTTAAAAAGGGACAACGAAGCAGGAAGTGGTCCATGCTTCCCAGCACGGTACCACAACGCTCCCGTGAACAGTTCCTGTCCTCAGAGCTCCTACACTTCAGATTGTCCCTCACACAGTTTCCCATGGAAGCAGCGCCAAGCCAAGTCCCAAAACTTTGAGGGGATCCTGATAGAATTCAAAAGATGCAAACCAACCCCAAGATCCCGACTTGGGCAATCCCTGAGCGCCAGAGGCCTCTGGAAATGGGTCAACAGAACCCAATTGTCAAGTTGTTTCCTTGGCAGAATCCTGATCTCCCACATTCCCAGACCCCACTGGCGAATTACCTTCAGAACAAATGTAGCGCAAGCAGGAAGATGTCCATGCGGTGTACAGCATGTACACCTTCCAGTGACCAGCCCTACCCTGCTGCACTGCCTCTTGGACACTGAGCAGAGCACTAAATGTGCTGCGGCCTGGAACAGAGCAATGCTGGGCCTCCGAAAGGAGTCGGGATGCAAATTTTGCCAGCAGATTAAACAGCACCTTTGCTAGAACCTCCCTGTGTGCATTGAAAAGCGCTATGGGACACCAATTCTCAATGAAAGATGGGTCCTTACAAGAGTTGAGCGACTTTGGTCGGATCGGGTTTCATGAAACAAAACTTGCGCCGGATGAAACTGGTCCGACTAGGGCAAAAAAAAAGTCAGAGTTTCGTCCGAAACCCGACCCCAATGCAAGTCAATGGGGAATAAGAGTCGGCATTGAGTGGATGAATGTCATCCGCTCAATGCCGACTTTTATTTCCCATTAACTTGAATTGGGGTCGGGTTTCGGACGAAACTCCGACTTTTTTTTTGCCCTTTTCGGACCAGTTTCATCCGACTCAAATTTTGTTTCATGAAACCCGATCCGACCAAGTCGCTCAACTCTAGTCCTTACCCTTTGACAAAATGATCAGGGCAGACTTCCTCATTGACTTTGACAGAGTGCCCATGGAAAGACACACATTGAATACCTCAGTCAAGAGGGGAACCAAAGCGTCCTTAAGGGTCTTATAGAATTCAGATGTTAAGCCATCTGGACCAGGCGATTTTGGGGGGGCAAGCCCCTTAAATCACCAACTTAACTTCCTCTTCCCTGATTATCTCTGTCAAAACGTCAAGAGATGGGTCTACCCCTGGTTCGGGGACGGCTTCAGCCAGGAAAGCTAACATCTCATCCCAATCAAGATCCCTCTTCCCCAAGAGGTGCTATTAGAAGGATCTAACAACCTCCAGGATCCCCGAGTCGGGGACCCCGTAGTGTCAACCAGTCTTGTAACTACTTTACTATTCACTGACATCTTGCAGCTTCTGTAAGGGTCGGGCGAGCGGTACGTCCCGTAATTCCTTTCAAAAACCAAAGATGCGTGTTTATCATACTGACACCTCATAAGCAAA